>NC_133327.1:0-300000 GCF_042186555.1 Aquarana catesbeiana | reverse complement strand
TGTTGCCCAGCTGGGACGTTGATAGGCACTTTGATCTGTCCAAGCCACTTGGTCCCTATGGGGTACCCTCTGCTCGTCCTTGTAGGATCGTCGATTAAATTCGGCTTCACCTACTTGCTACTATTGGGTTAGAGGCTTAGTCCCTACACGGAAAGAGACTGCAATCCACCTTACTCACCTCTTTATCCATTCCAGCTTTCTTGCTTCTCTGCCTTTTTGGCCATGATCAAGTGTCACGTTGACTTTAGCCCTAAGGGGTGTCCCTCTTGCCCAGCTGGTACGTTGATAGGCATTTTCATCTGCCCAAGCCACTTGGTCCCTGTGGGGTACCCACTGCTCGGCCTTGTAGGATCGTCGATTAAATTCAGCTACACCTAATTGCTGCTATTGGGTTAGAGGCTTAGTCCCCACACAGAACGAGACGGCGATCCACCCTACTAACATCTTTTTCCATTCCAGCATTATTGCTTCTCTGCCTTTCTGGCCATGATCAAGTGTCACGTCGACTTTAGCCCTTAGGATTGTCCCTCTTGCCTAGCTGGGACGTTGATAGGCAATTAGGCATTTTGATCTGCCCAAGCCACTTGGTCCCTATGGGGTACCCTCTGCTTGGTCTTGTAGGGTCGTCGAATAAATTTGGCTTCACCTACTTGCTGCTATTGGGTTAGAGGCTTAGTCCCCACACGGAAAGAGACTGCGATCCACCTTACTCACCTCTATTTCCATACCAGCATTATCGCTTCTCTGCCTTTTTGGCCGAGATCAAGTGTCACATCGACTAGGATCGTCGATTAAATTCGGCTTCACCTACTTGCTGCTATTGGATTAGAGGCTTAGTCCCCACATGGAAAGAGACTGCGATCCACCTTACTCGCCTCTTTTTCCATTCCAGCATTATCGCTTCTCTGCCTTTTTGGCATGATCAAGTGTCACATCAACTTTAGCCCTTAGGGGTGTCCCTCTTGCCCAGCTAGGATGTTGATAGGCATTTTGATCTGCCCAAGCCGCTTGGTCCCTGCGGGGTACCCTCTGCTTGGCCTTGTAGGATCTTCGATTAAATTCGGCTACACCTACTTGCTGCTATTGGGTTAGAGGCTTAGTCCACACATGGAACGAGACTGCGATCCACCCTACTAACCTCTTTTGCCATTCCAGCATTATCGCTTCTCTGACTTTTTGGCCATGATCAAGTGTCACGTCGACTTTAGCCCTTAGGGGTGTCTCTGCTACCTAGCTGGGATGTTAATAGGCATTTTGATCTGCCCAAGCCACTTGGTCCCTGTGGGGTACCCTCTGCTCAGCCTTGTAGGATCGTCTATTAAATTTTTCTTCACCTACTTGCTGCTATTGGGTTAGAGGCTTAGTCCCCACACGGAAAGAGACTGCGATCCACCTTACTCACCTCTTTTTCCATTCCAGCATTATCGCTTCTCTGCCTTTTTGGCCATGATCAAGTGTCACATCAACTTTAGCCCTTCGGGGTGTCCCTGTTGCCCAGCTGGAACGTTTATAGGCATTTTTTTCTGCCCAAGCCACTTTTTCCCTGTGCGGTACCCTCTGCTTGGCCTTGTAGGATCGTCGATTAAATTCGGCTACACCTACTTTCTGCTATTGGGTTAGAGGCTTAGGCCCCACACGGATCGAGACTGCAATTCACCCTACTAACATCTTTTTCCATTCCAGCATTATCGCTTCTCTGCCTTTTTGGCCATGATCAAGTGTCACTACGACTTTAGCCCTTCGGGGTGTCCCTGTTGCCCAGCTGGGACGTTGATAGGCATTTTGATCTGCCCTAGCCACTTTTTCCCTGTGGGGTACCCTCTGCTTGGCCTTGTAGGATCGTCGATTAATTTCGGCTACACCTACTTGCTGCTATTGGCTTAGAGGCTTAGTCCCCACATGGAACGAGACTGCGATCCACCCTACTAACCTCTTTTGCCATTCCAGCATTATCGCTTCTCTGCCTTTTTGGCCATGATCAAGTGTCACGTCAACTTTAGCCCTTAGGGTGGTCCATCTTGCCCAGCTGGGACGTTGATAGGCATTTTGATCTGCCAAAGCCACTTGGTCCCTGTGGGTTACCCTCTGCTCGGCCTTGTAGGATCGTCTATTAAATTCGGCTTCACCTACTTGCTGCTATTGGGTTAGAGGCTTAGTCCCCACACGGAACGAGACGGCGATCCACCCTACTAACATCTTTTTCCATTCCAGCATTATTGCTTCTCTGCCTTTCTGGCCATGATCAAGTGTGACGTCGACTTTAGCCCTTAGGGTTGTCCCTCTTCCTAGCTGGGACGTTGATAGGCAATTAGGCATTTTGATCTGCCCAAGCCACTTGGTCCCTATGGGGTACCCTCTGCTTGGCCTTGTAGGGTCGTCGAATAAATTTGGCTTTACCTACTTGCTGCTATTGGGTTAGAGGCTTAGTCCCCACACGGAAAGAGACTGCGATCCACCTTACTCACCTCTATTTCCATACCAGCATTATCGCTTCTCTGCCTTTTTGGCCGAGATCAAGTGTCACGTCGACTAGGATCGTCGATTAAATTCGGCTTCACCTACTTGCTGCTATTGGATTAGAGGCTTAGTCCCCACATGGAAAGAGACTGCGATCCACCTTACTCGCCTCTTTTTCCATTCCAGCATTATCGCTTCTCTGCCTTTTTGGCCATGATCAAGTGTCACGTCGACTTTAGCCCTTAGGGGTGTCCCTGCTACCTAGCTGGGACGTTGATAGGCATTTTGATCTGCCCAAGCCACATGGTCCCTGTGGGGTACCCTCTGCTCGGCCTTGTAGGATCGTCGATTAAATTTGGCTTCACCTACTTGCTGCTATTGGGTTAGAGGCTTAGTCCCCACACGGAAAGAGACTGCGATCCACTTTACTCACCTCTTTGTCTATTCCAGCATTATCGCTTCTCTGCCTTTTTGGCCATGATCAAGTGTCACGTCGACTTTAGCCCTTCGGGGTGTACCTGTTGACCAGCTGGGACGTTGATAGGCACTTTGATCTGCCCAAGCCACTTGGTCCCTATGGGGTACCCTCTGCTCGGCCTTGTAGGATCGTCGATTAAATTCGGCTTTACCTGCTTGCTGCTATTGGGTTAGAGGCTTAGTCCCCTCACGGAAAGAGACTGCGATCCACCTTACTCACCTCTTTTTCCATTCCAGCATTATCGCTTCTCTGCTTTTTTGGCCATGATCAAGTGTCACGTCGACTTTAGCCCTTCGGGGTGTCCCTGTTGCCCAGCTGGGACGTTGATAGAGATTTTGATCTGCCCAGGCCACTTGGTCCCTATGGTGTACCCTCTGCTTGGCCTTGTAGGATCGTCGATTAAATTTGGCTTCACCTACTTGCTGCTATTGGGTTAGAGGCTTAGACCCCACACGGAAAGAGACTGCGATCCACCTTCCTCCTTTTTCCATTCCAGCATTATCGCTTCTCTGCCTTTTTGGCCATGATCAAGTGTCACGTCGACTTTAGCCCTTAGGGGTGTCCCTGCTACCTAGCTGGTACGTTGATAGGCATTTTGATCTGCCCAAGCCACTTGGTCCCTGTGGGGTACCCTCTGCTCGGCCTTGTAGGATCGTCGATTAAATTTGGCTTCACCTACTTGCTGCTATTGGGTTAGAGGCTTAGTCCCCACACGGAAAGAGACTGCGATCCACCTTCCTCCTTTTTCCATTCCAGCATTATCGCTTCTCTGCCTTTTTGGCCATGATCAAGTGTCACGTCGAATTTAGCCCTTCGGGGGGGCCCTGCTACCTAGCTGGGAAGTTGATAGGCATTTTGATCTGCCCAAGCCACTTGGTCCCTGTGGGGTACCCTCTGCTCGGCCTTGTAGGATTGTCGATTAAATTTGGCTTCACCTACTTACTGCTATTGGGTTAGAGGCTTAGTCCCCACACGGAAAGAGACTGCGATCCACCTTACTCACCTCTTTTTCCATTCCAGCATTATCGCTTCTCTGCCTTTTTGGCCATGATCAAGTGTCACATCGACTTTAGCCCTTCGGGGTGTCCCTGTTGCCCAGCTGGAACGCTGATAGGCATTTTTTTCTGCCCAAGCCACTTTTTCCCTGTGGGGTACCCTCTGCTTGGCCTTGTAGGATCGTCGATTAATTTCGGCTACACCTACTTGCTGCTATTGGGTTAGAGGCTTAGGCCCCACACGGAACGAGACTGCAATTCACCCTACTAACATCTTTTTCCATTCCAGCATTATCGCTTCTCTGCCTTTTTGGCCATGATCAAGTGTCACGTCGACTTTAGCCCTTCGGGGTGTACCTGTTGACCAGCTGGGACGTTGATAGGCACTTTGATCTGCCCAAGCCACTTGGTCCCTATGGGGTACCCTCTGCTCGGCCTTGTAGGATCGTCGATTAAATTCGGCTTTACCTGCTTGCTGCTATTGGGTTAGAGGCTTAGTCCCCTCACGGAAAGAGACTGCGATCCACCTTACTCACCTCTTTTTCCATTCCAGCATTATCGCTTCTCTGCCTTTTTGGCCATGATCAAGTGTCACGTCGACTTTAGCCCTTCGGGGTGTCCCTGTTGCCCAGCTGGGACGTTGATAGAGACTTTGATCTGCCCAGGCCACTTGGTCCCTATGGTGTACCCTCTGCTTGGCCTTGTAGGATCGTCGATTAAATTTGGCTTCACCTACTTGCTGCTATTGGGTTAGAGGCTTAGTCCCCACACGGAAAGAGACTACGATCCACCTTCCTCCTTTTTCCATTCCAGCATTATCGCTTCTCTGCCTTTTTGGCCATGATCAAGTGTCACGTCGACTTTAGCCCTTAGGGGTGTCCCTGCTACCTAGCTGGTACGTTGATAGGCATTTTGATCTGCCCAAGCCACTTGGTCCCTGTGGGGTACCCTCTGCTCGGCCTTGTAGGATCGTCGATTAAATTTGGCTTCACCTACTTGCTGCTATTGGGTTAAAGGCTTAGTCCCCACACGGAAAGAGACTGCGATCCACCTTCCTCCTTTTTCCATTCCAGCATTATCGCTTCTCTGCCTTTTTGGCCATGATAAAGTGTCACGTCGAATTTAGCCCTTCGGGGTGTCCCTGCTACCTAGCTGGGATGTTGATAGGCATTTTGATCTGCCCAAGCCACTTGGTCCCTGTGGGGTACCCTCTGCTCGGCCTTGTAGGATTGTCGATTAAATTTGGCTTCACCTACTTCCTGCTATTGGGTTAGAGGCTTAGTCCCCACACGGAAAGAGACTGCGATCCACCTTCCTCCTTTTTCCATTCCAGCATTATCGCTTCTCTGCCTTTTTGGCCATGATCAAGTGTCACGTCGACTTTAGCCCTTAGGGGTGTCCCTGCTACCTAGCTGGTACGTTGATAGGCATTTTGATCTGCCCAAGCCACTTGGTCCCTGTGGGGTACCCTCTGCTCGGCCTTGTAGGATCGTCGATTAAATTTGGCTTCACCTACTTGCTGCTATTGGGTTAAAGGCTTACTCCCCGCACGGAAAGAGACTGCGATCCACCTTCCTCCTTTTTCCATTCCAGCATTATCGCTTCTCTGCCTTTTTGGCCATGATCAAGTGTCACGTCGACTTTAGCCCTTAGGGGTGTCCCTGCTACCTAGCTGGTACGTTGATAGGCATTTTGATCTGCCCAAGCCACTTTTTCCCTGTGGGGTACCCTCTGCTCGGCCTTGTAGGATCGTCGATTAAATTCGGCTGCACCTACTTGCTGCTATTGGGTTAGAGGCTTAGGCCCCACACGGAACGAGACTGCAATTCACCCTACTAACATCTTTTTCCATTACAGCATTATCGCTTCTCTGCCTTTTTGGCCATGATCAAGTGTCACGTCGACTTTAGCCCTTCGGGGTGTACCTGTTGACCAGCTGGGACGTTGATAGGCACTTTGATCTGCCCAAGCCACTTGGTCCCTATGGGGTACCCTCTGCTCGGCCTTGTAGGATCGTCGATTAAATTTGGCTTCACCTACTTGCTGCTATTGGGTTAGAGGCTTAGTCCCCACACGGAAAGAGACTGCGATCCACCTTCCTCCTTTTTCCATTCCAGCATTATCGCTTCTCTGCCTTTTTGGCCATGATCAAGTGTCACGTCGACTTTAGCCCTTAGGGGTGTCCCTGCTACCTAGCTGGTACGTTGATAGGCATTTTGATCTGCCCAAGCCACTTGGTCCCTGTGGGGTACCCTCTGCTCGGCCTTGTAGGATCGTCGATTAAATTTGGCTTCACCTACTTGCTGCTATTGGGTTAAAGGCTTAGTCCCCACACGGAAAGAGACTGCGATCCACCTTCCTCCTTTTTCCATTCCAGCATTATCGCTTCTCTGCCTTTTTGGCCATGATAAAGTGTCACGTCGAATTTAGCCCTTCGGGGTGTCCCTGCTACCTAGCTGGGATGTTGATAGGCATTTTGATCTGCCCAAGCCAATTGGTCCCTGTGGGGTACCCTCTGCTCGGCCTTGTAGGATTGTCGATTAAATTTGGCTTCACCTACTTACTGCTATTGGGTTAGAGGCTTAGTCCCCACACGGAAAGAGACTGCGATCCACCTTACTCACCTCTTTTTCCATTTCAGCATTATCGCTTCTCTGCCTTTTTGGCCATGATCAAGTGTCACATCGACTTTAGCCCTTCGGGGTGTCCCTGTTGCCCAGCTGGAACACTGATAGGCATTTTTTTCTGCCCAAGCCACTTTTTCCCTGTGGGGTACCCTCTGCTTGGCCTTGTAGGATCATCGATTAAATTCGGCTACACCTACTTGCTGCTATTGGGTTAGAGGCTTAGGCCCCACACGGAACGAGACTGCAATTCACCCTACTAACATCTTTTTCCATTCCAGCATTATCGCTTCTCTGCCTTTTTGGCCATGATCAAGTGTCACGTCGACTTTAGCCCTTAGGGGTGTCCCTGTTGCCCAGCTGGGACGTGGATAGACACTTTTATCTGCCCAAGCCACTTGGTCCCTATGGGGTACCCTCTGCTCGGCCTTGTAGGATCGTCGATTAAATTCGGCTTCACCTACTTGCTGCTATTGGGTTAGAGGCTTAGTCCCCACACGGAAAGAGACTGCGATACACCTTACTCGCCTCTTTTTCCATTCCAGCATTATCGCTTCTCTGCCTTTTTGGCCATGATCAAGTGTCACGTCGACTTTAGCCCTTCGGGGTGTCCCTGTTTCCCAGCTGGGACATTGATAGGCATTTTGATCTGCCAAGCCGCTTGGTCCCTGTGGGGTACCCTCTGCTCGGCCTTGTAGGATCGTTGATTAAATTCGGCTACAGCTACTTGCTGCTATTGGGTTAGAGGCTTAGTCCCCACACGGAAAGAGACTGCGATCCACCCTACTAACCTCTTTTGCCATTCCAGCATTATCACTTCTCTGCCTTTTTGGCCATGATCGAGTGTCACTACGACTTTAGCCCTTTGGGGTGTCCCTGTTGCCCAGCTGGGACGTTGATAGGCATTTTGATCTGCCCAAGCCACTTTTTCCTTGTGGGGTACCCTCTGCTCGGCCTTGTAGGATCGTCGATTAAATTCGGCTACACCTACTTGCTGCTATTGGGTTAGAGGCTTAGTCCCCACATGGAACGAGACTGCAATCCACCCTACTAACCTCTTTTGCCAATCCAGCATTATCGCTTCTCTGCCTTTTTGCCCATGATCAAGTGTCACGTCGACTTTAGCCCTTAGGGTGGTCCTTCTTGCCCAGGTGGGACATTGATAGGCATTTTGATCTGCCAAGCCGCTTGGTCCCTGTGGGGTACCCTCTGCTCGGCCTTGTAGGATCGTCGATTAAATTTGGCTACAGCTACTTGCTGCTATTGGGTTGGAGGCTTAGTCCCCACATGGAACGAGACTGCGATCCACCCTACTAACCTCTTTTTCCATTCCAGCATTATCGGTTCTCTGCCTTTTTGGCCATGATCAAGTGTCACGTTGACTTTAGCCCTTAGGGGTGACCCTGCTACCTAGCTGGGACGTTAATAGGCATTTTGATCTGCCCAAGCCACTTGGTGCCTGTGGAGTACCCTCTGCTCGGCCTTGTAGGATCGTCGAATAAATTTGGCTTCACCTACTTGCTGCTATTGGGTTAGAGGCTTAGTCTCCACATGGAAAGAGACTGCGATCCACCTTATTCACCTCTTTTTCCATTCCAGCATCATCGCTTCTCTGCCTTTTTGGCCATGATCAAGTGTCACGTCGACTTTAGCCCTTCGGGGTGTACCTGTTGACCAGCTGGGACGTTGATAGGCACTTTGATCTGCCCAAGCCACTTGGTCCCTATGGGGTACCCTCTGCTCGGCCTTGTAGGATCGTCGATTAAATTCGGCTTTACCTGCTTGCTGCCATTGGGTTAGAGGCTTAGTCCCCTCACGGAAAGAGACTGCAATCCACCTTACTCACCTCTTTTTCCATTCCAGCATTATCGCTTCTCTGCCTTTTTGGCCATGATCAAGTGTCACGTCGACTTTAGCCCTTCGGGGTGTCCCTGTTGCCCAGCTGGGACGTTGATAGAGACTTTGATCTGCCCAGGCCACTTGGTCCCTATGGTGTACCCTCTGCTTGGCCTTGTAGGATCGTCGATTAAATTCGGCTTCACCTACTTGCTGCTATTGGGTTAGAGGCTTAGTTCCCACATGGAAAGAGACTGCGATCCACCTTCCTCCTTTTTCCATTCCAGCATCGCTTCTCTGCCTTTTTGGCCATGATCAAGTGTCACGTCGACTTTAGCCCTTCGGGGTGTCCCTGTTTCCCAGCTGGGACGTTGATAGGGACTTTGATCTACCCAGGCCACTTGGTCCCTATGGTGTACCCTCTGCTCGGCCTTGTAGGATCGTCGATTAAATTTGGCTTCACCTACTTGCTGCTATTGGGTTAGAGGCTTAGTCCCCACACGGAAAGAGACTGCGATCCACCTTCCTCCTTTTTCCATTCCAGCATTATTGCTTCTCTTCCTTTTTGGCCATGATCAAGTGTCACGTCGACTTTAGCCCTTAGGGGTGTCCCTGCTACCTAGCTGGTACGTTGATAGGCATTTTGATCTGCCCAAGCCACTTGGTCCCTGTGGGGTACCCTCTGCTCGGCCTTGTAGGATCGTCGATTAAATTTGGCTTCACCTACTTGCTGCTATTGGGTTAGAGGCTTAGTCCCCACACGGAAAGAGACTGCGATCCACCTTCCTCCTTTTTCCATTCCAGCATTATCGCTTCTCTGCCTTTTTGGCCATGATCAAGTGTCACGTCGAATTTAGCCCTTCGGGGTGTCCCTGCTACCTAGCTGGGATGTTGATAGGCATTTTGATCTGCCCAAGCCACTTGGTCCCTGTGGGGTACCCTCTGCTCGGCCTTGTAGGATTGTCGATTAAATTTGGCTTCACCTACTTACTGCTATTGGGTTAGAGGCTTAGTCCCCACACGGAAAGAGACTGCGATCCACCTTACTCACCTCTTTTTCCATTTCAGCATTATCGCTTCTCTGCCTTTTTGGCCATGATCAAGTGTCACATCGACTTTAGCCCTTCGGGGTGTCCCTGTTGCCCAGCTGGAACGCTGATAGGCATTTTTTTCTGCCCAAGCCACTTTTTCCCTGTGGGGTACCCTCTGCTTGGCCTTGTAGGATCGTCGATTAAATTCGGCTACACCTACTTGCTGCTATTGGGTTAGAGGCTTAGGCCCCACACGGAACGAGACTGCAATTCACCCTACTAACATCTTTTTCCATTCCAGCATTATCGCTTCTCTGCCTTTTTGGCCATGATCAAGTGTCACGTCGACTTTAGCCCTTAGGGGTGTCCCTGTTGCCCAGCTGGGACGTGGATAGGCACTTTTATCTGCCCAAGCCACTTGGTCCCTATGGGGTACCCTCTGCTCGGCCTTGTAGGATCGTCGATTAAATTCGGCTTCACCTACTTGCTGCTATTGGGTTAGAGGCTTAGTCCCCACACGGAAAGAGACTGCGATGCACCTTACTCGCCTCTTTTTCCATTCCAGCATTATCGCTTCCCTGCCTTTTTGGCCATGATCAAGTGTCACGTCGACTTTAGCCATTCGGGGTGTCCCTGTTTCCCAGCTGGGACATTGATAGGCATTTTGATCTGCCAAGCCGCTTGGTCCCTGTGGGGTACCCTCTGCTCGGCCTTGTAGGATCGTTGATTAAATTCGGCTACAGCTACTTGCTGCTATTGGGTTAGAGGCTTAGTCCCCACACGGAAAGAGACTGCGATCCACCCTACTAACCTCTTTTGCCATTCCAGCATTATCACTTCTCTGCCTTTTTGGCCATGATCGAGTGTCACTACGACTTTAGCCCTTTGGGGTGTCCCTGTTGCCCAGCTGGGACGTTGATAGGCATTTTGATCTGCCCAAGCCACTTTTTCCTTGTGGGGTACCCTCTGCTCGGCCTTGTAGGATCGTCGATTAAATTCGGCTACACCTACTTGCTGCTATTGGGTTAGAGGCTTAGTCCCCACATGGAACGAGACTGCAATCCACCCTACTAACCTCTTTTGCCAATCCAGCATTATCGCTTCTCTGCCTTTTTGCCCATGATCAAGTGTCACGTCGACTTTAGCCCTTAGGGTGGTCCTTCTTGCCCAGGTGGGACATTGATAGGCATTTTGATCTGCCAAGCCGCTTGGTCCCTGTGGGGTACCCTCTGCTCGGCCTTGTAGGATCGTCGATTAAATTTGGCTACAGCTACTTGCTGCTATTGGGTTGGAGGCTTAGTCCCCACATGGAACGAGACTGCGATCCACCCTACTAACCTCTTTTTCCATTCCAGCATTATCGGTTCTCTGCCTTTTTGGCCATGATCAAGTGTCACGTTGACTTTAGCCCTTAGGGGTGACCCTGCTACCTAGCTGGGACGTTAATAGGCATTTTGATCTGCCCAAGCCACTTGGTGCCTGTGGAGTACCCTCTGCTCGGCCTTGTAGGATCGTCGAATAAATTTGGCTTCACCTACTTGCTGCTATTGGGTTAGAGGCTTAGTCTCCACATGGAAAGAGACTGCGATCCACCTTATTCACCTCTTTTTCCATTCCAGCATCATCGCTTCTCTGCCTTTTTGGCCATGATCAAGTGTCACGTCGACTTTAGCCCTTCGGGGTGTACCTGTTGACCAGCTGGGACGTTGATAGGCACTTTGATCTGCCCAAGCCACTTGGTCCCTATGGGGTACCCTCTGCTCGGCCTTGTAGGATCGTCGATTAAATTCGGCTTTACCTGCTTGCTGCCATTGGGTTAGAGGCTTAGTCCCCTCACGGAAAGAGACTGCAATCCACCTTACTCACCTCTTTTTCCATTCCAGCATTATCGCTTCTCTGCCTTTTTGGCCATGATCAAGTGTCACGTCGACTTTAGCCCTTCGGGGTGTCCCTGTTGCCCAGCTGGGACGTTGATAGAGACTTTGATCTGCCCAGGCCACTTGGTCCCTATGGTGTACCCTCTGCTTGGCCTTGTAGGATCGTCGATTAAATTCGGCTTCACCTACTTGCTGCTATTGGGTTAGAGGCTTAGTTCCCACATGGAAAGAGACTGCGATCCACCTTCCTCCTTTTTCCATTCCAGCATCGCTTCTCTGCCTTTTTGGCCATGATCAAGTGTCACGTCGACTTTAGCCCTTCGGGGTGTCCCTGTTTCCCAGCTGGGACGTTGATAGGGACTTTGATCTACCCAGGCCACTTGGTCCCTATGGTGTACCCTCTGCTCGGCCTTGTAGGATCGTCGATTAAATTTGGCTTCACCTACTTGCTGCTATTGGGTTAGAGGCTTAGTCCCCACACGGAAAGAGACTGCGATCCACCTTCCTCCTTTTTCCATTCCAGCATTATTGCTTCTCTTCCTTTTTGGCCATGATCAAGTGTCACGTCGACTTTAGCCCTTAGGGGTGTCCCTGCTACCTAGCTGGTACGTTGATAGGCATTTTGATCTGCCCAAGCCACTTGGTCCCTGTGGGGTACCCTCTGCTCGGCCTTGTAGGATCGTCGATTAAATTTGGCTTCACCTACTTGCTGCTATTGGGTTAGAGGCTTAGTCCCCACACGGAAAGAGACTGCGATCCACCTTCCTCCTTTTTCCATTCCAGCATTATCGCTTCTCTGCCTTTTTGGCCATGATCAAGTGTCACGTCGAATTTAGCCCTTCGGGGTGTCCCTGCTACCTAGCTGGGATGTTGATAGGCATTTTGATCTGCCCAAGCCACTTGGTCCCTGTGGGGTACCCTCTGCTCGGCCTTGTAGGATTGTCGATTAAATTTGGCTTCACCTACTTACTGCTATTGGGTTAGAGGCTTAGTCCCCACACGGAAAGAGACTGCGATCCACCTTACTCACCTCTTTTTCCATTTCAGCATTATCGCTTCTCTGCCTTTTTGGCCATGATCAAGTGTCACATCGACTTTAGCCCTTCGGGGTGTCCCTGTTGCCCAGCTGGAACACTGATAGGCATTTTTTTCTGCCCAAGCCACTTTTTCCCTGTGGGGTACCCTCTGCTTGGCCTTGTAGGATCATCGATTAAATTCGGCTACACCTACTTGCTGCTATTGGGTTAGAGGCTTAGGCCCCACACGGAACGAGACTGCAATTCACCCTACTAACATCTTTTTCCATTCCAGCATTATCGCTTCTCTGCCTTTTTGGCCATGATCAAGTGTCACGTCGACTTTAGCCCTTAGGGGTGTCCCTGTTGCCCAGCTGGGACGTGGATAGACACTTTTATCTGCCCAAGCCACTTGGTCCCTATGGGGTACCCTCTGCTCGGCCTTGTAGGATCGTCGATTAAATTCGGCTTCACCTACTTGCTGCTATTGGGTTAGAGGCTTAGTCCCCACACTGAAAGAGACTGCGATACACCTTACTCGCCTCTTTTTCCATTCCAGCATTATCGCTTCTCTGCCTTTTTGGCCATGATCAAGTGTCACGTCGACTTTAGCCCTTCGGGGTGTCCCTGTTTCCCAGCTGGGACATTGATAGGCATTTTGATCTGCCAAGCCGCTTGGTCCCTGTGGGGTACCCTCTGCTCGGCCTTGTAGGATCGTTGATTAAATTCGGCTACAGCTACTTGCTGCTATTGGGTTAGAGGCTTAGTCCCCACACGGAAAGAGACTGCGATCCACCCTACTAACCTCTTTTGCCATTCCAGCATTATCACTTCTCTGCCTTTTTGGCCATGATCGAGTGTCACTACGACTTTAGCCCTTTGGGGTGTCCCTGTTGCCCAGCTGGGACGTTGATAGGCATTTTGATCTGCCCAAGCCACTTTTTCCTTGTGGGGTACCCTCTGCTCGGCCTTGTAGGATCGTCGATTAAATTCGGCTACACCTACTTGCTGCTATTGGGTTAGAGGCTTAGTCCCCACATGGAACGAGACTGCAATCCACCCTACTAACCTCTTTTGCCAATCCAGCATTATCGCTTCTCTGCCTTTTTGCCCATGATCAAGTGTCACGTCGACTTTAGCCCTTAGGGTGGTCCTTCTTGCCCAGGTGGGACATTGATAGGCATTTTGATCTGCCAAGCCGCTTGGTCCCTGTGGGGTACCCTCTGCTCGGCCTTGTAGGATCGTCGATTAAATTTGGCTACAGCTACTTGCTGCTATTGGGTTGGAGGCTTAGTCCCCACATGGAACGAGACTGCGATCCACCCTACTAACCTCTTTTTCCATTCCAGCATTATCGGTTCTCTGCCTTTTTGGCCATGATCAAGTGTCACGTTGACTTTAGCCCTTAGGGGTGACCCTGCTACCTAGCTGGGACGTTAATAGGCATTTTGATCTGCCCAAGCCACTTGGTGCCTGTGGAGTACCCTCTGCTCGGCCTTGTAGGATCGTCGAATAAATTTGGCTTCACCTACTTGCTGCTATTGGGTTAGAGGCTTAGTCTCCACATGGAAAGAGACTGCGATCCACCTTATTCACCTCTTTTTCCATTCCAGCATCATCGCTTCTCTGCCTTTTTGGCCATGATCAAGTGTCACGTCGACTTTAGCCCTTCGGGGTGTACCTGTTGACCAGCTGGGACGTTGATAGGCACTTTGATCTGCCCAAGCCACTTGGTCCCTATGGGGTACCCTCTGCTCGGCCTTGTAGGATCGTCGATTAAATTCGGCTTTACCTGCTTGCTGCCATTGGGTTAGAGGCTTAGTCCCCTCACGGAAAGAGACTGCAATCCACCTTACTCACCTCTTTTTCCATTCCAGCATTATCGCTTCTCTGCCTTTTTGGCCATGATCAAGTGTCACGTCGACTTTAGCCCTTCGGGGTGTCCCTGTTGCCCAGCTGGGACGTTGATAGAGACTTTGATCTGCCCAGGCCACTTGGTCCCTATGGTGTACCCTCTGCTTGGCCTTGTAGGATCGTCGATTAAATTCGGCTTCACCTACTTGCTGCTATTGGGTTAGAGGCTTAGTTCCCACATGGAAAGAGACTGCGATCCACCTTCCTCCTTTTTCCATTCCAGCATCGCTTCTCTGCCTTTTTGGCCATGATCAAGTGTCACGTCGACTTTAGCCCTTCGGGGTGTCCCTGTTTCCCAGCTGGGACGTTGATAGGGACTTTGATCTACCCAGGCCACTTGGTCCCTATGGTGTACCCTCTGCTCGGCCTTGTAGGATCGTCGATTAAATTTGGCTTCACCTACTTGCTGCTATTGGGTTAGAGGCTTAGTCCCCACACGGAAAGAGACTGCGATCCACCTTCCTCCTTTTTCCATTCCAGCATTATTGCTTCTCTTCCTTTTTGGCCATGATCAAGTGTCACGTCGACTTTAGCCCTTAGGGGTGTCCCTGCTACCTAGCTGGTACGTTGATAGGCATTTTGATCTGCCCAAGCCACTTGGTCCCTGTGGGGTACCCTCTGCTCGGCCTTGTAGGATCGTCGATTAAATTTGGCTTCACCTACTTGCTGCTATTGGGTTAGAGGCTTAGTCCCCACACGGAAAGAGACTGCGATCCACCTTCCTCCTTTTTCCATTCCAGCATTATCGCTTCTCTGCCTTTTTGGCCATGATCAAGTGTCACGTCGAATTTAGCCCTTCGGGGTGTCCCTGCTACCTAGCTGGGATGTTGATAGGCATTTTGATCTGCCCAAGCCACTTGGTCCCTGTGGGGTACCCTCTGCTCGGCCTTGTAGGATTGTCGATTAAATTTGGCTTCACCTACTTACTGCTATTGGGTTAGAGGCTTAGTCCCCACACGGAAAGAGACTGCGATCCACCTTACTCACCTCTTTTTCCATTTCAGCATTATCGCTTCTCTGCCTTTTTGGCCATGATCAAGTGTCACATCGACTTTAGCCCTTCGGGGTGTCCCTGTTGCCCAGCTGGAACGCTGATAGGCATTTTTTTCTGCCCAAGCCACTTTTTCCCTGTGGGGTACCCTCTGCTTGGCCTTGTAGGATCGTCGATTAAATTCGGCTACACCTACTTGCTGCTATTGGGTTAGAGGCTTAGGCCCCACACGGAACGAGACTGCAATTCACCCTACTAACATCTTTTTCCATTCCAGCATTATCGCTTCTCTGCCTTTTTGGCCATGATCAAGTGTCACGTCGACTTTAGCCCTTAGGGGTGTCCCTGTTGCCCAGCTGGGACGTGGATAGGCACTTTTATCTGCCCAAGCCACTTGGTCCCTATGGGGTACCCTCTGCTCGGCCTTGTAGGATCGTCGATTAAATTCGGCTTCACCTACTTGCTGCTATTGGGTTAGAGGCTTAGTCCCCACACGGAAAGAGACTGCGATGCACCTTACTCGCCTCTTTTTCCATTCCAGCATTATCGCTTCCCTGCCTTTTTGGCCATGATCAAGTGTCACGTCGACTTTAGCCATTCGGGGTGTCCCTGTTTCCCAGCTGGGACATTGATAGGCATTTTGATCTGCCAAGCCGCTTGGTCCCTGTGGGGTACCCTCTGCTCGGCCTTGTAGGATCGTTGATTAAATTCGGCTACAGCTACTTGCTGCTATTGGGTTAGAGGCTTAGTCCCCACACGGAAAGAGACTGCGATCCACCCTACTAACCTCTTTTGCCATTCCAGCATTATCACTTCTCTGCCTTTTTGGCCATGATCGAGTGTCACTACGACTTTAGCCCTTTGGGGTGTCCCTGTTGCCCAGCTGGGACGTTGATAGGCATTTTGATCTGCCCAAGCCACTTTTTCCTTGTGGGGTACCCTCTGCTCGGCCTTGTAGGATCGTCGATTAAATTCGGCTACACCTACTTGCTGCTATTGGGTTAGAGGCTTAGTCCCCACATGGAACGAGACTGCAATCCACCCTACTAACCTCTTTTGCCAATCCAGCATTATCGCTTCTCTGCCTTTTTGCCCATGATCAAGTGTCACGTCGACTTTAGCCCTTAGGGTGGTCCTTCTTGCCCAGGTGGGACATTGATAGGCATTTTGATCTGCCAAGCCGCTTGGTCCCTGTGGGGTACCCTCTGCTCGGCCTTGTAGGATCGTCGATTAAATTTGGCTACAGCTACTTGCTGCTATTGGGTTGGAGGCTTAGTCCCCACATGGAACGAGACTGCGATCCACCCTACTAACCTCTTTTTCCATTCCAGCATTATCGGTTCTCTGCCTTTTTGGCCATGATCAAGTGTCACGTTGACTTTAGCCCTTAGGGGTGACCCTGCTACCTAGCTGGGACGTTAATAGGCATTTTGATCTGCCCAAGCCACTTGGTGCCTGTGGAGTACCCTCTGCTCGGCCTTGTAGGATCGTCGAATAAATTTGGCTTCACCTACTTGCTGCTATTGGGTTAGAGGCTTAGTCTCCACATGGAAAGAGACTGCGATCCACCTTATTCACCTCTTTTTCCATTCCAGCATCATCGCTTCTCTGCCTTTTTGGCCATGATCAAGTGTCACGTCGACTTTAGCCCTTCGGGGTGTACCTGTTGACCAGCTGGGACGTTGATAGGCACTTTGATCTGCCCAAGCCACTTGGTCCCTATGGGGTACCCTCTGCTCGGCCTTGTAGGATCGTCGATTAAATTCGGCTTTACCTGCTTGCTGCCATTGGGTTAGAGGCTTAGTCCCCTCACGGAAAGAGACTGCAATCCACCTTACTCACCTCTTTTTCCATTCCAGCATTATCGCTTCTCTGCCTTTTTGGCCATGATCAAGTGTCACGTCGACTTTAGCCCTTCGGGGTGTCCCTGTTGCCCAGCTGGGACGTTGATAGAGACTTTGATCTGCCCAGGCCACTTGGTCCCTATGGTGTACCCTCTGCTTGGCCTTGTAGGATCGTCGATTAAATTCGGCTTCACCTACTTGCTGCTATTGGGTTAGAGGCTTAGTTCCCACATGGAAAGAGACTGCGATCCACCTTCCTCCTTTTTCCATTCCAGCATCGCTTCTCTGCCTTTTTGGCCATGATCAAGTGTCACGTCGACTTTAGCCCTTCGGGGTGTCCCTGTTTCCCAGCTGGGACGTTGATAGGGACTTTGATCTACCCAGGCCACTTGGTCCCTATGGTGTACCCTCTGCTCGGCCTTGTAGGATCGTCGATTAAATTTGGCTTCACCTACTTGCTGCTATTGGGTTAGAGGCTTAGTCCCCACACGGAAAGAGACTGCGATCCACCTTCCTCCTTTTTCCATTCCAGCATTATTGCTTCTCTTCCTTTTTGGCCATGATCAAGTGTCACGTCGACTTTAGCCCTTAGGGGTGTCCCTGCTACCTAGCTGGTACGTTGATAGGCATTTTGATCTGCCCAAGCCACTTGGTCCCTGTGGGGTACCCTCTGCTCGGCCTTGTAGGATCGTCGATTAAATTTGGCTTCACCTACTTGCTGCTATTGGGTTAGAGGCTTAGTCCCCACACGGAAAGAGACTGCGATCCACCTTCCTCCTTTTTCCATTCCAGCATTATCGCTTCTCTGCCTTTTTGGCCATGATCAAGTGTCACGTCGAATTTAGCCCTTCGGGGTGTCCCTGCTACCTAGCTGGGATGTTGATAGGCATTTTGATCTGCCCAAGCCACTTGGTCCCTGTGGGGTACCCTCTGCTCGGCCTTGTAGGATTGTCGATTAAATTTGGCTTCACCTACTTACTGCTATTGGGTTAGAGGCTTAGTCCCCACACGGAAAGAGACTGCGATCCACCTTACTCACCTCTTTTTCCATTTCAGCATTATCGCTTCTCTGCCTTTTTGGCCATGATCAAGTGTCACATCGACTTTAGCCCTTCGGGGTGTCCCTGTTGCCCAGCTGGAACGCTGATAGGCATTTTTTTCTGCCCAAGCCACTTTTTCCCTGTGGGGTACCCTCTGCTTGGCCTTGTAGGATCGTCGATTAAATTCGGCTACACCTACTTGCTGCTATTGGGTTAGAGGCTTAGGCCCCACACGGAACGAGACTGCAATTCACCCTACTAACATCTTTTTCCATTCCAGCATTATCGCTTCTCTGCCTTTTTGGCCATGATCAAGTGTCACGTCGACTTTAGCCCTTAGGGGTGTCCCTGTTGCCCAGCTGGGACGTGGATAGGCACTTTGATCTGCCCAAGCCACTTGGTCCCTATGGGGTACCCTCTGCTCGGCCTTGTAGGATCGTCGATTAAATTCGGCTTTACCTGCTTGCTGCTATTGGGTTAGAGGCTTAGTCCCCTCACGGAAAGAGACTGCAATCCACCTTACTCCCCTATTTTTCCATTCCAGCATTATCGCTTCTCTGCCTTTTTGGCCATGATCAAGTGTCACGTCGACTTTAGCCCTTCGGGGTGTCCCTGTTTCCCAGCTGGGACATTGATAGGCATTTTGATCTGCCAAGCCGCTTGGTCCCTGTGGGGTACCCTCTGCTCGGCCTTGTAGGATCGTTGATTAAATTCGGCTACAGCTACTTGCTGCTATTGGGTTAGAGGCTTAGTCCCCACACGGAAAGAGACTGCGATCCACCCTACTAACCTCTTTTGCCATTCCAGCATTATCACTTCTCTGCCTTTTTGGCCATGATCGAGTGTCACTACGACTTTAGCCCTTTGGGGTGTCCCTGTTGCCCAGCTGGGACGTTGATAGGCATTTTGATCTGCCCAAGCCACTTTTTCCTTGTGGGGTACCCTCTGCTCGGCCTTGTAGGATCGTCGATTAAATTCGGCTACACCTACTTGCTGCTATTGGGTTAGAGGCTTAGTCCCCACATGGAACGAGACTGCAATCCACCCTACTAACCTCTTTTGCCAATCCAGCATTATCGCTTCTCTGCCTTTTTGCCCATGATCAAGTGTCACGTCGACTTTAGCCCTTAGGGTGGTCCTTCTTGCCCAGGTGGGACATTGATAGGCATTTTGATCTGCCAAGCCGCTTGGTCCCTGTGGGGTACCCTCTGCTCGGCCTTGTAGGATCGTCGATTAAATTTGGCTACAGCTACTTGCTGCTATTGGGTTGGAGGCTTAGTCCCCACATGGAACGAGACTGTGATCCACCCTACTAACCTCTTTTTCCATTCCAGCATTATCGGTTCTCTGCCTTTTTGGCCATGATCAAGTGTCACGTTGACTTTAGCCCTTAGGGGTGACCCTGCTACCTAGCTGGGACGTTAATAGGCATTTTGATCTGCCCAAACCACTTGGTGCCTGTGGAGTACCCTCTGCTCGGCCTTGTAGGATCGTCGAATAAATTTGGCTTCACCTACTTGCTGCTATTGGGTTAGAGGCTTAGTCTCCACATGGAAAGAGACTGCGATCCACCTTATTCACCTCTTTTTCCATTCCAGCATCATCGCTTCTCTGCCTTTTTGGCCATGATCAAGTGTCACGTCGACTTTAGCCCTTCGGGGTGTACCTGTTGACCAGCTGGGACGTTGATAGGCACTTTGATCTGCCCAAGCCACTTGGTCCCTATGGGGTACCCTCTGCTCGGCCTTGTAGGATCGTCGATTAAATTCGGCTTTACCTGCTTGCTGCTATTGGGTTAGAGGCTTAGTCCCCTCACGGAAAGAGACTGCAATCCACCTTACTCCCCTATTTTTCCATTCCAGCATTATCACTTCTCTGCCTTTTTGGCCATGATCAAGTGTCACGTCGACTTTAGCCCTTCGGGGTGTCCCTGTTGCCCAGCTGGGACGTTGATAGAGACTTTGATCTGCCCAGGCCACTTGGTCCCTATGGTGTACCCTCTGCTTGGCCTTGTAGGATCGTCGATTAAATTCGGCTTCACCTACTTGCTGCTATTGGGTTAGAGGCTTAGTTCCCACATGGAAAGAGACTGCGATCCACCTTCCTCCTTTTTCCATTCCAGCATTATCGCTTCTCTGCCTTTTTGGCCATGATCAAGTGTCACGTCGACTTTAGCCCTTCGGGGTGTCCCTGTTTCCCAGCTGGGACGTTGATAGGGACTTTGATCTACCCAGGCCACTTGGTCCCTATGGTGTACCCTCTGCTCGGCCTTGTAGGATCGTCGATTAAATTTGGCTTCACCTACTTGCTGCTATTGGGTTAGAGGCTTAGTCCCCACACGGAAAGAGACTGCGATCCACCTTCCTCCTTTTTCCATTCCAGCATTATCGCTTCTCTGCCTTTTTGGCCATGATCAAGTGTCACGTCGACTTTAGCCCTTAGGGGTGTCCCTGCTACCTAGCTGGTACGTTGATAGGCATTTTGATCTGCCCAAGCCACTTGGTCCCTGTGGGGTACCCTCTGCTCGGCCTTGTAGGATCGTCGATTAAATTTGGCTTCACCTACTTGCTGCTATTGGGTTAGAGGCTTAGGCCCCACACGGAACGAGACAGCGATCCACCCTACTAACATCTTTTTCCATTCCAGCATTATCGCTTCTCTGCCTTTTTGGCCATGATCAAGTGTCACGTCGACTTTAGCCCTTAGGGGTGTCCCTGTTGCCCAGCTGGGACGTGGATAGGCACTTTTAACTGCCCAAGCCACTTGGTCCCTATGGGGTACCCTCTGCTCGGCCTTGTAGGATCGTCGATTAAATTCGGCTACAGCTACTTGCTGCTATTGGGTTAGAGGCTTAGTCCCCACACGGAAAGAGACTGCGATCCACCCTACTAACCTCTTTTGCCATTCCAGCATTATCACTTCTCTGCCTTTTTGGCCATGATCGAGTGTCACTACGACTTTAGCCCTTTGGGGTGTCCCTGTTGCCCAGCTGGGACGTTGATAGGCATTTTGATCTGCCCAAGCCACTTTTTCCTTGTGGGGTACCCTCTGCTCGGCCTTGTAGGATCGTCGATTAAATTCGGCTACACCTACTTGCTGCTATTGGGTTAGAGGCTTAGTCCCCACATGGAACGAGACTGCAATCCACCCTACTAACCTCTTTTGCCAATCCAGCATTATCGCTTCTCTGCCTTTTTGCCCATGATCAAGTGTCACGTCGACTTTAGCCCTTAGGGTGGTCCTTCTTGCCCAGCTGGGACATTGATAGGCATTTTGATCTGCCAAGCCGATTGGTCCCTGTGGGGTACCCTCTGCTCAGCCTTGTAGGAACGTTGATTAAATTTGGCTACAGCTACTTGCTGCTATTGGGTTGGAGGCTTAGTCCCCACATGGAACGAGACTGCGATCCACCCTACTAACCTCTTTTTCCATTCCAGCATTATCGCTTCTCTGCCTTTTTGGCCATGATCAAGTGTCACGTTGACTTTAGCCCTTAGGGGTGACCCTGCTACCTAGCTGGGACGTTAATAGGCATTTTGATCTGCCCAAGCCACTTGGTGCCTGTGGAGTACCCTCTGCTCGGCCTTGTAGGATCGTCGATTAAATTCGGGTACACCTACTTGCTGCTATTGTGTTAGAGGCTTAGATAGAGAGATAGATAGATATATAATCTCTGTCTTTCTCTCTCTCTCTCTCTATGAGGTAGAGAGAGAGAGAGATGGATAGATATATATACAGTGGGGCAAAAAAGTATTTAGTCAGCCACCAATTGTGCAAGTTCTCCCACTTAAAAAGATGAGAGAGGCCTGTAATTGTCATCATAGGTATACCTCAACTATGAGAGACAAAATGTGGAAACAAATCCAGACAATCACATTGTCTGATTTGGAAAGAATTTATTTGCAAATTATGGTGGAAAATAAGTATTTTGTCAATATCAAAAGTTAATCTCAATACTTTGTTATATATCCTTTGTTGGCAATGACAGAGGTCAAATGTTTTCTGTAAGTCTTCACAAGGTTGTCACACACTGTTGCTGGTATGTTGGCCCATTCCTCCATGCAGATCTTATCTAGAGCAGTGATGTTTTGGGGCTGTCACTGGGCAACACGGACTTTGAACTCCCTCCAAAGGTTTTCTATGGGGTTGAGATCTGGAGACTGGCTAGGCCACTCCAGGACCTTGAAATGCTTCTCACAAAGCCACTCCTTCATTGCCCGGGTGGTGTGTTTGGGATCAATGTCATGCTTAAAGACCCAGCCACGTTTCATCTTCAATGCCCTTGCTGATGGGAGGAGGTTTGCACTCAAAATCTCATGATACATTGCCCCATTCATTTTTTCATGTAAAAGGATCAGTCGTCCTGTTCCCTTTGCAGATAAACAGCTCCAAGGCATGATGTTGCCACCCCCATGCTTCACAGTAGGTATTGTTCTTTGGTTGCAACTCAGCATTCTCTCTCCTCCAAACACGACGAGTTGTGTTTCTACCAAACAGTTCTACTTTGGTTTCATCTGACCATATGACATTCTCCCAATCCACTTCTGGATCATCCAAATGCTCTCTAGCAAACCTCAGACATGCCCGGACATACTGGCTTAAGCAGGGGGACACGTCTGGCACTGCAGGATCTAAGTTCCTGGCGGTGTAGTGCGTTACTGATGGTAGCCTTTGTTACGTTGGTCCCAGCTCTCTGCAGATCATTCACTAGGTCCCCCCGTGTGGTTCTGGGATTTTTGCTCACCGTTCTTTTGATCATTTTGACCCCATGGGGTGAGATCTTGCGTGGAGCCTCAGATTGAGGGAGATTATCAGTGGTCTTGTATGTCTTCCATTTTCTAATTATTGCTGTCACAGTTGATTTCTTCACACTAAGCTGCTTGCCTATTGCAGATTCAGTCTTCCCAGCCTGGTGCAGGTCTACAATTTTGTTTCTGGTGTCCTTCAACAGATCTTTGGTCTTCACCATAGTGGAGTTTGGAGTGTGACTGTTTGAGGTTGTGGACAGGTGTCTTTTTTACTGATAACAAGTTCAAACAGGTGCCATTAATACAGGTAATGAGTGGAGGACAGAGGAGCCTCTTAACCACTTCCCTACCCGCCCATAGTCATATGACATCCACAGATGGGATCTCCCATCCTGGGTGGACGTCATATGACGTCCTGGGATTCCCGGGCGTCTAGGGGGCGCGCACGCGCCCGCCGCGTTCCTCGGGACCCAGTGCGTGTGCCCGGCGGCCGCGATGTCCGCCGGGCACCCGCGATTGCCCGTTAACCGGGCCGGCATGTGGGTCTGTGTGTGTAAACACACAGATCCACAGCCTGTCAGCTCTGAGGAGTGCGATCTGTGTTCCCAGAACGGAGGAACACTGATCGGTCTCTTCCCCTAGTGCGTCCCCTCCCCCTTCAGTTAGTAATCACTCCCTAGGAAACATATTAACCCCTCCCCGCCCCCTAGTGGTTAACCCCTTCACTGCCTGTCACATTTACACAGTAATCAATGCAATTTTATAGCATTGATCGCTGTATAAATGTGATTGGTCCCAAAAATGTGTCAAAAGTGTCCGATGTGTCCGCCATAATGTTGCAGTCACCAAAAAAAATTGCGATCGCCGCTAAAAAAATAAAAAATTTTTTTTTTTTTTTAAAATGCCATAAATCTATCCCATATTTTGTAGACGCTATAACTTTTGCGCAAACCAATTAATATACGCTTATTGAGATTTTTTTTACCAAAAATATGTAGAAGAATACGTATCGGCCAAAACTGAGGAAAAAATGTGTTTTTAAAAAAAAAAATTGGGATATTTATTATAGCAAAAAGTAAAAAATATTGTATTTTTTTCAAAATTGTCGCTCTTCTTTTGTTTATAGCGCAAAAAATAAAAACCACAGAGGCGATCAAATACCACCAAAAAAAAGCTCTATTTGTGGTGAAAAAAGGACGTCAATTTTTTTTGGGTACAACGTCGCACGACCGCGCAATTGACGTTTAAAGTGCGACAGCGCTGAAAACTAAAAATTGGCCTGGGAAGGAAGGGGGTGAAATTGCCCGGTATTGAACCGGTTAAAGAAGAAGATACAGGTCTGTGAGAGCCAGAAATCTTGCTTGTTTGTAGGTGACCAAATACTTATTTTCCACTATAATTTGCAAATAAATTCTTTCAAAAATCAGACAATGTGATTGTCTGGATTTGTTTCCACATTTTGTCTCTCATAGTTAAGGTATACCTATGATGACAATTACAGGCCTCTCTCATCTTTTTAAATGGGAGAACTTGCACAATTGGTGGCTGACTAAATACTTTTTTTGACCCAATGTAGATGTTAAGAGATAGACAGATAGATAAAGATATAGATATAGAGAGATAAAATAGAATTCTAGTAGAAAAGACTAGAATAGAAAAAACAATAGAACAGAATAGAAAAAAAAAAAAAAAAAAAATATATATATATATATATATATATATATATATATATATATATATATATATATATATATATATATATATATATATATATATATATATATATATCCATCTTCTGAAATTAGGTACATTTGAAAATTTGGTACAGAATGAATTTGAATTCGAATAGAAAAGGTTAGAATATATTATATTTTTATCTATTCTGTTCTATTGTTTTACTATGCTATTCTTTTCTATTATTTTCTATTCTATTCTAATCTTTTCTATTGGAATTCGGTTTCATTCTATACTGATTTCGAATTTCGGAAAATGGTTATATACAGTTTAATTTTTCAGATTCGGTCGAATTTTTTCGAATTTGGTAGATTTTCCTTCGAATACGAAACCCGAAAACTAATGTAACGAATGCAACAAATTTAACTAAACGACATCCTGCACATGTCTACTGACAACAATGATGGGGCACTATTCCTTCCACTTATTGCAATGATGGTGCACTATTCCTCCCACTGATACCAATGAAGGGGCACTATTCCTCCCACTGATACCAATGATGGGGCACTATTCCTCCCACTTGCTGCAATGATGGTGTACTATTCCTCCCACTGATACCAATGATGGGGCATTATTCCTCCCACCGATACCAATGATGGGGCATTATTCCTCCCACTGATACTAATGATGGGGCACTATTCCTCCCCTCTTATACCAATTATGGGGCACTATTCCTCCCACTGATACCACTGATGGGGCACTATTCCTCCAACCGATGCCAATGATGGGGCACTAGTCTTCCCACTGACACCAACGATGGGGCACTATTCCTTCCACTGATACCGATGGGGCACTTTTCCACTCAATGGTGGGGCCATATTCCTCTTTCTACTAACCACAGGTGCTATTCAATTTTTTTAAATCCTACTACCCACCAAGACTGAGGCATTATTTAGTCCCTCTGGCACTGGGACATTTCATTCTCCCTCTGGCCAGTGTGGCCCCTTAATGTCTGAGGTTCAGTAAGTTGGCCCTTCGTTTAGAAGTTTTAGAGACCCCTGCTCTATAAATTAGAGAACCGCTCACTGCCACTACAGGGGGAAGAAAAAGAAAATCCCAGGATGTCACATGACCAGCCAGAAGACTGTTAGAACTTATTTTGGAGATGTCCAAAATGTCACCAGTATTGACCGGATGTAATAGATGTGACGAACTATTTATAACACTACATAATTCCAGATCCCATTCTATGCCTTTTAGGGTACATAAATCCCAACAAGATCAGGTAGTGGCCTTTAAAAGATCACTTTTTATGGCCTGTAAGTTGATAGCCTCTTGTTGGGTTTCGTCCAATCCTCCTACCCTGTGGGACTGGATCCGGGGAATAAACATGTTATGTTTGATAAACACACCTATGTTCAATGAAACCCATCCCTGGATAGATGCTCCATGTTCCAGCCTAAACGCATGATAAAGAGAAGTAGTGTTTGAAGAACAGGTTGGCCTGTTTTATTTAACATTTTATACAGTGTATCGGACGTCCTGGAATATCTCTGGAATTTTTTGGTATACTTTATAAGAATAAAATAAACGTGTTGTTGTTTTATCAGCTTAACTGAGCAGTAATTTCCTGTTCTTGGGGAGGAGGGGGGTTGTTAAAAGTTCAAAAATAAAATCTGATTAAAAAAAGAAGACTGTTAGAAGAGAAACAATGAAACAATGGGGGTTATTTACGAAAGGCAAATCCACTTTGCACTGCAAGTGGACTTGGAAGTGCAGTCGCTCTAAAGCTAAGGGGTAAATCTGGAAGCTCTGCTCATTTTATCATCCAATCACGTGCAAGCTAAAATGCTGTTTTTTTTATTTTCCTTGCATGTCCCCCTTGGATCTACAGCGATTTTACTTCCAGATGCACTTTCAAGTGCACTTGCAGTGCAAAGTGGATTTTCCTTTAGTAAATAACCCCCAATGAGCGGAGCGGGCAGATGACAGGTCCGTGTCCGTTCTGCATATGCAGAGCAGACACGGACACAGCCCGCTCTACTTAATAGGCCCTCCGATCCGTCCAGACAGAAGGGGACGGATCCCCTTCAGTTTTTTTATATGGATTGGTGTGGAGATAGGCGGGTGTAAACAGACACAAGTCTGTTTACATCTACCGCTCTATAGAGGTGTATGGAGGGTCCGACTGGGTCCACCTGAAAAACATGCAGACGGACCCGATCGGACTGTTCTTGTGAACGGGGCCTCAATCTTCAGTCTTTCTCAGGATTCCTGCAGGTATCACTGGCTGCTGCTGTACCCCAGGCAGGTATGGCTGGTGGGTACTGCATACTGATACTGTTGGTGGGTATTGCTGGCTGGTTCCTGACCCACCATCCCCCACCATCCGCGAACATCAGTGTGACAGGAGCTGGCGCTAGAGCAAGCATGAGGCTGCAATAGAGAGCAGAGCCGATGCTTCCTGTATCGCTCCTATCACAGGCGGAGTACATTTGGTATAACTCCACCCGTGATAGGAGGCGGCGCTATACAGGTAGCATCGGCTCTGCTTCCTCTAGCGCAGGGGTCTCCAAACTATTAACCTCCAGTTGTTCAGGAACTACAATTCCCATCACGTCCGTGAATGTCAGAGTTTTACAATGCCTCATGAGACGTATAGTTCTGCAACAGCTGGAGGGCCATAGTTTGGAGATCCCTGCTCTAGCGCCTGCTCCATTCTTCACATTAATGCTTTGGGATGGCGGGTCGGGAGCTCGCGATCTGGGCTTGCCGACCAGCCATCCTAGAGCAGTAGGCAGCAGGCCACATGTGTCAAACCTCCGCATTGTGTAGAAAATCAGTTTGATCCCATCTTCTCTGATCCTCCCCTTCTTCCACTGTCCCCAAATCCATCTCCTGATAGTACAGAGACCTGGGGGCAATCTGCACATGCTCAGTTTGGTGTGTATTGCTAAAGAGTTTTTTTTTTTCTTGGGATGGTGCATGTGATCAGCACAGGGCCAATCAGCACTGTCCAGAGGGTCAGGGGTCATGCAGCCTCATAGGACAGTCAGAGGAGAATCAAAACTCATCCTACAAGCTTTAACCCAGACACTGATAGAAGTCACAAGACTGCTATATACTGCTAATGAGAAAAGGTATTTAGCACTTTATATTTACGAAAATAATTGCATTTCCATGTTCTGCGTACTGTGGGAGACCAGATAGTGACTACAGGCTCTTGGGTTTAGTAACACTTTAGGCCCCTTTCACACTTGTGCGACCTGAAAGTCATGCGACTTTGGCGGGACTTGAAGCAATGCCTGTGTAATCTTGAAGTCGGACCAAAGTAGTGCAGGGACTACTTTGAAGAATGGTACTCATTGGAAATCATGGAGTACAACTTGTCATGCGACTTTGCAGTCCCAAGTCGCAGGACAAGTCGTACAAGTGTGAAAGGGGCCTTAAAGGGGTTGTAAACCCTCATTTTTTTTTCAAATAACAAACATGTCATACTCACCTCCACTGTGCAGTTCCTTTTGCAGAGAGTGGCCCCGAACCTCCTCTTCTGGGGTCCCACGGCGGCGCTGGTGGCTGCTCCCTGCATTGAGTGTCCACCTGGAGAAACGCTCTCCTTGGTAGACACCCGTGCGGGCGTGCTCGAGTCCTGGATCTGTGTCCATTCATATAGGATGCAGGACTCAGCCCTGCCCCCCAGCACAGTGTCATTGGATTTGATTGACAGTAGCGGGAGCCAATGGCTGCGCTGCTATCAATCTATCCAATCGGGAGACGAGACACCAGCTACAGATGGTGTGCTCGTTCCCGGACAGAGAATGACAGCGTCCAGGTAAGTAAAACGGGGGGCTGCAGCACTAAAAAGGTTTTTCACCTTAGTGCATAGAATGCATTAAGGTGAAAAACCATGGGGGTTTAAAACCCCTTTAAGCAAACAAAGGTGTAAAGCTGGCCTTACATGATAAAATGTTCCTTTCAATTTCCTTTAGATTTACCTTCAACTATATAGTGCAAGGTCCTGCCTGATTGCATACAAATTTAAAAAGTGTTTAGGTTTGACCTCATAGTATCATGTTTTGGTAAATCCAAAGGAAAAATGTACAGAAAAAATTCTCTAATGTATGGCCAGCCTAAGGAGATGTAGGATTAGTTGCACACCATAAGCCCATTCGTACTGTCTGCACCCTGTCCCTTGGCATGATGCCTTTATTAGCAAAGGCTATGAAGTATTAACATAAATAACACGGAAGGTGTATTGTTTTAATGAGTTTTTATTAAAGTTTTTAAATGCACAGCAAGACAGGGTGGTACAAAACACAGACACACAGTATACAATTATGGATGGTCCTTGATCGTGAATGGATCTGCTCTCTGGCTTTCAAATATCATTTAGTTAAAGCGTAACTCCACTTTTATTGAGATAAAAACATTCCCCTCTGGGTGATCTATGTACATTGCATTATTATTATTATTCTACAGGATTTATATAGCGCCAACAGTTTACGTAGCGCTTTACAACTTGAGGGTAGACAGTACAAATACAATACACTTTAATACAGTAGGAATCAGAGGGCCCTGCTTCTTAGAGCTTACAATCTACGAGGGAAGGTCAAGAGGTAATAACTGTGGGCGATGTGCTGATTGAGAAGATAAATGTACAGTTGTTAGGTGGGGGCCAGATAGGCTTCTCTGAAGAGATGAGTTTTCAGGGATCGTCTGAAAGTGGATAAAGTAAGAGAAAATCAGACAGATTGGGGTAGAGCATTCCAGAGGATGGGAGAGGCTCTGGAGAAGTCCTGAAGGCGAGCATGGGATGAGGTGACAAGGGAGTTTGAGAGCAGGAGGTCTTGGGAGCAGTGAAGAGAACGATTAGGTTGGTATTTTGAGACTAGGTTAGAGATGTAGCTGGGGGCCAGGTTGTGGATGGCTTTGTAAGTTATAGTTAGTATCTTGAATTTAATTCGGTGACTGAGTGGCAGCCAATGGAGGGATTGTCAGAGGGGTATAGCAGACTATGAGCGGTTTGTGAGGTGGATGAGCCTGGCAGCAGCGTTCATGATGGACTGAAGTGGGGATAGCCTATTTAGAGGTAAGCCAATGAGGAGGGAGTTGCAGTAGGCGAGGCGGGAGATGACCAGGAATTGGATTAGAAGCTTTGTGGTGACATTGGTTAGGAAGGGACGTATCTTGGAGATGTTGCGGAGGTTGAGGTGGCAAATTTTGGATAGCGATAGGATGTGGGGCGGAAAGGTTAGTTCAGAGTCCAGGATTACACCTAGGACCTTGGCGTGGGGGGACAAGTTGATAGTTGAGCCGTTGATATTGACAATCGGGGAAGCGCCACCTGAAGGAGGAAGTATCATGAGATCAGTTTTGGATAGGTTGAGTTTGAGGAAGTGATGTGACATCCAGGCTGATATGTCTGCTAGTAAGTTGGTGAGGAGACAGATGGAGAGTGCGTGAGGAGACAGATGGAGAGAGCTGGGGGGTGGAGAGATAGATTTGGGTGTCATCAGCGTAGAGATGATATTTAAAGCCATGGGAGGCAATCGACTGACCCAGGGAGGTGGTGTAGATTGAGAAAAGGAGAGGTCCAAGAACAGAACCTTGGGGGACCCCAACGGAGAAAGGAAGAGGAGAGGAGGAAGTAGAGTTGTAAGTGACACTGAAGGAGCGGTGGGATAGGTAGGATGAGAACCAGCGAAGAGTACAGTCACGGAGACCAAAGGAGTGGAGTTTATTATAACAACCTTGGTGGTTTCATAATTATCAGTCAGCTGTGGCAGCTGCAGGACACTAATGAGGAAATGCTGGGCCTGCATCCCTTTAGATGTGTTCCTTTTGGGAGTATCTCACCAAAAATGACATTTTTGTTTCAGGGGATGCCTGAAATCTGCCTTTTATTTTAGGCAGACTTCTGGGAAAATTGGTGAGCCAATCACACAAGCAGGAAATTATGTTTCTGGGGGTTGGTCAGTACATTGTATGTGTACAGAACAACTCCAGGTAGCCATATTGCAATGCATTTTCAGAAAATGACAGTGGCTGCAGATTGAAAAGGGAAAGGTAATTTTTAATAACATTCAATTGCAATATGACTTGTGTCGCAATTGTCTACGCTATATTATTTTTTTTCTTTATTTGATATTTTTTTACCCACGAAAGTGGAGTTACCCTTTAATATTCAAAGGTTCCTGGGGAAGTCAAAAAGGAAGCAGAAGAAAGAGATCTCCTAGACTGTATCTCATCAATAATTGGTGGTAGACAAAAGTAAAAAGTCAGAGAAAAAGAATACGAAAGAGTTGAGAGTTATTGAGGGTTCTAGGAAGAAGGGTAAGGATTGGGGTTGTTGATATGAATGACTACTTTGTCAAAGTTAAAACAACGAGCCGTCAAAATCAGATGGGACATAGTGGTTGATCCAGGGTATCCAAATTTGTTTGAACCAAGAGATGGAATCTTTGAGGGATATGGCCATTTTCTTATTAAGGGAAACAATTCATTTTCTGTTTCAGTTAACCAATGATTTGGGTTGATGACCACCATGCTTTTGCTAGAACCTGTTTGACTTCTCTGAAGAGAAATGTCAGTGAATGAAATGGGTTATTTACTGTTTACAGAGTTCAGGTTTCAGATTTACAGTGGGTATAGAAAAGAATCACCCGCTTTAAAATAATCACATTTTGTTTCTTTGCAACCTGAAATAAAGACGGACACAGTTTTTGTTTTATCCAGCTGTATTTACTCAGTGCAACTCATAACATCCAAGTGAAAGATATAACACAAACATGTCGGAAAAATATATATATAAAAAAAATCTAATTGATTAATTTTAATTAGTTTAGCATAAAAAGATCTTTCCTGGAGCATTTTAGTCCCTGGTAGTGCAACTGAAGCAGACAATCAACTATGGGTGGCAAGGCACTGACACCAATATCTCAGAGATAAAGTTGTGGACAGGCACAAGTCTAGACATGGATACAAAAAAAAATGTAAAAGGCTTTATCAATGCCTAGAAGCACAGTAAAGTCTATTATTAGGAAGTGGAAGGTATTTGGTACAACACAGACCCTTCCTAGATCAGGACGCTGCTCCAAACAGGATGAATGAGCCAGGAGGAAACCGGTCAAAGAGGCTACCAAGAGGCCTACAGCAACTCTGAAACAGCTGCAGAAATTGATGACAAAGAGTGGTCATTGTGTGCATGTGACAAGATCACAAATTCTCCACAAATGTGGTTTGTATGGGAGGGTTGCAAGAAAAAATACACTCCTCAAGAAAGGCCACATGCAGTCATGACTGAGCTTTACCAAAATGCACCTTGAAGATTCTGAGTCCACATGGAAAAATGTGTTCTGGTCAGATAAGTCTAAAATTGAATTATTTGGCCTAAACACCAAACGATGTGTGTGGCAGATATTCAATCCAGCTCACCATCCAAATAACACCATTCCTACAGTAAAGCATGGAGGTGGTAATATCCTGTTATTAGGGTGTTTCTCTGCAGCAGGGACTGGAGCACTTGTCAGGATAGAAGAAAAATGGATGGGGCAAAATACTGTCAAATTCTTGAGGAAAATCTGTTGCCCTCTGCCAGAAAGTTGTCAATGGGAAGAAGGTTTACCTTCCAACATGACAATGACCCAAAGCACACAGCAAAAATGAGCACACAGTGGTTGAAGGAGAAAAAGGTGAATGTCCTTGCATGGCCTAGTCAGAGCCCAGACTTAAACCCCAATAAAAATCTGTGGAATGACTTGAAGACTGCAGTCCACAAACGGTCACCATCAAGTGTAACTGAACTTGAGCAGTTCTGCAAAGAAGAGTGGACAAATATTTTAAAGTCTAGATGTGCAAAGTTAGTAGAGACACATCCCAACACACTAAAGGCTGGAATTAAAGCAAAAGGTGGTCCAGCAAAATACTAGCATAAGGGGGTGATCCTTTTTCCAACTCAGTGATTCTGTTTTTGATTTTTTCTAATTTTTTCTGACATGTTGGTGTTATATCTTTCACTTGGATGTTCTAGTTGCACTAGTAAATCATAACCAGGCATAACATCAGGATCTTCACAAGTGGTCAATGGCTTATCTGGTAGTAGATAACTTCAGGTCGAAGACACAGAATCTCCTATGTGGGTTACTGCAATAGATGTGGTGGATTTGGCAAGGAGTTTCTGTCTTGAACATTCCAACATAAGGTTCATTCACCATCATGGCACGGCTGCCCTTCAGCTTGGATATCACCATTTAAAAAAGGAATTTCGCAATATGTGATGGACATAGAACTTCTTCAGAGTAACATACCTACAGGTTTCATTGTCTTTTACAGTCCGCACTACCAGTACACACCATGAAAGGTCACTCTTGTCTCTGGTACAGTCCACCTTTTCTAGGATGCAATGAGCACCAGCCCAAATATGTCTGCTGTCAAAGGGGGTTATTTACGAAAGGCAAATCCACTTTGCACTACAAGTGCACTGCAAGTCAGACGACTAACTTTAAGGACTGCACATAGTTCACTTGATGTTGAGGGCAATTACCATACCCATTAAATTGCAATCTTCCCTTTTAAAAAGGCCTAGGTTTAGCTCCCAGAGCCCATTGGCAACTTAGCCTCTAGCTGTATTGGTACCTATCTTGGTTGTCCATTGCCGGTGATGTAGTGAGAAAAGCTACAGTTTATGCTGGACTGAATTGGGTTTACTGTAGTTGTTTTTTGTCGCATGTCATATTTAATAAATACTTGACAATATACTCTGTTATTTGCTACAAAGTCCCAAGTCCGCCGTGCGTCTCCTTTCCTGCTCTTAGGCGTCCAATAGGATCGCCTTACCTTTCAGCCAATCGGGAAGCGGGTGACAGACCCGTGCTTCCTGATTGGCAGAAAGGTGATTCAGTGTTAGAAAAGCAAATATTAATTTGCTTTTCTAACACATCTGGCTGGACTCTGCGCTCCGAGTCCACCCTATTTTGAAGCCTATTAGAGCCTATCAGGTGCTTCAAAAATATACCTCCGCCACTGTAATTCAGGCACTCGGCATCAAAAAGGGGGTGCCATGGATATATTCATGCAATGCATTAATCTATCAATTATTCATAGGGGGGGTGGCGATAATAGAGGGGGCGGCAGCGTGCGCCCTTAATGCATGGGCCGCCCCTGCAGCCAACGTAAGAACAGAGGACCCGGCATAAACAGCGGCTTCTATGGGGTGGCGCTATGTAATGAAATGGAAAGGTTTTATGTAATAATATCTGCAGAATGTTGATAAGGGCCAGGGGAAGCCCTGGGAAGGCAAAATACAAGCAGATCGAACTTCAGTTTTAGGCTCCTTTCACACTGGGCAGTTCTGCTGGATGGACTCCGCTAGCTCAGCGGGAGATAGCTCCGTTGATTCCCTGCCGAAAGGCAGCAGCTACAGGCTAAGTGACCTACCCATACATAACTTGCCACATGCACACTTGGTACCCCCCCCCCCAGGGGGTGCGCAGCGTGCCACTTCTGCAAGCGGACACAGCGGTTTGCAGTTCCTAGTACTTGGCCACCTTGATCGGCTGGGGGAACATGTGCTTGCTATGCATTAGGATAAAAAACCTTCTATGTGCAGCAGTCCCCCTAATACTTACCTGAGGTCCCTCTCTGTCCAGCGATGACCACAAGTCCCACGGCCAACTGGGACTCTCCCTCCTGATTGGCTGAGACACAGCAGAGGTGTCATTGGCTCCTGCTGCTGTCAATAAAAGTCAGTTAGCCAATCAGGAGAGAGAGGGGACGGGGCCGAACGGAAGCTCTGCGTCTAAACGGACAGATGGAGCTGCAGCTCGGCTCGGTGCCCCCATAGCAAACTGCTTGCTGTGGGGGGGCACTCAACAGGAGGGTGGGGCCAGGACCAGCAAAGAGGGATCGGAGAAGAGGAGGATCCAGGTTGCTCTGTGCAAAACCAACTGCACAGAGGAGGTGTCAGGGCTGGGCTCAGCCCTTCCTTCTCTGAGCTGGCCGTTCAGCTGTCGGCTTATTGCCAACTCCTATGTCTCCACAGTTACTCAGCTGTTGATGATATCCTGCTCGTCAGTCCTGCCTACTTAAGCCGTCTAGTCCAGAGGTTCTCTGTCTTCACCTTGGTCAACATCACAGAAACTATCTCCTGCGAGCCTGTTCAAGACTTGCTTTGGTGACATCCCTTCTGGCTCCTGCTTGCTGTTCCTCTACATTGATCCCTGACTTCTGGCTTGGCTGACTATCCGTTCCGGTTACTGAACTTTGGCTATGTTTTGATTACGTTTGTTCTTTTTACTTTTATTATTAAACAAGTGTGATTTAACTGTACTTCTGTCTCTGCCTGATTTCATGGTTTATGACAGGAGGTAAGTATAACATGTTTATTATTTTTTTTAAAAAAACATACTTTACACTCACTTTAATTCATAACAGCTGTGTTTCCTATGCTGTGGTTGGCCCACGGCTATCACATAATACCTGGGCCAGTCACAGCACCCTATACCATGGGATTAGCTGTAGCCATTAACAGATCACTAATAATCACAGCTGTTAAAAAGGCAGCCCATTCATGACAGTTGAAAACCTTGCTGTCCATAGGTGTGCGCAGCCTATTGCATTAGGGTGTGCACCCTTAAGCTCCAAAACACATGCGTGTGCGGGTGTCTACATATATATGACCCCGACACATTGATCTCCCTGCCGGCACAGTGAAAGAGAAGAGCATAAACACTTCTCTTATGGCAGAGCCGGTAAGAGGGAGATCTTTCCTCTGTTTCTGCTGCTACACAGAGCGATAACACTAATGTGTACGGGGTGATTAGGGTGTGCCTGGGCACACCCGAAACACCCTGTGCGCACGCCTATGTTGCTGTCACAATGAGCATCGTTGCAGAAACACAAAGTGCCCAAAGAAAGTGTAAAAAAAAAAAAAGAATGCCTGATTACCACCCCAGAGTAGCACAGTGTTGCTATGGTGACACAGAACTACTCTGATGAAAGTATGTAAAAAAAACAATTGTAAAAAAAAATAAAAAAATACTGTCACCAGTCAGTGTCTCTGATCACCGCCACACCAGTCATATGACGATGCTGTACTGCACTAATGGGAGTATGTAAAAAGCATTTTTGAATAAAAAACACGTTTTTTTTTTTTCAATTTCTTCATTTTCCAAAAAAATTTGGATAAAAAAATGACAACTTCAAAAAAACTCGCCATGCCTCTTACGAAATACCTCAGACTGTCTACTTTCCAAAAAAGGGGGTCATTTGGGGGTATTTGTACTTTCCTGGTGTTTCGGTGCCTCAAGAAACGAGTCAGTACATGGGGACTGATTGATTTCCAAATAAACAGGTGCATCTCATAAAATTAGAATATCATCAAAAAGTATATTTTTTTAGTAATTCAATTAAAAAAAAGTCAAACTCGTATATTTTATATAGATGCGTTACACACAGAGTGATATATTTTAAGCATTTCTTTCTTTTAATTTTGATAATTATGGCTTTCAGCTAGTGAAAACCCAAAATTCAGTATCTCAGAAAATTAGAATATTAGACCACCCACCTGTGTGAATGAGCCCCAAGGCCTTGCTTTCACTTGTGGTTGGGGGGATGTAAAAAAATAAGGTGGTAACGCAAATTTTTTTTTTTTTTGCGTTAAAAAATACAATTTAATTTTAGTGCACACAAACACAATATAATGCCCAGTTGCTTGGTAAAATATAAAAGATGATGTTACGTCGAGTGAATAGATACCTAACATGTCATGCTTAACCACTTCCGGAGCGCCGCACACCGATATACGTCCTAACTTTGAAGAGGAATATCGTTGTTATGGCAGTTGCTAGCTGCCATAACCCCGGTATCTTCTTCTTCGGCCTGGTTTCCGATAATAGTGGTCTCTGCAGCGGATTCGCCGCAAGATCACTTTTAGTGGCGGGGGGAGAGGGTCCCCCTCCCGCCGCGCTCCGGTGCCCTCTGCCTCTTACTGGAGTCGTCGGCAGCGGCGGAGGCGATCAGATGTTGTTCCATGCTGGGTAGATGACCCCCACCCATCTCCATACCATTGCAGGGCGAAAGCGACGTCAAAACGTCACTTCCGCCCATAGCTCTTAAAGGGACTTTTTTTTTTTTTTAAATGACAATTTTTTTTTTTTCTATTGCATTTTAGTGTAAATATGAGATCTGAGGTCTTTTTGACCCCAGATCTCATATTTAAGAGGACCTGTCATGCTTTTTTTCTATTACAAGGGATGTTTACATTCCTTGTAATAGGAATAAAAGTGACACCATTTTTTTTTTTTAAAGAACAGTGTAAAAATAAAAAATAAATGGTAAAATAAATAAGAAATTTTTTTTTTTTTTTTTAAACGAGCCCGTCCCGCCGTGCTCGCGTGCAGAAGCGAACGCATACGTGAGTAGCACCTGCATATGAAAACGGTGTTTAAACCACAGGTATCGCCGCGATCGGTAGAGCGAGAGCAATAATTCTAGCCCTAGACCTCCTCTGTAACTCAAAACATGCAACCTGTAGAATTTTTTAAACGTCGCCTGTGGAGATTTTTAAGGGTTGTCGCCATTCCACGAGCGGGCGCAATTTTGAAGCGTGACATGTTGGGTATCATTTTACTCTGCGTAACATTATCTTTCACAATATAAAAAAAATGTGGCTAACTTTACTGTTGTCTTATTTTTTAATTTTAAAAAAGTGTATTTTTTCCAAAATACGGTGTGATAGAAAGTATTGCAACGACCGCCATTTTATTCTCTAGGGTGTTGGGAAAAAAAATGTACAATTTTTGTGTTTTCTAAGTAATTTTCTAGCAAAAAAAAAACTGTTTTTAACTTTTAACAACAAATCTCAAAAAGAGGCTCGGTCCTTAAGTGGTTAAAAATTGTGTACGCCCGTAGAACGGCGCCAAACTATGTGACTTAAAAAATCTCCATAGGCAATGCTTTAAAAGCCTTTACAAGTTACCAGTTCAGAGTTACACAGGAGCTCTGGTGCTCAAATGATTGCTCTCGCTATAACATTCACGGTGATACATCACATGTCACACCGTTTACATAAGCACGCGTGACCTACGTATGAGTTCGCCTTTATGCACGAGCATAAGGGGGACAGGGGCACTTTAAAAAATAACGTAATACTTATATAATACACTGTCTCTTTATTTTTTTTTATTACTTTATTGCTATCACAAGGAATGTAAATATCCCTTGTGATAACAATAAGCAGGGACAGGTCCTCTTTATTGAGAGATCTTTCCCAAGCCAAAAATGTTCTGCTCTACGGCAAGCCAGTGAATAAAACTTTAAAGCTCCTGCATCCCCCAATGCTCACATGCAGGGCTGCTGTTAGAAATCACGGGGCCCTATACAGACTACCTGAAAGGGGCCAACCCCCCCACAAACCACTCATTCACACTGTACGGACCAGAAAACCCATTTGAATAAGACCTTCATTTTTGTATTATTTCTTTACAATTTTTCTTTATTATTTTTACAATTTTTCTTTATTATTTTTATTTTTTTTAATACATTTTTTATTTTTGCAATTTTTAAAAATTATTTTTTACAATTTATTTTTTACATTTTTTATTTTTTTTTTACAATTTATTTTTTTCCAAAGCTGTTGGAGGGGCATGGGTGAGATATCAGCAGTCTAAACAGACCCCTGACATCTCTCCTTTGAGGCAGAGAAAGGAATTGAGGACACAGATTCTTCAGTTCCTTTCTCTGAAGCCTCTGAAGATGAATGAGCAGGAAACAGAGACTCCTGTTCATTCATAAATAAAAGCATAGTAAACACAGTTTACTATGCTTCTGTTATGAATGGACACAGTAGCAATCATTACCAATCACTTTCTGTGTCCCCCCGATCTCCATCCTGACACGTCCCCCATAGATTTATATATATTTTTTCTAATATATCTTAACCACTTGCTTACTGGGCACTTAAACCCCCCTCCTGTCCAGACCAATTTTCAGCTTTTAGCGCTGTCGCACTTTGGATGACAATTGCGCGGTCATACAACACTGTACCCAAGTGAAATTTTTATCATTTTTTTCCTACAAATAGAGCATTCTTTTGATGGTATTTGATCACCTCTGCGGTTTTTAGTTTTTGTTAAAAAAAATGAAAAAGACAGAATTTTTAAAAAAAAATATATATATATATATTTTTATATTTTGTTATAAAATTTTGCAAACAGGTAATTTATTGATGTACGCTGATGAGGCGGCACTGATGGGCACTGATGTGTGGCGGTGATGGGCACTGATGTGTGGCGGTGATAGGCACTGATGGGTGGCGGTGATGGGCACTGATGGGTGGCGGTGATGGGCACTGATTGGGCACTGATTGATGGCAGCACTGCTAGGTGGCACTGATTGGCACCACTGGAGGGCATTGATAGGTGGCACTTGTGGGCATTGATAGGTGGCACTTGTGGGCATTGACAGGTGGCTCTTGTGTTCACTGTGGGCACTGGCAGGTGGCAATAACAGATGGCACCTGTGGGCACAGATGAGGCATATGTGCCTCCTTTCTCTTCGGGACCGATGTCCCTTTGACATAAGGGATCCCGGTGATCGGCTTGTTTTTCCTCCTCACGCTGTCAGTGTGAGGAGGAAACGAAACCGATCACCGAGGTTTTGTTTATATCATGTGATCAGCTGTCATTGGCTGACAGCTGATCACATGGTAAGGGGCCGGGACCGGCCCCTTACTCGGATCTGTGATCATCCGAGTCTCCGTGACTCGGTGATCACAACGCGCACACCGCGCGCCCTGCAGGGTGCACGCGGTGCGTGTGCACAGGGGAGGACGTCCCATGACGGCCTCCCGGAAATTGAGGTCCGCGCTGTAGCCGTCATTCGGCTATGGCCCGGACCTCAAGTGGTTAAACACAAAGATGTTCAATTATATATTCATATTTTGGGATCATTATTCTGTCATATGAAGCATAGACCTGTTTTCACAATTGTATATATATTTTATTCATTTTTCATTTGTTAAATGTTGCATGTATGTGCACAGTAGTTGTGTGGCTAGTTTAAATGTTATAGAATGATACTATTTTCATTGTGATATATAGCACGGTGATATACCTTTACCATCTTTCAGGCATGTACTGGCCATTGGGACTACAGGGAGTTTCCCGGTGGGCCGATGGCTCAGTGGGCCGATTTCAGTGACAGTGGACCGCTGCCTCCCTCCAGTCCTCTGTCCCCCCCCCGCAGTGCTCACCTCCTCTCCCTGGCTAGTTATGCAGCGCGCCTGAATACAGACATGATGCTCAGGAGTCAACACTTAGAAGCTCATCATACGATCTGGAAGGAGGGCGGCCTCACTTTCCTGCCTAATCTTGTTCCATTGGGGGGGGGGCGCCAAACTGATTCTTTGCCCCAGGTGAAATAATGTCTAGCTTCCCCACTGATACTGCCTATAAGAGAAATAATGTAGAACGGCTAATAGCTAGTGGGGGGGGGGCTTGGGTGGCAAGCCGGCATGGGAGAGACTTGTCAAAGTGGGCCAGTCTGGGTGAAGTCCAGGGCCAAATTTTTGTCCCAGTCCAGCCCTGCCATCTTTATAGATTGGATCCGCATCGATTTCTCATGTGCCTGCCCGTGTATTGAAAATGTTTCCATTTGCCGGACATATCATTATTTGGGTTATGTATTAGTGCGCTCACAGTTTTTCCACATTTTAGTGTTAGAAACTAGATAGTCAGTTGTTTAGCGGTTTCGGCATTTGCTGACATTTATTGTTAAAGATACATTTCTATATGGGGCACCACGGGAACAAAATTCAACATATTTTACATCTATTGCCATTTGAATGTGGTTTATCACCTTTTCCGTTTTTTTCCGCAGTGCCCCACCTTTTTATAGCCAGTTCACATTCCGCACATACAACTGTTATCCTCATAGAAACAATGTATCGCACTGCTACATTTTCTGAAGTATTCTCATTTAACTTTTGAGCCTCACCATTCATGTTCATTTTCTACTTGTTGAATGGTTTGATGCACTCCTTGCTTGCAGAGAGATTGTCGTCCACTGCTTGTCGTTTCACACTACATCGCAGGGCACTTTATTTTTTGATTGCTCCGGCACATCCATACACATGCCGATTTCCGTTCCTATTATTTGACAGCTTTTGCACACCTGGTTTGCAGTCGGATCGCTATCCGCTGCTCATGATCTTTTGCTATATACAAGGCATTCCATTTTTAAATGTGATCGTTCTGACATGTTTCGACACACCCACATACATGCCGATTTTTATTCACGATCAGTCACTTAGACAGCACTACAATATTGTTTCTGCTCAGTCATTTTATATTTTACTTTCACTCATTTTTTCACTCACATCTCACATATTACATTGTAACCTATATCACACTCATATATACCGTATATACTCGAGTATAAGTCGAGTTTTTCAGCACATTTTTTTGTGCAGAAAGTGCCCCCCTCGACTTATACTCGAGTCAAGCACTTTTCTGCAGCAAAAAAATTTATTTTCCGAACCGATTTTTGGGGCCCCGTATTTTAGGGCCACTTGGTGCTAGGAACCCCAAATTTGGTATGCAAACCCAGTGGAACCACAACATATCCAAAGCTGAAGTTCCTAGCACTAAGTGGCCCCGAGATACGGGGCCCCAAAATCAGTTCAGAAAATGATTTACCAAAACCATGTAGTGCAAGGGCCTTCCTGATTGCATACACATTGAAACTCCTAAGGTTTGACCTCATATTATATGATTTTGGTAAATCTGAAGGAAAAACTCAGCAGAAAATCTGATAGTGTGTATGAGGCTTTACAGAAGAGAATTTCCCTTCCTAGGGGTAGATTTCATCTCACTTCCTGTTGTCTCCTTCCGTTTGCAAGTAGGAGTCGTTTGTAAGTTGGATGTTTGAAAGTAGGGTCCTGCCCTATATACTTTGCAGAAATTTGGGCCTTAGATGTTGGTGTTGCCACAACACTGTAAGCCCTCACAGGGCCCTGCTGTGAAATATTAGATCAAGAATTGTAATTACATGCCCCTGTTGAACAGGGGCAGACAAATTTGGCCTTTGGTGATGGTGGTGCTGGTGCCACAACACTGTAAGTCCTCACAGTTACTCTTGGTGGGCGCTGGAACGGGCCCTGCTGTGAAATATGAGATCAAGAATTGTAATTACATGTCCCTGTTGAACAGGGACTGAAAAATTGGGCCTTAGGCACTGGTGCTGGTGCCACAACACTGCAACCCCTCACAGATACTCTGGAGCGCAGGAACGAGCCCTGCTGCAAAGTATTGCATCAAAAATTTTAATTACATGCCCCTATTAAACAGGGACTGAAAAATTGGGCCTTAGGCACTGGTGCTGGTGCCACAACACTGCAACCCCTCACAGATACTCTAGTTGGAGTGCAGGATCGTGCAAGCTCTGGCCAGTGATCCATCCTCAAGACCCAGTAACCGAGAAGATTTTCAGTGGGAAAGGTGTCCAAGTCAGATCTTGCCCCTAGGTATTCCTGCACCACGTAAAACAGACGCTGGCGATGGTTGCTGGAACCAATTATACCTTGAAGCTGCGGACTAAAAATTTGTCTGAATGCATCGGTCAGACAGCCACCTTCTCCACCGCTCCTTCTTTGACTGACCGAAGCCTCAGCAACACGTTGTCCAGGAACAGGAGTTTGTAACCTCCCAGTCTCTGGGAACGCGTTGCACAGACCTTTCTGCAAGGCCTCCCAAAGATGTTTCATCCTCTGCTCCCTCTGCGACGACAAAATAAGGTCCACAACCTTACCCTTGTAACGTGGATCAAGGAGGGTTGCCAGCCAGTATTGATCCCTCTCCTTGATACCATGAATACGAGGATCCTTCCGCAGGCTTTGCAGGATCAGGGAGGCCATGCAACGTAGGTTTGCTGAGGCATTCGGTCAGGAGTCCTCTGGGTCACTAAGGACAATATGATCCGCAGCCACCTCCTCCCAGCCACGTACAAGTCCATGGGTTTCTTGGGACTGTAAATGATCCCTTAAAGACTGCTGCTGATGCTGAGTGCCAGGCTCCACCTCCATGCTGACACAATCCTCCTCCTCCTCCTCTTCCTGTGTGATCGGCGGGCACGCAGGAACACTGTCTGGATAAAGAGGAGATTGGTGCCATTGTCGCAAACCACCATTCCTGGCTGAAGCTGGCGTGGCGTCAACCACCTCTGAACCTGCCCCTGCAGAGCTGACAGAATCTCTGCCCCAGTGTGGCTCCTGTCCTCCAAGCACACTGTCATGGTTATACAATAGAGTTTGTCGATCAGCATACCTGTCTCCATGTGTTCATCTCTAGAGACCAGCTGACCCTCACCTGACTGCTTTTGTAACCTCTCCTCTAAGCATGGCCCCACCCCAGGCCCTATCAGGGAACCCTATATTAACCTGTGCACTGCAAGCTAGCAGTGCTGATCAACCATTGTGTGTTAGCCTCTGTGTGTACTTGCTGTGTTTCCTATATCTGATTCCTGTTACCGACTTTGGCCTGTTCTTAACTATTCCTGTCTGCTCGTGACCCTGACCTTTGGCGTGTTCCCGACCCTCCCTGTTTGCCTGTGACCCTGAACCTTGGCGTGTACTCTGTTGTCCTTGTCTGCTAGTCGCCCTGACATTTGGCTACCTCCTTACTATTCCTTGCTGTCCTGGGCTGCTGTTTCCTCTCCATCCTCCTGTAGCCTACCGTGAGCGTGAGCTGGGAGACCCTGGGGGCCGCGACCTGGAGCCAGTTGCAGCCCAGTCCATCCTCACCACTAGAGGCTCTGGTGAACACCAACTGGCTCTTAGACTCTTAGGCCCTGGGGAATCTATGCTCTAACTCACTGTGGGATCCTTGTTGGTGCTCCAGGGGACCTGCCTTCCTGAACCACCCCTAGTTCCATCTGCAGCAGTCAGCCTTAGGGTCCACTATCATAGCGGTGCACTCCTGACCCCAACGGGGTGCATCTGTCACCTGGATACAGGTAACCTGACAGTTTGATCAGTCATGGACCCGGCTGATGTGCCGCTACCCGCAGATGATCCGTTGCAGGGCTTAGTTCACAGACTTGAGACCCAGGAATCGCATCAGACCCAGGTGATGCGATTCCTTCAGGATTTGGCATCCCGTTTTGAACAGGTTCAGGCCTCATTAGGATCCCCGGTTCAACAACCTCAACCGCTATCTGCTGCTGCACCTATCGCACCAGTCACAGCCACACATTCATTACATCTGCCAGCTCCGGCCCGTTTCTCTGGGGACTCCAAGGCCTGCAGGGGGTTCCTTAGCCAGTGCACAATTCATTTTGAGCTTCAGCCCCAAAACTTCCTGTCCGATCGGGCAAAGGTAGCCTATATTATATCCCTCCTGTCTGGGGAGGCGTTAGCCTGGGCTGCGCCCCTGTGGGATCTAAATGATCCACTGGTTTCTAGCCTGTCTGATTTCTTGAAACTCCATGTCCCTTCTCTTCATTCCGAGGAGCACCTCCTGCCTGCTGAGGAACCTATGCAGCTGGGCCGGACCAAGTTATCTCCCGAAGAACGCACTAGGCGCAGAACTCTGGGCCTGTGCCTCTACTGTGGCGTCAAAGGTCATTTTCGTGATACTTGTTCTCTTCGTCCAGAAAAACGATCGGGGCTAATACATCTGGAAGGTGGAATATTAGACCGTGAAGTATCATCTTCACCTTCTCGTCTTCTTCTTTCTGTGTTCCTTCATGTCGGCGCTTCCTCTCGTTCGGTCTGGGCACATCTGGATTCCGCAGCCGCTGGCAATTTCATGGACTGGGAAACTGCGTCTTCCATGAGACTTACCCTTTTGCCCCTTACAACGCCATTGGTCGTCTTGGCGATTGATGGCACTGTTCTCCCAGGGGGCCCTATCCACTTCCAGACCCTCCCTGTTAAGATGTCGGTAGGGACACTCCACCAGGAGTGGATATCTTTCCTTGTCTTACCTAATGCCGCGTACACACGGTCGGACTTTTCATCTACAAAAGTCCGACAGCCTGTCCGACAGACTTCCGGCGGACTTTCGGCGGACTTGCGGCAGACTTTCTAACGAACGGACTTGCCTACACACGACCACACAAAAGTTCGACAGCCTAGTACGCGGTGACGTACATCAAGTCCGGCGAGACTATAAAACGGAAGTTCAATAGCCCGTACGACACCCTTTGGGCTCCTTCTGCTAATCTCGTGTTTATCTCGTGTTAGTAGAAGTTTGGTGAGAGACGATTCGCGCTTGTGAGACTCGTATTTTTCAGTTCGTTTTAACTGTTGTTCAGTCTGTGCTTGTGAGGTTTGTATCTGCTTTTCAGTGCGTTTGGTCAGTTGGCATTGAGAAATCTTTGTTTTATTGGCCGCTCGTTCCTGATTTTCAGGTCGTTCTTCACAGGCCTTGCTGTTCTTCAGTGCGTTCTGTTAAGTGCGTTCTGACCAGCCGACCGTTTTATAGCCATGTTACCTATACGTACTCGTCGTCGAGCTCGTGCATTGTATGTGTTTGGTGCTGTAGTTTATTCTTTAGACCAAGACCAGTCCATGAACAGGGCGAGGAGGAGTTCATGGACCAAGAATTGGTTGCTCCAGCGTGACCAGTTCTGTCACATGCCATTGCTCCGTGAGATCCGTGAGAATAATCCTGAGGATTTCAGGAACTTTCTCCGGATGACGGACCCCGTTTTTGACCGTTTGGTGGCTTTGCTGACCCCCTATATCAGCAGGCAGGATACCTGCATGAGGCAAGCCATCACTCCGGAGCAGAGGCTAGTTGCCACGTTGCGGTACTTGGCGACGGGGAGAAGCCTGCAGGACCTCAAGTTCTCGACAGGCATCTCCCCCCAGGCTCTGGGGATCATTATCCCAGAGACCTGTTCTGCCATCATCCAGGTCCTGCAGAAGGACTATATTAAGGTAAGAATTTTTTCTTTTATTAGCATCACATGTTCTTTTATTTATTCTTTGATAATGTAATGTATTTCTTAGCTCAAACACTACTTACCATCATTGTAATATAGTGTGAATGTCCCCTTTTTCTTCTCACGCATGCTTGATTTGTTTCATGTTCTTTTTTGTCATGCATGTATATTTGCCTTCAATAACCTCTCCAGCATACAATGCTGGTCACATATTCACCTAGTCTACTCAGTTTGAATGTATTTAGTCAGCTGCATTGTATTTTGTTTCCCCTAAACTCTATCCAAATAGTGTGCTTATAATTAGCTTGATTTCAACCCCCCCCCCCCCCCTAATAATTTGCTAGAATCTTCTGTGGTGTTGATTTTTAAAAAGCAAATATATGTTGCACTTTGCAAAATGCATGTGCACTCTACAAGTGCATTTGCTCCAGTGCTTTAGTAAATGAGCAGAAGCTCTGCTGATTTCCATCATCAAATCATATGCAAGCCACAAAGTGTTTTCATTAATTGCCCTTGCATGTGATTGTGTACTCCTTGCAACATGAAAGCCTTTTTACCTTACCTCATTTACTTTAAGCTGGGGAGCAACTGCACTTGCAGAGTGGGACAACTGCAGTCTTGTAGCCTTTTTAGTCCATAAATCCCTGTGTGTCCTAAAATTAATATTTTTTGGTAATTTCACCACCCCCTAAAATGTAATCAATGTTCCATCAGAGGGGGTGAGCAATCTGATAAGTGTGCCTTTCCATATTATTTCTTCCAGAAGATATAAATTATTTAATGTTATACTGATGCTGTGGAATAATGTTTTTAATTGTATAATTTTCTTGCAATGTTCGATTCAAAATTACTGATTTTTGTTTTCTTGTTTGATTCCCCAGTTTCCTTCAACGCCACAGGAATGGCAGACTGTGGCATCCCATTTTGCCACCCGTTGGGACTTTCCCAATTGTGGAGGGGCTATAGATGGGAAACATGTCCACATTGTGCCACCACCCCATTCAGGGTCATACTATTTTAATTATAAGGGGTTCCACAGTATTGTTTTAATGGCGGTGGTGTCGCCACACTATGAATTTCTATATGTGGACGTGGGGAAGAATGGCCGGATGTCGGATGGAGGAGTATTTGCCCAGACGGAGTTCTGCCAGCGTCTCCAGAGTGGTGGCCTGGGATTGCCACCTGATGCGGATAACGTGGAAGGACTCCCCTTTGTCTTCATTGCCGATGAAGCCTTCGCTCTGAGCAAGCACCTCATGAGGCCATTCCCCCAAAGAACCCTCACCCCGGAGAGGAGGGTTTTTAATTTCCGGCTGGCCAGAGCTAGAAGAGTGGTTGAGAATGCGTTTGGGATTCTGGCCAGCCGGTTCCGCCTGTTTCAAACCTCCATTAATTTGGCGGAATACAAACTTAATTTTATCATTTTATCGTGCTGCATCCTGCACAACTTTTTGCACAAACATTCTCAAAATTATATGGTGCCAGTTGGGCCTGAGGCCGGACTTATCGTTGAGAATCTTACGGGCCTGGATACTGTCCATACTGGCTTGGCCCCCCAAAGTGCCCGTCAAGTTAGACAGCAATATGTTAATTATTTTATGGGTAGGGGGGCCATTGCAATGGGCCAGGATATCTAAAGATTTAAAATAAAAACAATCTTGATGAAATCTTGAATTATATTTATTGCTTGCCTTTCTTTTGGGCTTTCTCCTAGGTTATGGTCGAGCAGTTGTAGTGCCAACTGTATTTTCCTTGTAAATTTCTAAATAAGCTCCATTGCCACTGTAAACAACTTTTTTGAAACTTATAAACAAACTGATACTGAGCATTGAAATAACAAACCACACATTTATTTAATTCTAAGCAGATGTTTTTAATCTTTGGTATCCATTCAGTTATGCATTTAGTATAAAATGTTCCTAGCCAAAAATATAATGATATATTAAATCAATTTAGAATAATATAATTAGAGTTAAATATTTTTAGATAATCAAAAATAAAATTTGTTGGGCATTTTGATTTTAGCAAACAGGCCTTTTTTTTTTTTTTTTTGTCTTTTTTCAAATCCTTTTTTTTTTTTTTTTTTTGTTTTTTTTTGAAAAATAGGCCTCCTTTTTTAAATGTTGTTAAACAGGCATATAATTTAACAGAAAATAATAAAGAGAAGGCCCAGAATGGGGTCAGCAAACCAGGAAATGAAGGACATGATCGATGTTTTGGGGTTTAAAAAAGGGCATTTAGATTCGACCCAAAACATCAATCATGTCCTTCATTTCCTGCTGCATACGATCCAGCCGATTCCGCATTTGATTGATCTCCCCATTCCAGGCCATTATTTGAGCAATTAGCCATTGGGCACTGTCTGTGGTGAAATAGTCACTTGGACCTAAAGTGGAATGAAAAAAAAAAAGTGTTTAGAAATATGCACACATACATAGTTTTACCTTACCATAAAGCTGGTGTCTCAGACACTGACCTGGTGGGGTGCTCATGTCGCATACTTCATGAACATCCTCGGGGGTGGCGCTGTTGCTTGACTCAAGCACAACCAGATCACCTAAAATAGAGTAGAAAAATTACATAAAATAAAAGGCAGCCATGCATAGATTACCGTAAGCTGGTGTGTCAGACACTCACCTGGTGGGGTGCCCATGTCGCCCACCTCTCCTTCCTCCACATCCTCAGTGGGGCTTGGGCTGATTTCCCAAGTATGTTCTTTTGCTTGGGGGGGACTGGGTTCTTCTTGTTGGCTGAGTGATTTTTTCCCTATGTGAAGCAAAAAATTAATATACTTAGCACACAGATATTTTAGTACATACTAATCTTCAAACATTTGTAGTGAAGTGGTGTACAAATTGTCTGTTTGTGTAGAGTTCCTAGTAGACTTCAAGATTTTAATTTCTAAAGACATATCAAGATAGATAGATATCTCGATATCTAGATATCAATATCAAAATATATCTAAAAATCTTTGGATCTCTCTCTCTCTATATCTATAACTAAATATAAATCTTAAATCTCAAACAAAATCTAAATATAAAAATAGATATTAATTTAAATTTAAAAAAATAAATAAATTTCTATATCTATCTATATCTACCTATATATCTATATACATACATATATACATACATACATATGTATATATATATATATATACACACACACATATATATATATATATATATATATATATATATATATATATATAGATAGATAGATATAGATATAGATATAGATATAGATATAGATATATATATACACACACATATATATATATATATATATATATATATATATATATATATATATATATATCTATATGTGTATGTGTGTATGTGTATATATATATATATATATATATATATATATATATATATATATATATATATATATATATATATATATATGTGTATGTGTGTGTATATATATATATATATATATATATATATATATATATATATGTGTGTGTATATATATATATATGTATATATATATCTCTATATATATATATATCTCTATATATATATATATATATCTATATATATATATATAGATATGTAACGATGTTTATTAAAAGATCGTTTCAAACGATGCAAACAATCGTATAGGAATGAAAAGCACATGGAGCAGTATACGAGGTAATCAACACAAGATGAAAACACAGGTACTTACTTTTTTTCAGCACTTTACGGATCCGTCTGTACTGATCCGGCTCCCTGAGTTTGAGGTCAGACCATCTTTTTCTAATTTGATCCTTGGAGCGCTGTACCCCAAAATAAGCCTGTAAAGTGTCCACCACCTTCGCCATTATTTTGGCCTTGCGCAAATTTGGCCGGGCGTACGGCCCATACTTCCCATCATAGTCCTTTTTTTTAAGAATGGCCACCATTTCCACCATCTCTTCAAAGGACATATTGGAGGCCTTAAATCTAGGCCTCACAGATCTTGACGTTCCGGCCTCCGGGCTTTCTTCGCTACCTGAGGTAGTACACACCTGATGTGTCTCCGCCATTATTCACCCCACTATGCGCCGTAAATAAAAATGGGCGGAGAACATGAGTTAAAATCGAACGTCAGGGGCGGGCGACGCAGGCGGAGTTTCACACATGCGTAGTGTATAAAGAGGGGCCTTGCGCACGTGTCGTACGTACGTTCTGTGCGTAGAATTAAGGGGCGGAGAACATGAGTTAAAATTGAACGTCAGGGGCGGGCGACGCAGGCGGAGTTTCACACATGCGTAGTGCATAAAGAGAGGCCTTGTGCACGTGTCGTACGTACGTTCTGTGCGTAGAGTCAAGGGCGGGTTATATGCGTAAACAAAAAGAACGTCAGGGGCGGGCCAAGTAGGCGTAGTATTACGCATGTGCAGTGTATAAAGCGCTGTTACGTATTGTGTCGTACGTACGTTCTGTGCGTAGGTGATAGTGGACCGGGACGCTACTAAACGAAGGTAATTTAAAATGTATACTTTTGGTCAAGACTTTGTAGCAAGCGGCCTATATGGCTTGACAGATTGATGAGGCCTACATAGGGATAAGATGATGAGGGTTTAGCAGAAACCTAATAAGTGTTTTTTGTCTTGTGACTTTATCTTTTATACAGACATTATGAATCCCCTATTTAAGGATCCAGAGTTCCTTACTGCTTTTATTTCTAAATATAGAGAGATGAGGAATTTGTGGGAGGTGAAACACCCACAGTATTATGCAAAGCATGTGAGGAAGTCAACGCTGGAGAGACTTCTGTCCTTTGTCCAGGCGACCATCCCGGAAGCAACAATGGAGACATTGCTCAAGAAAATTGGGGTCTTGAGGAACATGTATAAGAGGGAGGATAAGAAGATCCAGGAATCAAGGAGATCAGGAGCATCAGCAGATGATGTTTATGTACCCAGGCTGTGGTATTACAATCAACTCCGTTTTCTTGATGACCAGACTGAAGCCAGGGCATCATTTTCAACCCTTCCCTCCACCCTTCCCTCCACCCTTCCCTCCACCCCAGCAGAGGCTGATGAGGAGCAAGCTGGGTCTTCCATCCTGGATGAACCGGATATGACCATCTGGAGTCAGGTAAATTATTTTAACAAATATTTACTGTACTAATATTAATGATGTTAACTGGATGTTATAATTGTCTAAAATAATTTTGCCCTCAAAATTGTGTATACATATCAATTGACAGTAGTGGCTAAATATGTTTGGCACCTGCTTGAAATAATTAGGGTGTCTGATTAGAGAAAAGAGATGTATTCACATTGAATTTGCTAGTCATGAGAAGCCAAAAAAATATACTAAAACTATGTCCTTTTTTTATACACAGGATGAGTCCATCCAGGAGGAATGTGGGGAAAGTGGCAGGCAGGAGGAGACCGGGCCCATGGACAGCCTGGAGGAGGCCAGATTCACCATCATCCTGGAGGAGGCTGGGCCCAGTGTCAGGCAGGAGGTGGCTGCTCCCAGTGAGGTGGCTGGGCCAAGTGAGGTGGCTGGGCCAAGTGAGGTGGCTGGGCCCAGTAGGAGCCTGACCGAATCCCAAGTGCCTCCCCTCCACCTTCCCAAAAAAAGGGCCAGGAAGGGGACGGTCACACAGGAGGCATCCCTGCACCTCATGCAAGAGGCCACCCGTTTTTTAAGGAGCCCCCCCGAAGCGGAAGAGTCCTATGGCTGCTACTTAGCCAGCAGGCTTCTTCAAATGGATTGGGAGCAGTGCCTCATTTGTGAGCGACTATTTGGGGAAACAATCCAGAAGGGGCTGCAGGGCACGCTAACACAAAACACCCAACTACATGAGGCAGCCCCCCTCCTCCTCCTCCTCCTCCTCCTCCTCCTCCTCCTGCCACAACTGAAACACCAGAGCCACAGCCTCGAAAGAAGGCTACAGGGAAGGCTGCAGGGCAGCGTGGAGGAAAGGCTGCAGGGAAGAGAAGAAAGTGATGACCTGGGTTCAGTCTGGTCTGACAGAAGACGCAGGCTGTTGTAGTACCACAGTCTGGGGACATCTATATCATCTGCTGGTGCTGTTGATCTCTGGGATTCTTGGACCAGATTGTGCTCCCTCTTATATGGACTCCTCAAGATCCCCATTTTCTTGTACACATACTTTTTCCAGCGTTGACTTCCTCTTTATTTTATTTAGACCATGCATAAATGGATCTTTTTTGAGTTTAGGTTTTTTATTTTAAATCATTGATTTTAGACACAATGTTAAATTAACAAGGGACAACAATCTCATTGAGTTTGCAGAAACACACCAAAAATAGATTAAAATAATGTTAATAATGTTCGAGTGGTAAGTATTTAAAAAAAAAAAAGATACATAACCAAAAACGGTTCTTTGGGTTAACTTTATATAAAAAAAATAACAAATCACTATAAAAACTAAAATTATAAAGGGTTCTTTGTGGTAACTTTACAAACATTAAAAAAAATACAATAAAAACATAAAAATAAAAATGGTTTCTTTGTGGTAACTTTACAAACACCAAAAAAAATTTCAAAAATATATATAAAAATGGGTTCCCTGTGGTAACTTTACAAAAAAATTTATAGATAAACAGAAAAAAAGTTCCACAACAATCATAAAATAAATATCTGGATAAAAATTACAAGAAAAGATGACTCCACCAAAAAAAAAAAAAAGTTTAAAAAGTATTATTAGTATGGAAACATTGTTTTGAAAAAGCATACCATGTCATTCATGAGATCAAAGAGAAAAAGAATCCAGAAATCTGTTTGGGAGAACTCTGTTTGAATATGAACAGCAAAACATCTTCGTTCTTTACAGCATTCGTAAAGAAGACATTAAATGCGCTGCTTTCAACGATCACAGATTTTGCAGCGTGAGGAATGTGCTACCTACAATACGAACACTAGTTTTACTAGACCGAGTGCTTCCGTTTAGTTTTTGCTTATGAGCATGCGTCGTTTTTTTGTCCGTAGGACTAGCATACAGACGAGCGGATTTCGGGGTCCGTCGTAGTTACGACGTAAAGATTTGAAGCATGTTTCAAATCTAAAGTCCGTCGGATTTGAGGCTGAAAAAGTCCGCTGAAAGTCCGAAGAAGCCCACACACGATCGGATTACCAGCCAGCTTTAGTCCTTCGGCGTCCGTTGGACTTTTGTAGACGAAAAGTCCGACCGTGTGTACGCCCCATAAGGCTTCTTCTCCTATCATATTAGGTCTTCCTTGGTTACGGCTCCATTCTCCACATGTTGACTGAACTGCTGGACAGATCTTGACTTGGGGTTCCTCCTGTTCCTCCTCCTGCCTACTCAAGGTTACCTCAAAAGAGAATCCTCCTGTTGCCACTATCCCAGTATCTTCTCCTCTTCCCACTGCGTATAGCGATTTCTGGAATGTCTCCTGCAATAGTCAGCCTGAGGCACTCTCTGGGTCATGTGGCACTCTGGATGAGGAACCTACCTGTGAACCTGAGCCGATCAGTCACTCCAGTTTGCATGGCCATTTCCCTTTGCCTGTCCCTGGACCCCCTTGGACACACACCCAGGCTGACTCGTCCACCAGTACGCCCTGCGATGCAATTCTGGTGGTCGCTGCACCTGGCAATGCTGTTCAGTCGGCCTCTGCACTAGTCCAGCCTATGCCCAGTGAGCTTCCTGCTTCTTGTTCTGGACCTTCTGTAACCTGGCCTCACCCTACTGCTACTACGTCCGTTCAAACCTGTTTAAGAGGCTCAATCCATCCTTTGGATAGACTGATTCATTCGGCCAGGTGGGGTTTTCAATCTTTTGTTCAGGGCTCTCTGCATTCTGTTTGTGTTCCAGCTATCCAGCTTAACTTTTGTGACACGTCACCTTTTAAACCAACCTAACCTCAGGGATCCACTGACCTCTACCCAGTCTGATGGTCCTGTGTTGGATGTCCAGCATATCTTTAAGGGTCTGGGGGACCCTGCTCAGACTTCTGATGGTCTTCTCGTGCCCTTACCCATTTCTAGAAAGCCTTTAGTCTTCAATAAGTCCTTTCGTCCTCTCCTTACCTCGGTTCCGGCCTCTGAGGATAATCTAAAGTATGAGGTTAGTCAAGTTTTGGATTCCCGGCTCCGTAAAGGCATTCTTCAGTACCTCGTACACTGGAAATGGTTTGGTCCTGAGGAGAGGTCTTGGATCACTGCATCTGAGGTCTTTGCTCCTCGTCTATTGAGGAGGTTCCATCTGGAGTTTCCCTTTAAGCCTGGGCACATGCGGGGGAGGGGGAGGACTTAAGAGGGGGGGTACTGTCATGGTTATGCAATAGAGTTTGTCGATCAGCATACCTGCCTCAATGTGTTCATCTCTAGAGACCAGCTGACCCTCACCTGACTGCTTTTGTAACCTCTCCTCCAAGCATGACCCCACCCCAGGCCCTATCAGGGAACCCTATATTAACCTGTGCACTGCAAGCCAGCAGTGCTGATCAACCATTGTGTGTTAGCCTCTGTGTGTACTTGCTGTGTTTCCTATATCTGATTCCTGTTACTGACTTTGGCCTGTTCTTAACTATTCCTGTCTGCTCGTAACCCTGACCTTTGGCGTGTTCCCGACCATCCCTGTTTGCCTGTGACCCTGAACCTTGGCGTGTACTCTGTTGTCCTTGTCTGCTAGTCGCCCTGACATTTGGCTACCTCCTTACTATTCCTTGCTGTCCTGGGCTGCCGTTTCCTCTCCATCCTCCTGTAGCCTACCGTGAGCGTGAGCTGGGAGACCCTGGGGGCCGCGACCTGGAGCCAGTTGCAGTCCAGTCCATCCTCACCACTAGAGGCTCTGGTGAACACCAACTGGCTCCACTATCATAGCAGTGCACTCCTGACCCCAACGGGGTGCTTCTGTCAACTAGATACAGGTGACCTGACACACACCAGCTCAAGCACCGCATGGCATCTTTTGGCCTGCGTACTTGCGTAGCCCCTTGAACGCCTACGGAGCACCGCTGGTTCCAAGGACCAAGCACAGGAAGAGGCCATGGAGGAAGAAGAAGAGGAGGGGGTGGAGGAGAGAGGGGTGTCAGAATCCCCAGTACTGGCATTTTGGAGGCGTGGTGGTGGAACAACCTCCAACACTACTGCACCTTGCCCTGCATCCTTCCCAGCTGCCAGCAGAGTCACCCAATGAACCGTGAAACTTAGGTAACGTCCCTGTCCATGCCTACTGAACCATGAGTCAGCGGTAATATGCACCTTACCGCTGACCGCCCTGTCCAGTGGGGCCAAGACATTGCCTTCCACATGCCGGTAGAGAGCCGGAATCACCTTCCGTGAGAAAAAGTGGCGTTTGGGAACCTGCCACTGAGGAACCGCACATTCCACAAACTCACGGAAGGGGGCAGAGTCTACCAACTGAAAAGTTAGCAGTTGAAGTGCTAGCAATTTTGCCAAGCTAGCATTCAACCGCTGGGCATGTGGATGGCTGGGAGTGAACTTCTTTCTGCGGTGCAGAAGCTGGGGCAGAGAAATTTGCCTGGTACAATCTGACGTCGGTGTACCGATAGCAGATTTCCCGCAAGTACTTGGCTGTGACACACCTAATTCTACACCTTCATTCCTCTCAATGCAGGTCTCAGAGAGGACTGAAGGTATAGTAGGGTTGGAGATCCCAGCTGATGAGGAGCAAGGAGAGGTCCTCTTTGTTCTTTGGTGTGGGTCTTTTAGGTACGCTGGCCAACAAACTGCAGGTCAACATATGTCTGGTCAAGCATGTGGTGCCCAAGCGGAAGATGTTTTGGCGGGATGTGTTGCAAATAGCAGCGGTGCGATCTGATGCACTCGTCTCAAAACAGGCCCACACCAAAGAACTTTTGGAATACCGTGCAGAGACAGCAGCGCCCTGCACATGCGGACCTCTGCGGTGTGATGCAGTCAGTGTGCTGCCCTTAGGCTGGCCCCTGGAGGGCATCCTGCCTCGTTGGTGATGTGCCTCCTCCTCCTCTCTCCTATCAGGCACCCACGTGGAGTCAGTGACCTCATCTTCCCCTCCCTCCTCATCACTTGGCAGCTGCTTTGCCAGACAAAGTACCCTGAGCCTGGGTGAGAGAGGATGAGGAGGATGAGGACGGCTTGGTCATCCACTCGACCAAGTCTTCCGCATGTTGAGGCTCAACACGGCCAGCTGCCGAAAAAAAGGCCAAGCGTGTCCCACGGCCACGTGCTGATGAGGATGCACCGTGTCCGCGACCAGCACTGTTGCCTCTAGACACAGAGCTTGCTTGCCTTCTTTTATTGGCTTGTGACTGTCTGCCTCTCCTTGATGGCCTTCCAGACATACTATTGGCCTGCAGTGAGCTGCACAGTAGTATTATTAGTATGATAACACCTGCACTTGTCTTCAGGTAGCTATACTGTAGGTGCAACTGTGCAGGGTACACAGTACAGTAACTGGAAATACTTCAAAGAGCCTACACCAGCACCTGGCTGCAGGTAGCTATACTGTAGGTGAGACTGTGCTGGGTACACAGTACAGTAACTGGAAATACTTTGAGAGCCTACACAAGCACCTGGCTGCAGGTAGCTATACTGTAGGTGAGACTGTGCTGGGTACACAGTACAGTAACTGGAAATACTTTGAGAGCCTACACAAGCACCTGGCTGCAGGTAGCTATACTGTAGGTGAGACTGTGCGGGGTACACAGTACAGTAACTGGAAATATGTCAAGAGCCTACACAAGCACCTGGCTGCAGGTAGCTATACTGTAGGTGAGACTGTGCAGGGTACACAGTACAGTAACTGGAAATACTTCAAAGAGCCTATACAAGCACCTGGCTGCAGGTAGCTATACTGTAGGTGAGACTGTGCGGGGTACACAGTACAGTAACTGGAAATACTTCAAAGAGCCTACACAAGCACCTGGCTGCAGGTAGCTATACTGTAGGTGAGACTGTGCGGGGTACACAGTACAGTAACTGGAAATACTTCAAGAGCCTACACAAGCACCTGGCTGCAGGTAGCTATACTGTAGGTGCAACTGTGCGGGGTACACAGTACAGTAACTGGAAATACGTCAAGAGCCTAAACAAGCACCTGGCTGCAGGTAGCTATACTGTAGGTGAGACTGTGCGGGGTACACAGTACAGTAACTGGAAATACTTCTAAGAGCCTTCACAAGCACCTGGCTGCAGGTAGCTATACTGTAGGTGAGACTGTGCGGGGTACACAGTACAGTAACTGGAAATACTTCAAAGAGCCTTCACAAGCACCTGGCTGCTGGTAGCTATACTGTAGGTGAGACTGTGCGGGGTACACAGTACAGTAAATGGAAATACTTCAAAGAGCCTACACAAGCACCTGGCTGCAGGTAGCTATACTGTAGGTGAGACTGTGCGGGGTACACAGTACAGTAACTGGAAATACGTCAAGAGCCTACACAAGCACCTGGCTGCAGGTAGCTATACTGTAGGTGAGACTGTGCTGGGTACACAGTACAGTAACTGGAAATACTTCAAAGAGCCTACACAAGCACCTGGCTGCAGGTAGCTATACTGTAGGTGAGACTGTGCGGGGTACACAGTACAGTAACTGGAAATACTTCAAAGAGCCTTCACAAGCACCTGGCTGCAGGTAGCTATACTGTAGGTGAGACTGTGCGGAGTACACAGTACAGTAAATGGAAATACTTCAAAGAGCCTACACAAGCCCCTGGCTGCAGGTAACTATACTGTAGGTGAGACTGTGCAGGGTACACAGTACACTAACCTGTCAGTATATTAGGAAGAGAAGAACAGGATCTAGCTAAACTGAATACTATGTATATATATATATATATATATATATATATATATATATACAACACCTGGGATGCATATATATACACAATATACTGCACAATAAACTGCAGCTAACTGACTCGACCTGCCTACTCTATCTAACTTAAATCAAATGACACTGTCTCTCTCTCTCTATCTCTGTCTCAACGCCGGAACACACTACAAAGGGCCGACGTGCAGGTGGCCTTATATAGTGTGGGGCGTGTACTAAACCCCCTGAGCCATAATTGGCCAAAGCCTCCTTGGTTTTGGCCAATTACAGCTCTCTGTACACAGAACGCTGTGATTGGCCAAGCCTACGGGTCATAGTGCATGCTTGGCCAATCATCAGCCAGCAATGCACTGCGATGCCGCAGTGAATTATGGGCCGTGACGCGCCACTCGAATTTGGCACGAATGGCCCATATCGTTCGTAATTCGGCAACTGACCGAACACACAATGGGTTCAACTCGAACACGAAGCTCATCCCTAGTGTGCACTAAAACTCATTGAAGTGTATTTTATCCTGAAATTTTACTATTGATAAAACCGCTGTGCAAATATCATAAGAAAATGCAACAACCATTTTATTCTCCAGGTTCTCTGCTTAAAAATATATAAAATGTTTGGGGGTTCTAAGTAATTTTCTAGCAAAAAAAAAAAAAAAAGCAGATTTTTACAGGTATGAGAGAAATGTCAGAACTGGCCCGGACTGGAACTGGTTAAAAGAAAAAAAGGACCGAGCCTAACTGTTTTGGCTAACATGGCAATCCAAAGCAAATATCACACTGCTTGATTGTAGATCTCTTCATCTGCAGAGGGAACAAAAGAGAGAACAGCAAGATCATGGAAAAACAAGGGTGAAGGCCTCACCCACCAGGGAGGGATATATCCTCCTGAACACAAACATAATACTGCATATATGAATATTCATTACCCATACTCACACTAATGCCAGAGGTACCCATGCCACCTACTGGCAGAAGGGAGAACTGACAGTAGTAGCTGAGCTTCCGAGTAAGTCAGACTACGAATTAGCATTGACTGACTACAGCCAATCGGTCTAAATTTGCCGAGACAACCCTGCTTATGATAGGGCCGTTACATTTGTTTTTTTGGAGGAGATTGATGAATTTTTAATTTCTGTTCAGCCGTGTTTGTGACCCTTGATCTCCTTTCTGCAAACATTGGATACATTCCCGGCCCCACCTTATACAGGAAATTGCCCAACCGGAGTAACTGGTTTTGGGGAAAAAGAAATTTTGATGTTCATTTCCCTCTCTGCTGTCAGCGATGGCGTCCTCAGACCTGAGAGCGGAGCTGGATTGTTCCATCTGCCTGAACATTTATACGGATCCTGTCATGTTGAAATGTGGACACAACTTCTGCCAGGTCTGCATTGACCGTGTGTTTGATACCCAAGAGGGGTCTGGAGATTATTCCTGCCCTCAGTGCAGGGAAGAGTTCCAAGAACGGCCTTCACTGCAAAGAAATGTCACTCTGCGTAACATCACTCAACGTTTCCTGTCTTCTCCACAAGGTTCAGAGAAGTCCGGCATCTTCTGTACTTACTGTATTCACACCTCTGTACCTGCTGTGAAATCCTGCCTGCATTGTGAAGCTTCTCTATGTGATGACCATCTGAATGTTCACAACAAGTCACCAGAACACGTCATATGTGACCCCACCACCACTCCAGAGAACAGGAAATGCTCCATCCATAAGAAGATCCTGGAATATTACTGCACCGAGGACTCTACTTGTATCTGTGTGTCCTGCAGTTTAACTGGAGAACATCGAGGACACCAGGTGGAAACTCTGCAAGAGGCCTTTATTAAGAAGAAAGAGAAGCTGATAAATAATCTTCAGAAAATGATTACTAAGAGAGAGAAGACAGAAGAAAGAGTCCGAGTCTGCAGGAACACAGGGGAAGAGTTCAAGGAAAAGCAGATGGTGAAACAGAGAGATTCACTGCCCAGTTCAGAGACCTCAGGAGACGTGTGGAAGACCTGGAGAAGAAAGTCCTGGGTGAGGTCTCCAGGCAGGCAGAGCAGATCTTAAGCCCAGTCAATGATCAGATCCAGCAGTTGGAATTAAAGATGGAGGATCTGTCCAGGAAGATGCGTCACTTAGAGGAGCTGTGTGCCATGACGGATCCATTGACTGTCCTACAGGAATCAGACACAGGTGACTTGTGTGATACTGAGGATGAAGATGAGGGGATTTTTATGTCCAATTACATCAGTGATCTGGAGGCCACAAATATGTTCCGCACAGGTTTATCTGATATAATAACTGGTATTATTGGGGTTACTGGAGGGATCTATATACAGAAAGCTGTAGACATATTATTGGATGAGGACACAGTTAATAATGATCTATCTATATCATTTGATAAGAAGACTGTATCCAGGTCGAGTGGAATCCAGATTCGCCCACATAGTAGTAAGAGATTTCAAGATTATAATCAAGTCTTAGGCAGTCGAAGTTTCTCCACAGGGAGACATTGTTGGGAAGTAGATGTCCGTAGGTCCAATAACTGGGTTATTGGGATGTGCTATGCAAATATACACAGGTATGGGGATAATTCTTTGATAGGACAGAATAAAAGGTCCTGGGGTTTGGACAGGAAGGGTAAAAAGTATAGAGCAGTGCATGACCAGGAAGAGACCGAGCTCTCTTACAATATTACCTGTAACCGAATCCAGATATATCTGGATTATGAGGCCGGACAGATTTCCTTCTATGTGTGTGACCCCCTCTGCCATCTCCACACCTTCACCGCCACCTTCACCAAACCCCTCCATGCTCTGTTAGGGGTGTGGCATTCAGATATATCATTATCTTGAAGGGAGGTGCCAAGACAAAGGTGAAAACATTCTGAATGTTTGAATATTGTACATTTTTTTCCTGACATTTCTCCATCTTCCTCCCTTTCTGATCACAGTGATTGGCTTTACTCACAATCCTAAACCCTGAGGACACCAATCCATATAGCTCTGCCCAATAGAAATTTCTGTTGTCACTGACACCATATTCCTGGGCGTCCGCAGAACTTTTTCCTGGGGGGGGGGGGCATCATTTAAAGGTCACCCATGCTCTGCCCCTTTTCAAAAATGTCATGAAGGGGAGGGGCTTAGTGAGCAGCTTTGGACTTTTGGTTCCAGTAAACTCCTAAGCTTTACAGGTAATGCAATTTTTTGCAGATCTTGCTTGGCTAAATCCCTCTCTGGCAGGTTTCTTGTTGACTCCAACAGCGAGCTCTCTGAACTGTTCTTTTGCTGTGAACACAATGAGGAAGATCGATTCTCTATTGTATTTTGGATTTCATAGAATGGAGCTTACAACCAGAGGAGTGAGCGTATCACCATTTCAATCTATCAGTAGTATAAATTGTCTCCTTTATAATGTATCTTTTATTATAAAAGAAATCTAATCTAATTTTTTATTATTGTCACTAAATCTAGCAATAATATAATGTATTACAATGTGTCACCAATTGAATATGTCATTATTATAATGTATAACAATTTTTCAATACTTGAATCTATCAATAATAATATATATTTACACTTATAAATAATTGCTATTATAGAGGATCGCTACTTTATTGTATTCCTTATATAAAGTGTAATGATGACAATGTATCACTGATATAAGATATCAGGCAGGATGGAGGGTGTGTAGGACTGAACAGCAATGTAGCACTGTATCAGTCTCTAGCGGGGGGGGGGGGTCGGCAACCCATCGATTGCAATCTACCCATTGATCACAGGTAGGCAGTGCTGGGACGAGGTTATCTAGAGCCAAGGGCAAACATGTCAAATTGCGCCCCCCCCCCCCCCATTATGTGTCAGCAAACCCCCCCCCCCAAAAAAATTGATCGCTAATCTGCTTGCTCACCCCCTAACCACCCAGCTCAAATCCTCTCTCTCCCCATATGCCCCCAGCACAAATCCCCTTCCCCCCCAAAAATAAATATTCCCCCTCCTAGCACAAATCCTCTACGCCTCAACTTTCCCCTCCAAACACAACACCCCCCCACTCTAACCCCTCCTTTCCAGCACAAATCCCCCCCCCCCCCAATCACCTATCCTTGCACAAATCTCCCCCACAAACTTCCCCTTCTAGCACAAATACCCCCCCAATTACTCCTACTAGCACCCCCCTCAAAAAGAATCCCCTCAATATTACTTCTATAGCACAAACCCCCCCAAATCCCTTCTCTTAGCACAAATCCTCTTCCCCCAAATCCCACCAAATTAGCATTCCTAGTACATCTCATCAAATCTGCCCTTCTAGAACAATTCTCAACCCATACCACCCCCCTAAATTCCCCCACCCAACACAAACCCCCTCCCCCCAATCTCCTTGTGGTGCCCCCTACCCCACATAATACCACAGTGCCCAGGGCAGTCACCCCTCCTGCCCACCCCTTGTCCCGGCCCTGCAGGTAGGTGATGGGTAGATTGTGCCACTTCCTTGCCGATCTCCGAAACCTGGACAGGAACGGTGGGCGCATTTACTGGAACCGATCCATGTCTTTAGCTCCTGAAAGCCTGCTCCTCCTCTTCTTTCTACACCAGCATTCAGCAGCTGCAGGAGGAAAATACAGGGATCAGCTCCAGTAAATGCCACCCCTGCCACCTCTCCTGTCCCGGCTCCACTTCCTTCTGTTGCCTGGGCCCCCTGTGTGTTCCCTTGGTCCCTGCACTGCAATTCCAGCTTCCCCGCCTCTCCTGCCAGCTGCTGTGGAGGATCCTTTCAAGATGGAGAGTGGGCAAGGGGCCAGTAAAATATGTAATTCACTGGCCCCTTCCTTTTCTGAATCAACACAATGAGTGATCGGTAGTGATTACTTACTGTGTTCATTCATAACTGAAGCTTTTTAAACTGTAAAAAGTGAGACATCAGGGGTCTAGCAGGAAGGATCAATATGGCACATGGAAGGCTGGAAGGATCACTATGACACATGGAAGGCAGGAAGGATCACTAGAGAATTATTTAGGCCAGCTTTGGAAGATAAGAGTGAATTGTAATGAAGATCCCAATCTAATACACCTGGTGAAATGAGGGCTTTAAAGATGTTGTAAGACAATAAAGAACTTGACGTGGACCCTGCTTTAAGCTGGATACACACTATACAACTTTTGTTGTTCAATTTCCTTTAGATTTACAAATTGAAATTGTTTAGGTTGACCTCATATTATATGGTTTTTGGTAAATCTAAACGAAAAAAATCTAAAGTAAAATTGTATAGTGTGTATCCAGCTTTAGGGTGGAAATGTTCTTCTGTGAGATAAGAGCCACTATTAAAGAATGCGTATGTTTATTCTTGGTAAGGAGAAGAATCGGGCTGAAGATCCCACCAAAGAATACTCACATCAATTAAAACATTTACTTGATAATGCAGTCAGTACGGCTATTTTTTTGTGTTTAACAAAATGCAAGATAAAAAAAAAGTTAAACACTATTAAATGTACACAGCAGCGAATTTATCAATAAAAACATTTTTGGTGACTTTTGTGTCCTTGTTTTTTTCGTAATCACTTGCCACACCGCGACGTACCCGTATGTTTCAGGACTTTCTGTATTGTTTTTGTTTTGGCCGGCGGAGCACTTTTATGGAAAAGCAATCCTAGCAGCTAAATGACCGCTGGATTGCTTTAACAAAAAGTAAGTGGGGGGTCTCACCTTGAATGGCCACAATCATCTCTATGCTCTAAGAAACTGGAAGTGACAAGTATTTGGTCACTTCTTGATACACTGGTTGTAAACAAACCTTTACTGGTTTAACTGCTTACCGCCCTCGTATTGTCAAATGATGGGCGGGCAGGAGCACTCTTGTTCTGGGCGTGCATTGCGCGCCCGAAGGGGGAGCACGGCGTGGTGATCGGTGCAGCGCTCTGTCCCTGGGACACAGTGCATTACCGATCCTGGTAAAAAGCCGATGATGAGGCTATGTGATTAGCTGTGTCTAATCAACTATTAAATTAACGGCATTCCTCTCTTCACGCTGACAGGGTATGAGGAGAGCGGATCAGCAACATTTCCTCACAGGGGAGATCTGAATAGGTAACCAGGGCACTAATCATCAGTCCCCTGATTATCAGTGCAGCCCCATCAGTGCCCATCAGTGATGCCAGTCAGTGTTCATCAGTAATGCCTGTCAGTGCTGCCTTACAGTGCCCATCAGTACCTGCTAATCAGTGTCACCAATCAGTGCCCATCAGTGCTGCCTATCAGTGCCCATCAGTGCCACCCATCAGTGCCCATTATTGCCAACAATCAGTACCCATCAATGCTGCCTATCCCAGAGCCAGAGCCACCTATCAGTGACATAGGCTGGAACGCACGTTGCGCTACATCATGTTAAGATGGAACACACGCTGGGTCCGGTGTGGGTCTCATTGCTTCCTTTGCCTCCACCGCACAGTGCGGTTGTTCACATGGGAGGTTTTTAAAAACCATGATTTTGTCTGTTGTACTGTTATAGCCCTTGAGGCTTTTAAATAAACTACCTCTACAATTTTACACTATGAAGAGGCCATCCTCTTTTTTCTTTCTTTTATTGATACCGCTGATGACATCTCATTTGGAGCGATATTCAACACTGGGAGGAGGATCCTCAAGAGGTGCCTGAAAGGTTTAAGGAGGTCCTGGAGACCCACAAGCCTTGTTGGTCCTTTCTGTCATAAGACAGGGGGATCAACAAGGTCTGGTGAGTGTTCATCTACACTTTATTACCCACCACATGATTTATGCAAGAAACAAGTAAAAAGGTGCAATGCTCAGATACCTCAATAACACTCATGTATGGTCCATAATAGTCCAAAAGGCAGGTATCAAGGAAGAGAGATTAGGTGAGTCTGTCAGGGCTACCAGGGGAGACCAGAAGCAAATTCCAGTAAAGCTAAGAGATGGGCGCCTCTGAGTATATATCAAAAACACTTTATTGTAAAGAACAATATCCACTCACATGGAAGTAAATGATGTTGGGTGCATATCCTAAGATGAACTTCTGCGCTACTAAAGTGAATGCTATGTGAAATGCTGCAAAATCAAAAAAGTGAACACCACTCACTAACTGAAATCAGAAAATACCACAATCAGTAATTGTGCCTGTGATTTTGCGCAAAACAAAATAAACAATAAATAATCAATAAATCAAATATAAATCAAAATAGTCCATAAGTGAATAATCGTGATTACAGTCACGATTATTCACTTATGGACTATTTTGATTTATATTTGATTTATTGATTATTTATTGTTTATTTTGTTTTGCGCAAAATCACAGGCACAATTACTGATTGTGGTATTTTCTGATGTTGGGTGCATCACTGGGATGAGCAGGAGGAACTACAAGTAGTAGAGAGTCCTTTTTGCTGGCAGGAGGCAGCACATCAAATCCCAGGGGCGATGAGGGCGCTGATCGCGGCCGTTTACCATGTGATCGCTCCGTCAAATGACGGAGCGATCACTTGTAAACAAACTGGCGTCATGTCATGACGCTGGTTCCTCTCTCCCCTCTGTGTACCGATCTGTACAGTGTGAGAGGAGAGGGGGAGAGATCGGATGGCAGCAGCGCTGTGGGCTGGATCTGTAGTGCCCACAGCGCTGCTCTGTGACAATTGCAGTCACATCCATCCATCCATGCTCAGCCATCCCTCCATACTCTGTAATACCCTGCAATGCCCTGCAATACTCTGCAATGCCCTGCAATATCCTGCAATACTATGCAATATTCTGCAATACACTGCAATATCCCGCAATACCCTGCAATACTCTGCAATACCCTGCAGTACTCTGCAATACCCTGCAGTACTCTGCAATACCCTGAAATACACTGCAATACCCCACAATACCCCGCAATACTCTGCAATACCCCGCAATACTCTGCAATACCCAGCCATACCCGGCGATACCCTGCGATACTCAGCCATACGCAACCATGCTCAGCAATACTTGGCTGTACTCGGCCTCTGTATGTGGTCAGGCTGTGGAAGTCTCACATATGTGGTATCTCAGTACGCAGGAGGAGTAGGAGAATCTATTTTGGGGTGTCATTTTTGGCATGTACATGCAATGTGTTAGAAATATTGTATAAATGGACAACTTTGTGTTAAAAAAAAATGCGTTTTAACCACTTCCCACCCGCCGTCATATGACGTCCTTGACTTTGTATGGGGATATCTGAATGATGGGTGCAGCTACAGGCATCATTCAGATATCAGCTTTTTCAGCCGGCGATTCCCTACACCATAATAACGATCATAGCGGCTATTCCGCTGCTTGATTGCTCTTATGGGAGGCGAGAGGGGACGTCTCCCCCTCCCGCCACCCTCTGGTGCTTCTACCGACTCACCGCTACGATCAAAGATCGTTTATTTTATTTCAGGCTTTACAGGTAGAGGTGAGATGTGGGGTCTTATTTACCCCATATCTCACTGTAAAGAGGACCTGTCATGCCATATTCCTATTACAAGGGATGTTTACATTCCTTCTAATAGGAATAAAAGTGATCAAAAAATTTATTTTTTTGGAAAAAAGTGTCAAACTAAAATAAATAAAGTAAAATGAACAATAAAAAAAAAATGTTAAAGCGCCCCTGTCCCCATGTGCTCACATGCAGAAGCGAACGCATACGTAAGTCCCGCCCACATATGAAAATGGTGTTCAAACCACACATGTGAGGTATCGCTGCGAACGTTAGAGCGAGAGCAATAATTTTGGCCCTAGACCTCCTCCGTAACTCAAAACATGTAACCAGTAAAAAATTTTATAGCGTCGCCTATGGGGATTTTTAAGTAGCGAAGTTTGGCGCCATTCCACGAGCATGTGCAATTTTGAAGGGTGACATGTTAGGTATCTATTTACTCAGCGTAACTTAATCTTTCACATTATGTAAAAACATTGGGCTAACTTTACTGTTTTGATTTTTTAAAGCACAAAACAGTTTTTTTTTTTAAAAACGCATTCGAAAAATTGCTGCGCAAATACTGATAAAAAGTTGCAACGGCTGCCATCGTATTCTCTAGGGTCTTTGCTAAAAAAACATATATAATGTTGTGGGGTTCTATTTAATTTTCTAGCAAATAAATGGTGATTTTTGCATGTAGGAGAGAAATGTCAGAATTGGCCTGGGTGCTCCAGAACGCCTGAAGGTGCTCCATGCATGTTGGGCCTCTGTATGTGGCCACGCTGTGTAAAAGTCTCACACATGTGGTATCACCGTACTCGGGAGTAATAGCAGAATGTGTTTTGGGGTGTAATTTGTGGTATGCATATGCTGTGTGTGAGAAATAACCTTCTAATATGACAATTTTGTGAACAAAAAAAAAAGAAAAAAAAATCTCGATTTTGCAAAGAATTGTGGGAAAAAATGACAACTTAAAAAAACTCACCATGCATCTTTCTAAATACCTTGGAATGTCTTCTTTCCAAAATTGGGTCATTTGGGGGGTATTTGTATTTTTCTGGCATGTTAGGGTCTCAAGAAATGAGATAGGCCGTCAGTGCTTCAAGTGTGATCAATTTTCAGATATTGGCACCATAGTTTGTGGACTCTATAACTTTCACAAAGACCAAATAATATACACCAATTTGTACTTATTTTTACCAAAGATATGTAGCAGTATAAATTTTATATATATAAATATATATATATATATATATATATATATATATATATATATATATATATATATATATATATATATATATATTTATAACAGAAACAAAGAAAAATTCATTTTTTTACAGAATTTTCAGTCTTTTTTTCTTTTGAAGCGCAAAAAATAAAAAACCCAGTGGTGATTAAATACCACCAAAAGAAAACTCTATTTGTGTGAAAAAAGGAAAAAAATGTCATATGGGTACAGTGTTGCATGACTGAGTAATTGTCATTCAAAATGTGGGAGCACCGAAAGATGAAAATTGGTCTGGTTAGGAAGGGGTTTTAAGTGCCCAGTGGTCAAGTGGTTAAACAAGTGTGATTTAACTGTACTTCTGTCTCGGCCTGATTTCATGGTTTCTGACAAAATAACACTGGTAGGGAAGGGATTAACACTAGGGGGTGATCAAGGGGTTAAGTGTTTCCTAGGGAGGTGTTTCCAATTGTGGGGGGGAGGGGACTGACTGGAGGAGAGAGATCGCTGTTCCAGACCACTAGCAGATCTCTCTCTACTTCCTTGTCAGAATGGGGATCTGTCTGTTTACATTGACAGATCCCCGCTCTGGCTCTCTGTGGAGCGATCGCAGGTCGCTGGCGGACATCATGGCCAATGGGCACGCGCATTGGCTCTGGCGTCGTACCGCGGGCGCGCACCCAACCCTCTTAAAGCGCCCAACGTACACCTACGGCGATTCGCACAGGGGAGCCAACCTGCCCTGACAGCGGCTGTTCAGCAAGCGGTTAATGTCAGCAAGCGCTGTTTGCACGTAGCGTTTGGTATTTGCACTTTTAATATTAATTTTTTTCTCACTTGAGGGTTGAAACAGCAGCTGCAATTTTAACATTACACATTTCAATTTCACGTATATAGTTCTTTGGCGCGAGTGGATTTTTTTGACACTATAGCACACTAACTTGCTAGTAGCAATGAGCAGAGCTTTGTTCAATTTATCCCCACTCCAACATCACACTGCAAATTTGGGAAATATCCTTTTATAGAGGGAGGTGGGTCTATGAGCAATGAGCCATGATTGGGCGCAGTGATCATTACCTTCTCCAATCATTGCTCTGACAGTGTTCTGTGCCCTTATTGGGCAAACCCTTTAATGCTTCAGCCAATCAGGGCCTCCGATGCACTGTGCGGCACGCAGTGCATTGTGGGGCACACGGCGGGCCGAACAAAGGGTCGAACGCGCCGACAATTCTGGTGTTCGCCGAACGGGCGAAAAGCCAATGTTTGGCCCAAATTCACGCTTGGGCCGACCTGTTGGCTCAACACTATCGCTCAGTCTGCCCAAAAGTTCGGGGGGTGATAGGCAAGAAAGCAATGAAATGAAGGAGGTCATTTTACTGAAATGATCCTCCAAATCCAAATTTATATGTGGACTTTACTGGTACAAAGAGGACTTTACAAGTAGAAAAGGTAATAAAATTGTTAATTACAAATTTTCTTGAGAAACAGCTTAACCCTTTCTTGCCTAAGCCTATTTCTGATGTTTGTTGCTTACAAGTTAAAACCCATATTTTTTGCTAGAAAATTACTTAAAACCCCCAAACATTGAATATATATATTTAGCAGAGACCGTAGGGCAGGCACATGCAATAAGCGGACCTCCAGCTGTTGTAAAACTACAACTCCCATCATTCCCCTGCCTCCGGGTGTCATGCTTGTGGCTGTCAAGGTCTTGCTACGCCTCATGGGACTTGTAGTTCTGCAACAGCTGGAGGTCCGCTAATTGCATATCCCTGCCCTAGGGAATAAAACGAAGAGCGTTGCATTATTTTATGCCGCACAGAATTTGCGCAGCGGTCTGTCAAATGCATTTTTCTGGGAAAAAAGACACTTTCATGAATGAAAAAAATGAAACAGTAAAGTTAGCCCAATTTTTTTGTATAATGTGAAAGATGATGTAATGCCGAGTAAATATATATGTAACATGTCATGCTTTGAAATTGTGCACACTCGTGGAATAGCGGCAAACTACGGTACCTAAAAATCTTCATAGGCGACGCTTTAAAAAAAAACTAACGGTTACCAGGTTAGAGTTACAGAGGAGGTCTGGTGCTGGAATTATTGCTCTCTCTCTGACGATCGCAGCGATATCTCACATGTGTGATTTGAACACCGTTTACATTTGCAGGCGCGACTTACGTATGCATTTTCTTTGCTGCGCAAGCTCGCGGGACGGGGGCGCTTTAAAAATTTTTTTTTTTTTTCTTACATTGTCCCTTTAAAAAAAAATCTGATCACTGTTACTGCTGTCACAAGGAATGTAAACATCCCTTGTGACGGTAATAGGTGGTAACAGGTACTCTTTATGCAGGGATCGGGGATCTAAAAGACCCCAAGTCCCTCCTTTGCACTTAAAAGTATTCAGATCTGCAAAAACAGCGATTCTGAATACTGTCATTTTTTTAATATCTGCACCATTGGCAGCCGAGTAAACCGAAAGTGACATTGCGACGTCGCTACCGGGATTTTACAGGCATCACCCCGGTATAACCCCTTCAAGCCATGAATGCAAATTTGTGTGTGGTTGTCGCAAAGAGGTTAAAAACATTCAGAAGTTGATCGTATTTGTATCGAAGAACCATTGTACTATTCAAAAATGTCTCTGCCTATTAATAGCCAAGAGGTCGACGCGTTTCACATTACTTTCTTCTTCAGGACCTTACTTCCTTGGAGGCAGAGATGAACAGTCTAACTGCAAAAATATATTAACAATCAATATGTGCAAATTAATAAAACATTATGTTACACAAAAAAAGGATAACAAATCTGTTTAGAGAAATGGCCTCTCTACAGTAAAATATAAAGGTAGCAACAGTGCATATGTACCATCATCCAGAAATCAATATCAAAAAGGGGTTGGAAGCCTGATCCCCAGTCAGGCGACCAAAAATGGAGCATATTGGACTATTACAGTACAGTAATTAAGGGTAACCATAAGAGCAAGTGACAGCAGTAATAAAATTATAATTCATTTATTGATGCAATGGACAAAACATGATAATACAAAAACACTTAATAAAAGTACAGGCATATCACCAATGGATTCAATAGTATACAGTACAGCACAAAATCTCAGATATCATATTCCTCGACTAGTTTCGTGGACACAATCCGCTTCATCAGAAGGGAATCTGGAGATAGGTTTTTCTGATTAAACAGTCTGAACCTGACAATTAAAAAATATATATACAAGGTTTACAAAGATACATGATCAGACAATTTATGTTCCAGCATCAAAATATACAAATAGGTAATGAAAATGGGGGGGGGGGGGGAACGAATCTGCTTACCCAGGTCCCAGCAAACCCCAGGCGCAAGGCCCCAACACCAACGAATGATCTCCCACGGCAACCTGGGGGAGCTAACGAAATAACGGGATAGTAAGGATAAATGTATATAGGGATTGAGGTAACCTGAATTGCCACATACAAGAAGAAGTGAAACATGAAATAGTGAGTATGGAGAAAAGGTGATGACAAGGGGGGTTAATGGGTGAATATTGTGGAAGATGTCAAAAATTGAAGTCGCATTATGTAGAGAATAAAAAATTACAAAAGGTGACCAAACAAATAGGGAGAGGTGATGATAAACAGGGCATAAAGGTGTTGTATGGTATGAGTGAAAGGGTAAACAAGTGAGGAGATGGGGCAAAGGAAAGGAAGGGGAATTGGGGGGGGAAGAAGGGGATAGGGGAGTGGGGAGGAGGGGTAGTGGGGGATTGGAAGGGAGACGGGGGGGGGGGAAGGGGGAAGGGAGGGGAAAAAAGGGGGAGGGGGGGGAAAACGGGGGAGGATAGGTGGAAAAGGGGAAAGGGGAGTGGGGAGAGAAAGGGGGGGAAAAGGGAAGGAGGGAGAGAGGGGGGGAGGGAAGGAGGAGGGTGGGAAAGGAGGTAAGAGGGGGGAGGGAAAAATAAGAAGAAGGATACAGCAATGTGAACATATGGGTGAATAGGGGCCAAACGGTACCTGGTACTAGTAAAAGCATAGGAGGGCTCCCGAGGGGGACACCCTGCCAGGAGCTGGTTCCATGATAGGGTAGGAGGGAGGGTAATAAGAAGGGCTGCAAGCGATGGGCGAACACAAACTGAGGCATGTAAACCTAAGCCTAGGACAGCTGCAAGGTAGAATACAGTAGTTTAGAGATACACGATGTTAGTGCCCAGGGGTGTGGGACTTAGGTAAAAGGGTGGATAAATACTTACCATAGACTTGTACTAGGCTGGCTGAGGTATAGGCACCCAAGGGCAGCAGACCGAACCGTCTGGCTAGCAGGCATAGCCTGCTATAAATAGCTCCCAACCCTGCGACGCTGCGCCGCGCGTCGGTGGGACGCCGGCGCATGACGTCACAGGGTCAGAGGTTCCACACAGCGCGCGCGCAAAGAGATCGCGCGCGCACGCATGCGCACTGGCCGCATGGCCACGGGAACGTCGTCCCAGCCAAGGCCGGTGCAAGAGGAGGGGGCGGTCCCGTGTGGGAGACCGATCCCTCCACCAGGGACCTCACCAGGCCGCCGCGGGAGAACACAGGGGGAGGGGCCTGCGCCGGCGCCTGAAGCCAGGACCATGACTGGGGAGGCAGACGTCTCAATGAAACAAAATATGAAAATAACAATATAAGGGTTGGTCAAACATAATAAAAGGTAGATACAAAATGGAAAAAACTGAAAAGCTTTATTAAGGTGAACTAGGGATGGTAATACCCTAGAGACCGGTGCAATGGTCCCACAGAAACATAAACCCATGACACCTAATTGCATGATATGCATATAAGTTAAGGAGGGCCAAAGACAATACCACATGATTGGGTAAAAACATGTGGATAGAGGGCGGGTAGCCAGGGTAAGGGTGTCTGGCCGACCTAATGGGCATCTGTCTCTGAGGGTTGCATCGGGGCTGAAAATTAGCCATGATGTAGTATAAGGGGGTAAAATTGCATATACTAGAGGCCCCCCCAAAAAAAACACACAAAATTGTGTGTCCGTGGGGGTTAATTAAAATTGAAGGGTGGAACAAAGGGGGTCCGCATGGTGGAGGGCATTGGTGGCCCTCCACTAAGACAGCCTACCCAGGTGTCCCACTCGACATAAGGACGGGTGTGTTATCCACCCAATGTATACGATTAGAGAAATGGCCTCTCTACAGTAAAATATAAAGGTAGCAACAGTGCATATGTACCATCATCCAGAAATCAATATCAAAAAGGGGTTGGATGCCTGATCCCCAGTCAGGCGACCAAAAATGGAGCATATTGGACTATTACGGTACAGTAATTAAGGGTAACCATAAGAGCAAGTGACAGCAGTAATAAAATTATAATTCATTTATTGATGCAATGGACAAAACATGATAATACAAAAACACTTAATAAAAGTACAGGCATATCACCAATGGATTCAATAGTATACAGTACAGCACAAAATCTCAGATATCATATTCCTCGACTAGTTTCGCGGACACAATCCGCTTCATCAGGAGGGAATCTGGAGATAGGTTTTTCTGATTAAACAGTCTGAACCTGACAATTAAAAAATATATATACAAGGTTTACAAAGATACATGATCAGACAATTTATGTTCCAGCATCAAAATATACAAATAGGTAATGAAAATGGGGGGGGGGGGGGGGGAGAACGAATCTGCTTACCCAGGTCCCAGCAAACCCCAGGCGCAAGGCCCCAACACCAACGAATGATCTCCCACGGCAACCTGGGGGAGCTAACGAAATAACGGGATAGTAAGGATAAATGTATATAGGGATTGAGGTAACCTGAATTGCCACATACAAGAAGAAGTGAAACATGAAATAGTGAGTATGGAGAAAAGGTGATGACAAGGGGGGTTAATGGGTGAATATTGTGGAAGATGTCAAAAATTGAAGTCGCATTATGTAGAGAATAAAAAATTACAAAAGGTGACCAAACAAATAGGGAGAGGTGATGATAAACAGGGCATAAAGGTGTTGTATGGTATGAGTGAAAGGGTAAAGTGAGGAGATGGGGCAAAGGAAAGGAAGGGGAATTGGGGGGGGAAGAAGGGGATAGGGGAGTGGGGAGGAGGGGTAGTGGGGGATTGGAAGGGAGACAGGGGGGGGGAAGGGGGAAGGGAGGGGAAAAAAGGGGGAGGGGGGGGAAAACGGGGGAGGATAGGTGGAAAAGGGGAAAGGGGAGTGGGGAGAGAAAGGGGGGGGGGGAAGGGAAGGAGGGAGAGAGGGGGGGAGGGAAGGAGGAGGGTGGGAAAGGAGGTAAGAGGGGGGAGGGAAAAATAAGAAGAAGGATACAGCAATGTGAACATATGGGTGAATAGGGGCCAAACGGTACCTGGTACTAGTAAAAGCATAGGAGGGCTCCCGAGGGGGACACCCTGCCAGGAGCTGGTTCCATGATAGGGTAGGAGGGAGGGTAATAAGGAGGGCTGCAAGCGATGGGCGAACACAAACTGAGGCATGTAAACCTAAGCCTAGGACAGCTGCAAGGTAGAATACAGTAGTTTAGAGATACACGATGTTAGTGCCCAGGGGTGTGGGACTTAGGTAAAAGGGTGGATAAATACTTACCATAGACTTGTACTAGGCTGGCTGAGGTATAGGCACCCAAGGGCAGCAGACCGAACCGTCCGGCTAGCAGGCATAGCCTGCTATAAATAGCTCCCAACCCTGCGACGCTGCGCCGCGCGTCGGTGGGACGCCGGCGCATGACGTCACAGGGTCAGAGGTTCCACACAGCGCGCGCGCAAAGAGATCGCGCGCGCACGCATGCGCACCGGCCGCATGGCCACGGGAACGTCGTCCCAGCCAAGGCCGGTGCAAGAGGAGGGGGCGGTCCCGTGTGGGAGACCGATCCCTCCACCAGGGACCTCACCAGGCCGCCGCGGGAGAACACAGGGGGAGGGGCCTGCGCCGGCGCCTGAAGCCAGGACCATGACTGGGCAAATCTGTGCAACTCACACATGGCTTCTAAATCACGGGAAATGGCAGCAGACTTGTGGCGGAATACTCATCTGGGCGGTTGGATGGATCAAGGATCCATCCTTTGCCAGCCCTAGAAGGTGGAGTTGAGGTGGTGGAGGTTAGGCTGTCCCTATTGTCTATTGTTTATCTTTTTGCCTTGGGTGGAATTAGCTGGGGCGATTCTGATGTGTGTGTCGCTAAGGCGCATGTGCATCGCCTGTACCTGTTCCAGTTGACCTACCCGGCTTGTCCCTGACTATTCCTGTTATCTGCCTGCACCCGACCTCGGCTTGTCCTGACTACGTTCCTGCCTGCTCCTTCTGCTACTTTGCTGCCAGCCTGTTGCTGAACCTGCCTGCAGCTGACTCTGCTCCTGTATCACGTCTGTTCTGGACTGGTTTACCTGTGCCTCCAGCCTGCCTGCACCTGCCTGAGCTCCAGTCACCAGCCTGACAGCTGTTCCTGGTTCTATCCCAGCTCCACCATCAGTTCCGCCTCCTGTTTACTCTACCAGGGGCCTCGAGTCAGAGGTGTAAGAGAGGTTTCCCTCTGCATATCAGACTCTACCACCAGCTACGTGACAAAAACTCATTAAAGCGTAACTCCAACCAAAAGGGGACGTTCCGTTTTAGGGCTTCCTCCCCAGCTCCTGTCTATGGAATAAAAAAGTAGGGCTGTTACTGATTAAAATTTTCGTGTTCGATCAATCAATTTTTTTTTAATCGATTAATCGACTAATTTCGATTAATTATAACGCACATACAGATCTACAGAACTACTTTTAGCTGATTTAGCACCATTGTTATGGCAACGGCCGAAGCTGGACATAGCGGGGCATGGCTAGGACGTCACACGTCATAAACTCAGCCTCACCGTGCCCATAATCTCAGCCTTATCGTGCCCATAATTGCAGCCTCACTGTGCCCATAATCGCAGCTTCACCGTGCCCATAATGCTGTCTCGCCGTACCCATAATCACAGCCTCACCGTGCCTATAATCACAGCCTCACTGTGCCCATAATGCTGTCTCACCGTGCCCATAATGCTGTCTCACCGTGCCCATGATCGCAACCTCGCCGTGCCTATAATGCTGTCTCGCTGTGCCCATAATCGCAGCCTCGTCGTGCCTATAATACTGTCTCACCGTGCCCATAATCGCAACCTCGCGGTGCCTATAAGGCTGTCTCGCCGTGCCCATAATCGCAGCCTCATCGTGCCCATAATGCTGTCTCACCGTGCCCATAATCGCAGCCTCGTCGTGCCTATAATCGCAGCCTCACCGTGCCCATAATGCTGTCTCACCGTGCCCATAATGCTGTCTCACCGCACCCATAATCGCAGCCTCGCCGTGCCTATAATGCTGTCTCGCCGTGGCCATAATCGCAGCCTTGTCGTGCCTAAAATCGCAGCCTCACCGTGCCCATAATGCTGTCTCACCATGCCCATAATGCTGTCTCACCGTGCCCATAATCGCAGCCTCGCCGTGCCTATAATCGCAGCCTCACCATGCCCATAATGCTGTCTCACCGTGCCCATAATCGCAGCCTCGCTGTGCCTATAATGCAGTCTCACCGTGCCCATAAAATGCAGTCTCACCATGCCCATAATGCAGTCTCACCGTGCCCATGATGCAGTCTCACCGTGCCCATAATGCAGTCTCACCGTGCCCATAATCGCAGCCTCGCCGTGCCCATAATCGCAGCCTCGCTGTAGTCAGTGCCTGTGCCTGGATTTCACAGTCTGCGGGCATCTCCCGCTGTGTGTCTCAGAGCTGAGTGTGAAAACTTTGGCCGCACTGTGAAAAAAGTCCCGCCCTTCTCCTAGATCAGCTCGTGTGATAGACAGAACACTGCGGCCCCAGGGCAGGCAGCCTACCGATCAAAAAAATTTTGATCAATCAAAAAAATTAACGATTAATCGAGGAATTAATCTTTAATTTCCACAGCCCTAAAAAAAAGACAACGTTGTCTATATAAATAGTAGCTGCATCACACCAGTTATCAAGCGTAAACCAGTCACACACAGCGGGGTATTCATCTGGGGTAATGGGTAAATAATTGTGTCATATAATTCCTGGTAGAGAAAAAAGGACTCTGCGCTTTGTGAAAAATTAAATAAATAAATATACAAGCTGCTCCCCTCAAAGTGCTAACTTTGGACTAATGGGGGGGTGTATAATAATAAGGGGGTGCTACAAATATAACCATAAAATGCATGTGCTCTCAATCATATAGTATAAGTGAATAATACTATAGCCATCCCATCATAATTGCATAATAAATGAATACTGTGAGAACACAGTGTGCATCAGTAAAACAGCCAGCAAGGAAATAGTGCTCTCAGCAGACTGATCTTACACCTGATTGTAGACAAAACAAACAAGGTGCACCACAGGTGTGTGAAAATGCTCTGGACTGCTAGAATATTATGTGCATTGAACCACAAAAAAATCACAGACAATTTAGAAAGTGCTAAGTGCATAATGAAAAAACAAAACAATTGCATAGGAATAGGTGAATAGATGTCCATAGATTGGGTGAAGTATTTGTATCTTATCACACCATCACCAATGACGATAGTTAATCCTGGTAAATGTAACACCCGGATAAAGGCAAGTTTCCTACTTACCGGACCACCATGACCTCTTTATTTAAAAAGAAAGGTCAGGTGGGACTTTGTTAGGACCACGATCATAGGTCCTAACTGGTTAAAGGTGGGTGATCCAGGAATGGCTCCGCCAGAGTGGGTATCAGGAAAAAAATGAAAAGAACAATATCATCGCGTAATTCCGTTTTAATAAAAGTTTAAAAAGCAAAGGGTTACTTACTTTGTAAGTGCCTTTCCTCGGCACTGGAGGTGACAGGCTCTGCAATCTTAGGTGAAGTGTGGACAGCGGTGTCGCTTGCTTCTGCTTGTTGCGAGCGGCGTGCGTTCCACCGCCTAGTCAGTTGAAACCAGAAGTGGCCAGAGGATAAGCGTGACCGGATATGCCCTGACGTACGTTTTGTCGTGTGACATCATTACGACGTGCGACGACGCTTCCTAGCTGAGGGCGGGGCCACCCAGTGACGTAAATGGGTGACCCCGCCCCCTTCTGACTTCATGGGACTGTTTTTTAGTTTTTTTAATAAAGGACTTGTCCCACATTGTCTCCTGTAATTTTTACCATTTTGACACTTTTAAGATAAGCCCCCTGACCACAGACCCTGGTATGGATTGTGGGGGACCCCCACGCAATTTTTTTTTAAATTTTGGTGCGGGGTTCCCCCTAATATTCATACCAGACCCAAAGGTCCTGGTAATGGATTGGGGGGCGACCTATGCCATTGTTTTCAATGATTTTTATCTATATTGCTGGGATCTGACAATTCATTACAGCCGCGAGTAGTTTTAAAGGACATTTTTCCCTTTAGAAATGTCATTTTGCTGTGGTACTGTTCTAAACACGAGAAAGATGCGCTACTTTACAGGCATACTAAGGACACCTCCCAGGCACGATATTTAAAGGAATATTTCATTTTTATTGTTTCACTTTAAGCATTATTAAAATTACTGTTCCCGAAAAAACAGCCGTTTTTAAAACTTTTTTTTGCATTGATCCATGTCCCCTGGGGCAGGACACGGATCCCCAAACACTTTTTATGGCAATAACTTGCATATAAGCCTTTAAAATTAGCACTTTTGGTTTTTGGCTGACATGTTTTACTCAGTCACATGAGCTTTATCAAGCATGGGAGGGGTCAGTGCTGGTCATCTATTTATACAGTTTCCACCAATAATACAATTAAGGTATGCAGCTTTCCAATCGACCACTAGATGTCGCCCTCCACTAGAGAACACCACATATACATATAATCTGCTGCAAGTCCAGGTATCTAAGAATGAATCACCGTCCCAGGATAGGCAATATAAATAAACCCCATTTAGAGGCCGGAAATCAGAGGAAAAACATATTCAAGCTGGGGAAAATAAAGCCCATATCACAGGACAAATGTTGTCAAGCATATACGTTTTCTTTACCATATATATCTCGTCAGAGACAAACAGTCTATATATATATATATTAGATGTATCACTGTCACAACAGATACATATATATATAATTGAACAAGTCACTGCAGCCCCTACTCCATGGAGTGAACCATGTCTACTCCATTCGTTCAAGGCAAGGCTGAAAACACTCGGTGTTCAAGCCTAGAGGTACAAGTGTTTTAAGTTTACAAATCCACATTTTTTTTTTTTTTAAGCAGGATGGTATCAAAATTACCTCTCAGCGAAGGCAGATTGAGTGTATAGATACCATAAACCCCAATACCATCCATGCTGCCTCCATGAAACTCTGCAAAATGTATCGCCAGTGGGGACATATCCTTCTTTTTCTTCTTGTATTCCTCATTATTAATGTTTTTAATACTTCTAATGTGTTCATTGATGCGAATACGGAGATGTCTTTTTGTTTTTCCAATATAGTACTTCCTGCATGGACACTCCAGCGTATAAATTACTTTGGAGGTCGAGCAGTTTATAAAATCTTTAATTTGGAATTCCACAAGCCAATTTCCATCATTGAAGGTCTTAGTCCTATCCACAAACTTACACACCTGACAATGCCCATAGGCATACATGCCTTTGAGAGGAGGCAAGTCAGTTGACCAATTTTTTTGTCCTCTTTCTGGTATATTCAGAGTGTACCAGGGTGTCCTTCAAGTTGTGAGTCCATCTCACAACCAGTTGGGGGCATGGGACTATGATGTCAACCAAAGCAAGAGCATTTGGTTAAGATCCCCCGATGTTTCGTAAGAATACTCCTCACCAGTTCCCATTGGGCCCCATATGTCGTAATTATTCTTAGGGGAGCATTTTTATATGTTGTGATAGTAGTCTCTTGTTTTTTAGCCAACAAGTCCTTCCTGTTTTTTGTCCAGGCTTTTTTACGGGCCTTTTTTAGGGTTTTATGGGAGTAGCCCCTATCCCTAAATCTCTGAAACATCTCTGCTGCCTCCTTATGAAATTCATCATTCCTGAAGCAGTTCCTGCATATACGCAGGAACAGACCCACTGGGATTGCCCTGATCTAGTGCTCCGGGTGATGACTAGAGGCCTGTAGGAGTGTGTTGGCCGCCGCGGGCTTCCTATAGGTACGGGTAATGAGTCTCCCCCCACTATGAAAATCTGCAAGTCAAGGAAAGGGATGGTCTTAGAATCCACCATATAGGTCAACTTAATATCCATCTCATTGTTATTGAGAACCGATAGATATTCGGTCAGCTGCTTCTTATTACCTCTCCATACCATTAAAATGTCATCAATGTACTTCAGCCAGGTTAACATCTGACCGAGGTACATCGGCAGCCGGTACACCACCTCCAGCTCCCACAGGCACAGATGAAGGCAGGCATATGGCGGAGACCATGGTGCCCCCATGGCTGTGCCCCTGGTCTGTTGGTAATATCTATTCATAAATTGGAAGATGTTATTAGTCAGAGCAAGCTCCAAAAGCTCAAAAATGAACTCATTCTGAGCCCCAAACCCGGGATGAGTTGTTTGCAGGGAGGACGGGGGTATGGCTGTAGCCACGCCCCCCCGTACATCCTGACGCTGCAATGGTGCACGCTGGAGGGGCTGGTTCCAGGGGCGTTGCTAGGTGGCAAAAAGACCAGGGGTACACGTGACGCAGGCCTTTTTTTTTTTTTTTTGGCTGGGCCATGACCTACCTGACCTACATACACTGCCCTACCTACACTGACAGTAGTGACCTACCTACACTGACCTACATACACTGATGGTAGTGACCTACCTACATTGACCTACATACACTGACGGTAGTGACCTACCTACACTGATGTTAGTGACCTACCTACACTGCCTACATACACTGACCTACCTACACTGACCTCCATACACTGACGGTAGTGACCTACCTACACTGATGGTAGTGACCTACCTACACTGACCTACCTACACTGACCTACATACACTGACCTGCCTACACTGCCCTACCTACACTGATGGTAGTGATCTACCTACACTGATAGTAGTGACCTACCTACACTGACCTACATACACTGATAGTAGTGACCTACCTACACTGACCTACATATACTGACGGTAGTGACCTATCTACACTGACCTACATACACTGACCTACACTGACCTACATACACTGACCTACCTACACTGACCTCCATACACTGACGGTAGTGACCTACCTACACTGACCTACCTACACTGATGGTAGTGACCTACCTAAACTGACCTACATACACTGACCTACCTACAGTGGCCTACATACATTGACCTACACTGACCTACATACACTGACCTACCTACACTGACGGTAGTCACCTACCTACACTGACCTACATACACTGATGGTAGTGACCTACCTACACTGACCTACCTACACTGACATTTACATACAGTGACCCACCTGACCCACATACACTGATATTTACATACACTGTCTGACCTACCTCAGCTGTGGTGTGCGGTGTCACAGCAGCCAGGCAGTCAGGGGCGTTGCTAACTGGTAAAAAGAAAGACCAGGGGCTTCAGCCGCAGTCCAAGGCCGGAAACGGGGGGGGTACGCGTGACGCAGGCCTTTTTTTTTTGGCTGGGCCGTGACCTACCTGACCTACATACACTGACCTACCTACACTGATGGTAGTACCTACCTACACTGACAGTAGTGACCTACCTACACTGACCTACCTACACTGACCTACATACACTGACCTACCTACACTGACCTACCTACACTGATAGTAGTGACCTACCTACACTGACCTACATACACTGACGGTAGTGATCTACCTACACTGCCCTACCTACACTGACCTACCTACACTGACCTACCTACACTGACCTACCTACACTGATGGTGGTGAACTACCTACACTGACCTACATACACTGACCTACCTATACTGACCTACCTACACTGACCTACCTACACTGACGGTAGTGACCTACCTACGCTGACCTACCTACACTGATGATAGTGACCTACCTACACTGACCTACCTACACTGATGGTAGTGATCTACATACACTGACCTACATACACTGACCTACCTACACTGACCTACATACACTGACCTACCTACACTGACCTACCTATACTGACAGTAGTGACCTACCTACACTGACCTACATACACTGACGGTAGTGACCTACCTACACTGACCTACCTACACTGATGGTAGTGATCTACATACACTGACCTACCTACACTGACCTACCTACACTGACCTACATACACTGCCCTACCTACACTGACCTACCTACACTGATGGTAGTGACCTACCTACACTGACCTACATACACTGACCTACCTACACTGACCTACCTACACTATTGGTAGTGACCTACCTACACTGACCTACATACACTGACCTACCTACACTGACGGTAGTGACCTACATACACTGACCTACCTACACTGATGGTAGTGACCTACCTACACTGACCTACATACACTGACCTACCTACACTGACCTACATACACTGACCTACATACACTGACCTACCTATACTGACAGTAGTGACCTACCTACACTGACCTACATACACTGACGGTAGTGATCTACCTACACTGCCCTACCTACACTGACCTACCTACACTGACCTACCTACACTGATAGTGGTGAACTACCTACACTGACCTACATACACTGACCTACCTATACTGACCTACCTACACTGACCTACCTACACTGACGGTAGTGACCTACCTACGCTGACCTACCTACACTGATGGTAGTGACCTACCTACACTGACCTACCTACACTGATGGTAGTGATCTACATACACTGACCTACATACACCGACCTACCTACACTGACCTACATACACTGACCTACCTACACTGACCTACCTACACTGACCTACCTACACTGACCTACCTATACTGACAGTAGTGACCTACCTACACTGACCTACATACACTGACGGTAGTGACCTACCTACACTGACCTACCTACACTGATGGTAGTGATCTACATACACTGACCTACCTACACTGACCTACCTACACTGACCTACATACACTGACCTACCTACACTGATGGTAGTGACCTACCTACACTGACCTACATACACTGACCTACCTACACTATTGGTAGTGACCTACCTACACTGACCTACATACACTGACCTACCTACACTGACCTACCTACACTGATGGTAGTGACCTACATAGACTGACCTACCTACACTGATGGTAGTGACCTACCTACACTGACCTACATACACTGACCTACCTACACTGACCTACATACACTGATCTACATACACTGACCTACCTATACTGACAGTAGTGACCTACATACACTGACCTACCTACACTGACCTACATACACTGACCTACCTACACTGACCTACCTACACTGATGGTAGTGACCTACCTACACCGACCTACCTACACTGACCTACCCACACTAACCTACCTACACTGACCTACCCACACTGACCTACCCACACTGACCTACCTACACTATTGGTAGTGACCTACCTACACTGACCTACATACACTGACCTACCTACACTGACCTACCTAGACTGACATACCTACACTGATGGTAGTGACCTACATACACTGATGGTAGTGACCTACCTACACTGACCTACATACACTGACCTACCTACACTGACCTACATACACTATTGGTAGTGACCTACCTGCACTGACCTACATACACTGACCTACCTACACTGACCTACCTAGACTGACCTACATACACTGATGGCAGTGACCTACATACACTGACCTACCTACACTGACCTACATACACTGACGGTAGTGACCTACCTACACTGACCTACATACACTGACCTACCTACACTGATGGTAGTGACCTACATACACTGACCTACCTACACTGACCTACATACACTGACCTACCTACACTGATGGTAGTGACCTACATACACTGACCTACATACACTGACCTAGACGTCATGAGCCCTCATAGCTTGCTGATGAAGTACTTATTGCTGCTGCATTACTGTAGCTGGATTTCGATCGTTGGATCAGCCATTAAACAGATTTGCACCCTATGATTACCCCGGTGGGGACTGCTTATCTGACCTTTCTGTTAAATCAGAGGTCCACAGACTAAGGTGAGCGGCCTGTACTCGTGGTGGTGGAAGCACAGATAAGATCATACACGGTTTACGATCGTCTTGAGCACTCTGGTCACCATTGAGGATTTCTCTTCTCGGCTGCTGGTGTTTTCATCTTTCTTTGGCTTTTTCAGCATTTCCTATATCTGGGACTTTTATGCATTTTTGTAGCAGTTATTTGTCATCTTTATGCATTTTTAGTCTATGTTTCAGCACTGCAATATTTTTGTATCATCTTGCAAACCTGGCCTGTTAGAGGGTCTTGAGGACAGGAGCTGAGAACCACTGCCTTAGGCTAAAGCGGAAGTTCTCCTCCCCCCCCCCCCCTCCTCCCAAAGTCTTCTGGGACACATGACAAGTCCCAGAAGACTGCAGGACCAGTCACAGACTGCAGCGCCGCTCGCGCATGCGCAGTGGGCACCCGGCTGTAACGCTACAAGATGTCACAGCCGGGTGCAAATAGTAAAGATGTCGGCGCCATCGAGGGAGGACGCGGGGGAGAAAACGGCTGGGGTGAGCACACCGCTGGATCATAGGACAGGTGAGTGGCTGTTTATCAAATGTCAGAAGCTGACTTTTCATTTTCACTTAAGAGACCGGAGCTCCGCTTTAAAGTGTATTTTGCCCTGAAAATGTGCATTTAAAGTGGAGGGCCACCCTGGAAAAAAAAAAAATCACCAAAAATCCTAAAAAAAATAAAAAAAAAAAAAAAACATTTGAAAAAAAAAACTGTTAAACTTACCTAAACCCTTGTTGCTAGGCAGTCTTCCTAATCTGCCTCTTCCTATTGCGCGGTGTGTTCTGCTCCTCGGTGAGCGACCCCGTTGTCTTCTGGGAACTGTGTGTGTTCCCAGAAGACCACGGGGCCATTCACAAAGCGCCGCGCCACTCGCGCGTGCGCAGTAGGAAACTGGCAGTGAAGCTGCAAGGCTCCACTGCCTGTTTCCCTTACCTAGGATGGCGGTGCCGGGACCCGAGAGCCGAGGGACGGGTCGGCCTCGGGCGGCCGACATCGCGGGCACCCAGGACAGGTAAGTACTTATTTAGAGTCAGCAGCTACAGTGTTTGTAGCTGCTGACTTTTCTTTTTTTTTTTTCAAGCCGGAATCCCGCTTTAAAAAAACTACTGTGCAAATATCATGTGAAATAAAAAATTGCTACAACAGCCATTTTATTCTCCAGGTTCTCTACTTAAAAAAAAAAAAGTATAATGTTTGGGGGTTCTAAGCAATTTTCTAGTGAAAAAAGTATATTTTTACAGGTATGTGAGAAATGTCAGATCTGGCCCAGTCTGGAACTGGTTAAAAGTGGATAGTGTCAACCCTTATGTACAGTTTCCCACCCAGGTGCCCCCTGCAGACCCTAATAGGGCCTGGGCTCAGGTAGGGGCAAGCTGAAGGCTTTTGGGGGGCAACTGAAATCTAGGGGAATGCAGCCCACCTCAGCACCCCCCTAGATCTGGACGCGATGAGAAAGAGGAAAGACATTGTTACAAAATATATTTAATTTAACCACTTCCGGGCCGCCGCACGCCGATATACATCGGCTGTTTGAAGAATGATATCTCTTTTATGGCAGTAGCTAGCTACCATAACCCAGGTATCCTTGTCTTCAGCCGGCGGTCCGGTTTCCGATAATAGTGGTCTCTGCGGTGGATTCGCCGCAAGATCACTTTTATTAGTGGCAGGAGAGGGCCCACCCCCCCTCCCGCCGCTCTCCTGTGCCCTTACCGGAGCCGTCGGCAGCGGCGGAGGCGATCGGGTCCTCTTGCTGGCTGGGTATGGAGACGAGTGAGGGGAAGATGGCCCCCACCCATCTCCATACCATAGCAGGGCGGGAAGCGACGTCAAAACGTCACTTCCGCCCATAGCTATAAAAGGACCATTTTTTTTTGCATTTTTTTCAAATGCCAAAATTTTTATTTTTTTTTATTGCATTTTAGTGTAAATATGAGATCTGAGGTCTTTTTGACCCCAGATCTCATATTTAAGAGGACCTGTCATGCTTTTTTTCTATTACAAGGGATGTTTATATTCCTTGTAATAGAAATAAAAGTGACACCATTTTTTTTTTTTTTTGAAAGAACAGTGTAAAAAAATAAAAATAAAACGTAAAATAAATAAGAATAAAAAAAAAAAAAAGTTTCAACGCGCCTCGTCCCTCGCGTGCAGAAGTGAACGCATACGTGGGCAGCGCCCGCATATGAAAATGGTGTTCACACCACACATGTGAGGTATCGCCGCGATCAGTAGAGTGAAAGCAATAATTCTAGCCCTAGACCTCCTCTGTAACGCAAAACATGCAACCTGTAGAATTTTTTTTAAATGTCGCCTGTGGAGGTTTTTAAAGGGTAAAAGTTTGTCGCCATTCCACAAGCGGGCGCAATTTTGAAGCGTGACATGTTGGGTATCAATTTAGTTGATGTGACATTATCTTTCAGAATATAAAAAAAAAATGGGCTAACTTTACTGTTGCCTTATTTTTTTATTCAAAAAAGTGCATTTTTTCCAAAAAAAGTGCGCTTATAAGACCACTGCGCAAATACGGTGCAAAAAAAGTATTGCAATGACCGCCATTTTATTCCCTAGGGAGTTAGAAAAAAAAACATATATAATGTTTGGGGGTTCTAAGTAATTTTCTAGCAAAAAAACCTGTTTTAAACTTGTAAACACCTAAAATCCAAAACGAGGCTGGTCCTTAAGTGGTTAAGAGGACCTGTCATGCTTTTTTTCTATTATGAGGGATGGTTACATTCCTTGTAATAGGAATAAAAGTGACACAATTTTTTTTTTTAAAAAAGAAGAGTATAAAAAATAAAAATAAAAGGTAAAATAAATAAGAATTTTTTTTTTTAAACGCGCTCCGTCCCGCCAAGCTCGCGTGCAGAAGCGAACGCATACGCGAGTAGCGCCCGCATATGAAAACGGTGTTCAAACCACACATGTGAGGTATTGCCGCGGTCGGTAGAGCGAGAGCAGTCATTCTAGCCCTAGACCTCCTCTGTAACTTAAAACATGCAACCTGTAGAATATTTTTAAACATCATCGCCTATGGAGATTTTTAAAGGGTAAAAGTTTGTCGCCATTCCACGAGCGGGCACAATTTTGAAGCGTGACATGTTGGGTATCAACGGCGTAACGTTATTTTTCACAATATAAAAAAAAATTGGGCTAACTTTACTATTTTCTTATTTTTTTAATTTAAAATTTTTTATTTTTTCCAAAAAAAAGTGCGCTTGTAAGACCGCTGCGCAAATACGGTGTGACATAAAGTATTGCAACGACCACCATTTTATTCTCTATTTTATTCTCCATTTTATTTAGAAAAAAAAATGTATAATGTTTGGGAGTTCTAAGTAATTTTCTAGCAAAAAAAAATTGTTTTTAACTTGTAAACAACACATCTGAAAAAGAGACTCGGTCCTTAAGTGGTTAACTTGTAAACAACAAATCTCAGAAAGAGGCTCGGGGCTTACGTGGTTAAAAACAAATCAGCAACACAAAGATACACAGACAAATAAACTGTTTTCGCTAGCATGGCAATCCAAAGCAAATATCAAGCCGCTTGCTTGTAGATCTCTTCATCTGCAGAAGGAACAAAAGAGAGAACAGCATTATCATGGAAACACAAGGCTGAAGGCCTCACCCACCAGGAAGGGGTTAATCCTGAACACAAACATAATACTGCATATATGAATATTCATTATTTAAATTGTCTGAGTTACCATTGCCACCTACTGGCAGAAAGGAGAACTGACAGCTTGGGCTGCACTTCCGGGTCACTGAATAGAGCTAGACTACAAATTTGCATTGACTGACTACAGCCAATCAGGCTACATGTGACGAGACAACCCTGCTTATGATAGGGCGGTTACATTTGTTTTTTTTTTTTGGAGGGGGAGATTGCTGGTTTGATCTTTTGATCTCCTTTGTGCAAGCACTGAGCACATTCCCAGCCTTCCCCTATGCAGGAAATTGCCTATTCGGACAAACTGGTTTTGAAGAAAAAGGGAACTTTGATATTCATTCGTCTGTTTGCTGTCAGCGATGGCGTCCTCAGACCTGAGAGAGGAGCTGGATTGTTCCATCTGTCTGAGCATTTATACGGATCCCGTCATGTTGAAATGTGGACACAACTTCTGCCAGGACTGCATTGACCGTGTGTTTGATACCCAAGAGAGGTCTGGAGATTATTCCTGCCCTCAGTGCAGGGTAGAGTTCCAGGAGAGACCTTCACCGCACAAAAATATCACTCTGCGTAACATCACTCAACGTTTCCTGTCTTCTCCACCAGAACCAGAGAAGTCTGGCATCTCCTGTACTTACTGTATTCACTCCTCTGTACCTGCTGTGAAATCCTGCCTGCTTTGTGAGGCTTCTCTATGTGACGACCATCTGAGAGTCCACAGCAAGTCACCAGAACACGTCATATGTGACCCCACCACCACTCCAGAGAACAGGAAATGCTCCATCCATAAGAAGATCCTGGAGTATTACTGCACTGAGGACTCTACTTGTATCTGTATGTCCTGCAGTTTAACTGGAGAACATCGAGGACACCAGGTGGAGACTCTACAAGAAGCCTTTATAAAGAAGAAGAAGACACTGATAAATAATCTTCAGAAACTCATTACTAAGAAAGTGAAGACAGAAGAAAGAGTCCGGAGTCTGCAGAAACACAGGGGAAGAGTACAAGGAAAAGTGAATGGTGAAACAGAGAGAGTCACTGCCCTGTTCAGAGACCTCAGGAGACGTCTGGAAAACCTGGAGGAGAAAGTCCTAAGTGAGGTCTCCAGGCAGGCAGAGCAGATCTTAAGCCCAGTTAATGATCAGATCCAGCAGTTGGAATTAAAAATGGAGGAATTGTCCCGGAAGATGCGTCACTTAGAGGAGCTGTGTGCCATGACGGATCCATTGACTCTCCTACAGGAACCAGACACAGGTGACTTGTGTGATACTGAGGATGGAGATGATGATGACCAAGAGAGACATGGGAAACTCCTTCATGGTAGAGGGGACCTGGACGTGGATGAGGTCTCGTATGTACTCCACACTGGTTTCCCTGATGTAATAACTGGTTTAATTGGGGGGATCTATATACAGAAAGCTGTAAACATGAAATTGGATGAGGACACGGCTCATGATTTTGTATTTATCTCATGTGATAAGAAGATTGCATCCAAGTCGGGAAGTAATCAGAATCGCCCAGATACCGAGGAGAGATTTGTGGATTTTTATCAAGTTTTGGGCAATCAGAGTTTCTCCTCAGGGAGACATTATTGGGAAGTAGATGTCCATCATTCCAATAACTGGATTATCGGGATGTGTTATGACTGTATATACAGGGACAAGGATGACTCCATTATTGGAAGGAATGACGTGTCCTGGGGTTTGGACAGGAAGGGTAAAAAGTATATCGCAGTGCATGACGATCATGAGACCGAACTTTCTGTCAATACTCCCGTGAAAAGAGTCCGGGTATATCTGGATTATGAGGCCGGTCAGATCTCCTTCTATATGGTTGACCCCGACCGCCACCTCTACACCTTCACCGCCACCTTCACTGAGCCCCTCTATGCTGTGTTGGGTGTATGCCATTCACATATAACATTGGTTTAAAGGGGGATGTGATAAATCTGCTTAGACACTGGAGACATCGTTCTGAATGGGAGAATATTGTAAAATGTTGTCCCAGATCCCAGTGGTTGGCTGTAACCACCATCCTATACCCTTGGGCCACCAACCCATATAGCTCTGCCCACTGACACAATGCTTAGCAGTTTGCTCCCATCAAACCCATAAGTATAATACAATTTTGTGTGGATCCTGCTTGGCTAAATACCTCTCTGGTGGGTTTTGCATTGACCCCCAGCACTGAATTCTCTGTACCTGAGTTCCCAGCTCTGCCCACCCCCTGCAGATATAACCAGGAAGATCTATTGTCTCTTTTAATTTATATTTTATAACAGGAGGAGTGAGACTGTCACCATTTACTGTAAATCACTAGTATTTTAGTGTTTCTGCTATCATGCATTTTTATTATAAGGGGTCTCTCCTACAAGCCATAGACTGAAAAGTAACAAAACTGGTAAAAAAAAAAAAAAACGCTGTTTTTATATTTTGATTAGTTTCGTTTTAAAAAAATATTGGTATTGTACATAAAAAGATATACATTTTATTCTATCTTTTTTTTTTAAAGTTCCTACCTGAACAATGATATTAAACAATGTTACTTTTGTAGCTCTCCATCTCCCGTCTGCTCAATGTTTATAAACAATGTTACTTTTGTATCTCTCCCATCTGCTCAATGTTTATAAACAATGTTATTTTGTACAGTGGCGGAACTATAGGGGTCGCTGCAGTCGCACTTGCGACTGGGCCCTGCCATTCTGCCGCTGTGGGGGGGGGGCAAGACCCGGAATCTCCCCCTGCACCTCTGTCTGGCTGTTTAGAAAGCAGTGGGGGGAGGTGGGAGGCGTCGATCGGCAGCTCTATGGTGCCTGTGGGCGGCAGGATGTGCCTGGGGCTTGTAGTTCTCTCTTCCCGAGTGTCAGTGTATACAGTGGAGAGGGGAGGGGCCTCTGACCCGGGCAGGTATCAGTTTCACTTTCAGTGAGTCGCTTTGCCTGTACACTGTTGCTGATACATGCCCGGGTCAGAGGCCCCTCCCTTCCCCTCTCCACTGTATACACTCGGGACAAGAACTACAAGCCCCAGGGAGATCCCCCTGCCTGTGGACACCATAGAGTTGCCGATCGCCGCCTCTCACCTCCACCAGCCAAGTACACGGGAACCTCTGGAGAGGGGGGGGAGTCATCTGTCTGGGGACCCTGATGTAAGGGGGGGCCCTCTGGGGACACTAATGTAAGAGGGGGGGTTCTCTGGGGACCCTGATGTAGGGAGGGGGCTCTCTGGGAACCCTGATGTAGGGAGGGGGCTCTCTGGGGACCCTGATGTAGGGAGGGGGCTCTCTGGAGACCCTAATGTAGGGGGAGGCTCTCTGGGGACCCTTATGTAAGGGGAGGCTCTCTGGGGACCCTGATTTTAGGAGTGGTGTACGGTGTTTAAGGTGTATGTGGGTGCAGTGTCTGGGTACATTGGTGCGGTATCTGTGGGTGTGGTGTCTGTGGGTATGTGGGTGTGGTATCTGTGGGTATGTGGGTGCAGTGTCTGCGGGTACGTGGGTGCAGTGTCTGTAGGTTCTGTGTCTAGGTACATGGGTGCGGTGTCTGTGGGTGCAGTGTCTGTGGGTGTGGTGTGTGTGGGTATGTGGGTGCAGTGTCTGTGGGTGCAGTGTCTGTAGGTGTGGTGTCTGGGTACATGGGTGCAGTGTCTGTGGGTATGTGGGTGCAGTGTCTGTAAGTGCGGTGTCTGGGTACACGGGTGCGGTGTCTGTGGGTACGTAGGTGTTATGTACGTGGGTGTGGGTCTGTGGGTGTGGTGTCTGTGGGTGCAGTGTCTGTGGGTATGTGGGTGCAGTGTCTGTGGGTGTGGTGTCTGTGGGTACGTAGGTGTTATGTACGTGGGTGTGGGTCTGTGGGTGTGGTGTCTGTGGGTGTGTTGTATGTGGGTGCAGTGTCTGTGGGTATGTGGGTGCAGTGTCTGTGGTGTCTGTGGGTACGTAGGTGTTATGTACGTGGGTGTGGTGCCTGTGGGTCTGTGGGTGTGGTGTCTGTGGGTGTGTTGTATGTGGGTGTAGTGTCTGTGGGTATGTGGGTGCAGTGTCTGTAGGTGTGTAGGTGCTATGTCTGTGGGTAGGTGTGTGTGGTGTATGTGGGTGCAGTGTCTGTGGGTACGTAGGTGTTATGTCTATGGGTAGGTGAGTGCAGTGGGTGTGGTGTATGTGGGTGTGGTGTCTGTGGGTACATAGGTATTATGTATGTGGGTGCAGTGTCTGTAGGTGCGGTGTCTGGGTACATTGGTGCGGTGTCTGTGGGTGCAGTGTCTGTGGGTATGTGGGTGTAGTGTCTGTGGGTGTGGTGTGTGTGAGTATGTGGGTGCAGTGTCTGTAGGTGTGGTGTCTGGGTACATGGGTGCGGTGTCTGTGGGTGCAGTGTCTGTGGGTATGTGGGTGCAGTGTCTGGGTACATTGGTGCGGTTTCTGTGGGTGCAGTGTCTTTGGGTATGTAGGTGTAGTGTCTGTGGGTGCAGTGTCTGTAGGTGCGGTGTCTGGGTACATTGGCGGGGTGTATGTGGGTGCAGTGTCTGTGGGTACGTAGGTGTTATGCCTGTGGGTATGTGGGTGCAGTGTCTGTGGGTACGTAGGTGTTATGTCTGTGGGTAGGTGGGTGCAGTGTCTGTGGATATGTGGGTGTGGTGTATGTGGGTGCAGTGTATGTGGGTACGTAGGTGCTATGTCTGTGGGTAGGTGGGTGTGGTGCATGTGGGTATGGTGCATGTGGGTGCAGTGTCTGTGGGTACGTAGGTGGTGGGTATGTGGGTGCAGTGTCTGTGGGTACGTAGGTGTTATGTCTGTGGGTAGGTGGGTGCAGTGTCTGTGGATATGTGGGTGCAGTGTCTGTGGGTGCAGTGTCTGTAGGTGCGGTGTCTGGGTACATTGGTGCAGTTTCTGTGGGTGCAGTGTCTGTGGGTATGTGGGTGTAGTGTCTGTAGGTGCGGTGTCTGGGTACATTGGTGGGGTGTATGTGGGTGCAGTGTCTGTGGGTACGTAGGTGCTATGTCTGTGGGTAGGTGGGTGTGGTGCATGTGGGTGTGGTGTCTGTGGGGTATGTGGGTGCAGTGTCTGTGGGTACGTAGGTGGGTGCAGTGTCTGTGGATATGTGGGTGCAGTGTCTGTGGGTGCAGTGTCTGTGGGTGTAGTGTCTGTGGGTACGTAGGTTTTATGTACGTGGGTGTGATGCCTGTGGGTGTAGTGTCTGTGGGTACGTAGGTGTTATGTACGTGGGTGTAGTGCCTGTGGGTATGTGGGTGCAGTGTCTGTGGGTGTGGTGTATGTGGGTACAGTGTCTGTGGGTACGTGGGTGTAGTGCCTGTGGGTATGTGGGTGCGGTGTCTGTGGGTATGTGGGTGCAGTGTCTGTGGGTATGTAGGTGCAGTGTCTGTAGGTGCGGTGTCTGGGTACATTGGTGCGGTGTCTGTGGGTGCAGTGTCTGTGGGTATGTGGGTGCAGTGTCTGGGTACATTGGTGTGGTGTTTGTGGGTGCAGTGTCTGTAGGAGCAGTGTCTGGGTATATTGGTGGGGTGTCTGTGAGTATGTGGGTGTGGTGTCTGTGTTTGCAGTGTCTGTGGGTATGTGGGTGCAGTGTCTGGGTACATTGGTGCGGTATCTGTGGGTGTGGTGTCTGTGGGTATGTGGGTGCAGTGTCTGTGGGTATGTGGGTGTAGTGTCTGTGGGTGCGGTGTCTGTGGGTGCAGTGTCTGTGGGTGCAGTGTCTGTGGGTATGTGGGTGTAGTGTCTGTAGGTGCGGTGTCTGGGTACATTGATGGGGTGTCTGAGGGTGTAGTGTCTCTTTGGTTGCAGTGTCTATGGGTATGTGGGTGCAGTGTCTGGGTACATTGGTGCGGTGTTTGTGGGTGCAGTGTCTGTGGGTATATGGGTGCAGTGTCTGTAGGAGCGGTGTCTGGGTATATTGGTGGGGTGTCTGTGGGTGCAGTGTCTGTGGGTGCGGTGTCTTTGTTTGCAATGTCTGTGGGTATGTGGGTGCAGTGTCTGGGTACATTGGTGCGGTGTTTGTGGGTGCAGTGTCTGTGGGTATGTGGGTGCAGTGTCTGTAGGAGCCGTGTCTGGGTATATTGGTGGGGTGTCTGTGGGTGCAGTGTCTGGGTACATTGGTGTGGTGTTTGTGGGTGCAGTGTCTGTGGGTATGTGGGTGCAGTGTCTGGGTATATTGGTGGGGTGTCTGTGGGTATGTGGGTGTGGTGTCTGTGTTTGCAGTGTCTGTGGGTATGTAGGTGCAGTGTCTGGGTACATTGGTGCGGTATCTGTGGGTGTGGTGTCTGTGGGTATGTGGGTGCAGTGTCTGTGGGTATGTGGGTGTAGTGTCTGTAGGTGCGGTGTCTGGGTACATTGGTGGGGTGTCTGTGGGTGTAGTGTCTGTGGGTGAAGTGTATGTGGGTTCAGTGTCTGGGTACATTGGTGCGGTGTCTGTGGGTGCAGTGTCTGTGGGTATGTGGGTGCAGTGTATGGGTACATTGGTGTGGTGTTTGTGGGTGCAGTGTCTGTGGGTATGTGGGTGCAGTGTCTGTAGGAGCAGTGTCTGGGTATATTGGTGGGGTGTCTGTGGGTATGTGGGTGTGGTGTCTGTGTTTGCAGTGTCTGTGGGTATGTGGGTGCAGTGTCTGGGTACATTGGTGCGGTATCTGTGGGTGTGGTGTCTGTGGGTATGTGGGTGCAGTGTCTGGGTACATTGGTGCGGTATCTGTGGGTGTGGTGTCTGTGGGTATGTGGGTGCAGTGTCTGTAGGTGTGGTGTCTGGGTACATTGGTGCGGTGTCTGTGGGTGCATTGTCTGTGGGTATGTGGGTGTAGTGTCTGTAGGTGCGGTGTCTGGGTACATTGGTGGGGTGTCTGTGGGTTCAGTGTCTGGGTACATTGGTGCGGTGTCTGTGGGTGCAGTGTCTGTGGGTATGTGGGTGCAGTGTCTGGGTACATTGGTGTGGTGTTTGTGGGTGCAGTGTCTGTGGGTATGTGGGTGCAGTGTCTGTAGGAGCAGTGTCTGGGTATATTGGTGGGGTGTCTGTGGGTATGTGGGTGTGGTGTCTGTGTTTGCAGTGTCTGTGGGTATGTGGGTGCAGTGTCTGGGTACATTGGTGCGGTATCTGTGGGTGTGGTGTCTGTGGGTATGTGGGTGCAGTGTCTGTGGGTATGTGGGTGTAGTGTCTGTAGGTGCGGTGTCTGGGTACATTGGTGGGGTGTCTGTGGGTGTAGTGTCTGTGGGTGAAGTGTATGTGGGTTCAGTGTCTGGGTACATTGGTGCGGTGTCTGTGGGTATGTGGGTGCAGTGTCTGGGTACATTGGTGTGGTGTTTGTGGGTGCAGTGTCTGTGGGTATGTGGGTGCAGTGTCTGGGTATATTGGTGGGGTGTCTGTGGGTATGTGGGTGTGGTGTCTGTGTTTGCAGTGTCTGTGGGTATGTGGGTGCAGTGTCTGGGTACATTGGTGCGGTATCTGTGGGTGTGGGGTATGTGGGTGCAGTGTCTGTAGGTGTGGTGTCTGGGTACATTGGTGCGGTGTCTGTGGGTGTATTGTCTGTGGGTATGTGGGTGTAGTGTCTGTAGGTGCGGTGTCTGGGTACATTGGTGGGGTGTCTGTGGGTGAAGTGTATGTGGGTTCAGTGTCTGGGTACATTGGTGCGGTGTATTTGGGTGCAGTGTCTGTGGGTATGTGGGTGCAGTGTCTGTAGGAGCAGTGTCTGGGTATATTGGTGGGGTGTCTGTGGGTATGTGGGTGTGGTGTCTGTGTTTGCAGTGTCTGTGGGTATGTGGGTGCAGTGTCTGGGTACATTGGTGCGGTATCTGTGGGTGTGGTGTCTGTGGGTATGTGGGAGCAGTGTCTGGGTATATTGGTGGGGTGTCTGTGGGTGCGGTGTCTGTGGGTGCAGTGTCTGTGGGTATGTGGGTGCAGTGTCTGGGTACATTGGTGCGTTGTCTGTGGGTGCAGTGTCTGTGGGTGAAGTGTCTGTAGGTGCGGTGTCTGGGTACATTGGTGCAGTGTCTGTGGTTATGTGGGTGCAGTGTCTGTGGGTGCAGTGTCTGTGGGTGTAGTGTCTGTGAATGCAGTGTCTGTGGGTGTAGTGTTTGTGGGTGCAATGTCTGTAGGTGCGGTGTTTGGGTACATTGGTGCGGTGTCTGTGGGTATGTGGGTGTAGTGTTTGTGGGTGCAGTGTCCTCCTCCCTGCAGTCTTGTCTGTGGTGTACTGGCCAAACTCCAAGAGCATTTTTTGTATGCAATATAGCTCTGGACCATACCATTGTAGATACCATCACCCATTGGACCCGGCCTAAGGATCTGAAAGCTGTCTAGTCCTTCTTGGGCTGTACAAACTTCTATAGAAGGTTCATGAAAAATCTTAGATCTGCTTTTGTCTCTGCACCATTTCTGATCCACCCTGACCTTTATTTTTGTATTCATTGTGGAAGTTGATGCTTCGGATGTTGGAAGTTGTCCATTCCTCTCCCAATAATCTCCCTCCTTCATTCTTCTGCACCCTTGGGTGTCTTTCTCCCAGACATTTTCTAGTGCAGAACTCAACTATGACATTGGAAACCATGAACTTTTGGTTGTTAAATGGTCGTTAGAGAAATCTCATTACTGACTGGAAGGGGCTCACCATATCCGTTTGTGGTCTACACCAACCAAAGATTCTCAAATACATGAAGTCAGCGAAATGGCTTAACTTCGACAGGCCCGCTGGTCTCTCCTTTTACCTGCTTCAACATTTCCATCACCTACCACCCCAGGTTTCCAACATTCCAAAGCAGATTCCAAGCCAGCCCCAGAGGGTCCTGGATCTTCTCCTCATGGAGGGGGTCATTTTAGGAGTATGAGACAGGCGAACTCTTCTACTCTACTCCCCTATTTCCCAGACCCAGCCTGCCTGACCAAGGAGATGACACCTCCTTCATTTCTACTGGTTGGTAGGGGTTGCAGTCCTTTGCCCTGGCTGGTACCTCTGTTGCAGGATGACTGGCCCTGCTACTGTTGGCCAGTGGTGCCTAAACTCGAGCACAGCATCCTGGCTGCTAGACAAGGGTGGAGTGGTGCTTGTTCCATCTCCTCTGCCCCGATTGGCTGCTGTGCTCTGTTTGAGAATCACAAGCCCAGGGCTCTGGGCTTGTGATAGTATCTAGCTACCTTGCCCCCTACCCTGTCTTGGCTCGTTGTCTCTACCCATTCAGCCAAGTCTTTGGATTCTCCTGGTACTGACCCCGGCCTGGAACACAAACTACCTTCTCAGATTGCTGCTTGGCTTGATCACAGACCGTATTGTGGATTACGCTGATCTGCTGCCCACCTTTGTCAAATAGGAATGTTGGAAAACTTGTGTTGTTGATCAGCTGCTGCAGATCAACAACAACGCTCTAGCTCCAAAAAAAAAAGATCTATGGCCAGTTTTGGTTTTCATTATTATTTAATTTTTCCTCAGGGCGACATTACTAAGGGGTGGATGTCCATGGATCCAATAACTGGTGAATTGGGATGTGTTATGACAGAATACTGTAGCCACTTCAAGACCACAATACGTATATACACTATATTGTCAAAAGTATTGGGACACCTGCCTTTACGCACACACATGAACTTTAATCGCATCCCAGTCTTATGCCCCGTACACACGGTCGGACATTGATCGGACATTCCGACAACAAAATCCTAGGAGTTTTTCCAACGGATGTTGGCTCAAACTTGTCTTGCATACACATGGTCACACAAAGTTGTCGGAAAATCCGATCGTTCTGAACGCGGTGACGTAAAACACGTACGTCGGGACTATAAACGGGGCAGTAGCCAATAGCTTTCGTCTCTTTATTTATTCTGAGCATGCGTGGCACTTTGTGTGTCAGATTTGTGTACACACGATCGGAAATTCCGACAACGGATTTTGTTGTTGGAAAATTTTATAGCCTGCTCTCAAACTTTGTGTGTCGGAAAATCCAATGGAAAATGTGTGATGGAGCCTACACACGGTCAGAATTTCCGACAACAAGGTCCTATCACACATTTTCCGTCGTAAAATCTGACCGTGTGTATGGGGCATAAGTCCGTAGGGTTCAATATTGAGTTGGCCCACCCTTTGCAGCTATAAAATCTTCAGCTCTTCTGGGAAGGCCGTCCACAAGGTTTAGGAGTGCGTCTATGGGAATGTTTGACAATTCTTCCAGAAGAGCATTTGTGAGGTCAGGCACTGAAGTTGGACAAGAAGGCCTGGCTCGCAGTCTCCGGTCTAATTCATCCCAAAGGGTTGAGGTCAAGACTCTGTGCAGGCAAGTCAAGTTTCTCCACCCCAAACGCTCTCATCCATGTCTGTATGGAGCTTGCTTTGTGCACCAAAGTTGGGGGCATGAAATTGTCCAAAATGTCTTGCTATGCTGACGCTCTTTCACTGGAACTAAGGGGCCAAGCCCAACCCCTGAAAAACAACCCCACACCATAATCCCCCCTCCACCAAATGATTTGGACCAGTGCACAAAGCAAGGTCCATAAAGACATGGATGAGTGAGTTTGGGGTGGAGGAACTTGACCGGCCTGCACAGAGTCCTGACCTCAACACCTTTGGGATGAATTAGAGCGGAGACTGCGAGCCAAGCCTCCTCATCCAACATCAACATGCCTGTCTTCACAAATGCGCTTCTAGAAGAATGGTCAAACATTCCCATAGACACACTCCTAAACCTTGTGGACAGCCTTTCCAGAGGAGTTGAAGCTGTTATAGCTGGAAAGGGTGGGCCAACTCAATATTGAACCCTACGGACTAAGACTGGGATGCCATTAAAGTTCATGTGTGTGTAAAGGCAGGCATCCCAATACTTTTGACAAAATAGGGTATACCTTGTGACTTTGAAGTGGTTTACTGGGGTTATGGCTGAAGCTATCATCCATAACCCCAATTTTTTTTTTTCAGCTGGCAATTCTCTTTTTCATAAAAGTGATCCAAGTGGCTGATTAGTCGCTGGATCGCTTTTAGAAACCGCAGGAAGAGTGCCCCCCCCTCCCGCCGCTCGCTGGTGTTTCTTGGGCTTACTGTTCTTACAAGCGAGCCGGGAAAATGATCCGACAGTTCGCATGGCTGACCACAGAGGTGAGGAGAGACCAGATTGTCTCCCCCCACCTCTATGATCTAGAAGGACTGGAGTGATGTCATGTCGTCACCTCCAGTCTATCCAGTCTAGGGTGAACAATTTTTTTTTTTTTTAAGCATAAAATCCATTTTTTTTTTTTTAAATCTGATGCGTTCAAAAGTAGAGGAGAGATTTGGGGTCTCCATAAAGAGGACCTGTCATCCCTTATTTCTATCACAGGGGATGCTTACATTCCTTGTGATAGGATTAAAAGCGATCCAAAAAAATAAAAAACAAAAGGGACAGTGTAAAAATAAAATGAAAAAAAAATAAAATGAATGAAAAAAAATAAAGCGCCCCCATCCCTCCGTGCTTGTGCGCAGAAGCCAATGCATACAAAAAGTCACACACACATATGTAAACGGTGTTCGCACCACACATGTAATGTAACAATGCAAATGTTATAGCGAGAGGAATAACTCTAACTGTAAAAAATTTTAAAGCCTCACCTATGGAGATTTTTTACGTATCATAGCTTGTCGCCATTCCACAAGCAAGAGCGCCATTTTAAAGAGTGACATGTTAGGTATCTATTTACTCGGTGTAACATCATCTTTTATACTTTGTCAAAAAATTGGGTTATATATTTTGTTTTTTTTTGCATTCAAATTTCATTAAAGTGTATTTCTTATAAAAAAAAAAATTGTGTTTGAAAAAACCCCTGCGTAAATACTGCGTGACATAAAAAATTGCAGCGGTCACCATTTTATTCTCTAGGGTCTCTGCTCATATATATATCATTTTATAAGTTTAGGGATGTAAGTGATTTTTTTAGCAAAAAAATACGGATTTTTACATGAAACAAAAGTTGTCAGAAAAAGGCCTGGTCTTCACGGGGTTAAATAGTGCTCTTGAGTAAAGAATGATGATGGCTTTTCATTCTAGAAAGAACTTTTTTTGCTGCTTTTGGATGTTAATTGATTTGCTCTGCACACCTTTCTGCCTGAAAACACCATTAGCATTCCAATCACTGGTTTCCCATTCAACCCAAAGTGTCCGTATTGTCTGAAGGTCCCCTGTGGTGAGACATTTGAAGACACTTTGCATGCAGGTTCCTTCTGAATCTGAACCTGTGAAGGGCTCTATTGTGAAAACCACCCCAGGGGTCCCGTATCCGCCCCGACAATCTAGTTTCTAGACAGACCCCGCATATTTCATCCCATTCCTGGTTTCTGGCATTAAAGTGAATTCATTGAATTGATTAAGTGAATTAATTTTATGTGGTGACCTCAGGTGCCTTGTACAATATGGTTCCCATTTTTTCCCCATAATTCTATTATATAAAAGTATATTGGATGCTAAGTGGTATCTACTCTGCAATGAAACCCTTCCACTGCTCCTTGCTGGCATTCCTCTTTATGAAGTACCATTTATGGAGGAACATTCGAGGGAAAGAACTTTGTTGTTCTTCCGAGGGTTTACATTTCCACGCGCTTATGCGCAGTTTAATTCTTTTGTGTTACTCCCGACCGATTCCACTTCTCGCGCTTCAAAAATCGTTTGTTTCCACAAAAAAAAAATTTCCAATGTTACTCTTTGAGGTATATTTGCCATAAATCTTTGCATTTCAAGAATCCATATGAGCCCACCAACATTTAGAAAGTTGAATGATCAAGCCTTATGAACAAATATTTGAGCAAGTTTTTTACCCATCTATGGCCAACTTTAGAAGTGATCCCAGCGGCTATACAGCCACCCAATCACTTTTACAGAGTAAGGACGGGGGTCCCCTCCGGCCGCTCTTTGCCAACTTTACCAGGCTTTCCGGAAAGATCGGAGAGCCAGGGATCACCGCCGATCAATATACGGATGTACCTCCCTCCCCTCTATCATGTAACAAACCGTAAGCGACAAGGGTTTTGTCTCTTCCGGTGTCGGTTTGTTGTTTACGAGCCATTACCGGGTAATACAGCATCCGATCACACCAATCTCAGTTAGATGAGATGCTTTGGAGGCCAGAGGAGAGATATGGGGTCTAATAGAGCCTAGATCTCTCCATAAAGAGGACTTGTCATGGCCCATGCTATCACAACAGATGTTCATCCTTTGTGATAGCAATAAAGTTGATTCAAAAATAAATAATTAAAAAGACAAAACTTATGCCAAATGAGCAAAAAGTATGGTGAAATTAGACACATAATGAAAAAAGTCCATAAAGGTGTAGTGAATCTTATATAAGTCCACAGGAACTGGGGGTTCGTGGGCATATGTGGTGTCACACCTACGCATGAGGTAGGAACTGGAGCAAGCTCTGTGTATATGGGGAGATACTTTACACCCAAATCTTCCAGGGATCCAAATCAACACAGCAAACAATAGAAATAAGTACCCTTACCAGAGGGGATGGACACAGTCACCGTACGGTGGAGTGTCATACGGGCTTGAGGGATCCTCCGATCCCGGGGGTGTCTGCTTGAAGAGGTCCTGGCAGGAAGTCTCATCCGGGGCGACAATCGATGTTCGGTGGCGAGTGGGTCCACATCCAATCAAGATATCTCCCTCAGATGGAATATCAGTGGAAGGAGGGAAGAACAAAAAAATCAGATCCTAGGGTTGCCACCTCATCCCTTTAAACCCGAACACATTAAAGGGATGAGGTAGCAACCCTAGGATCTGATTTTTTGTTCTTCCCTCCTTCCACCTATGGGACCTCGCTGAGCCTCAGTCTCTTTTCATATACTGATATTCCATCTGAGGGAGATATCTTGATTGGCTGTGGACCCACACGCCACCGAACATCGATTGTCGCCCCCGGATGAGACTTCCTGCCAGGACCTCTTCAAGCAGACACCCCCGGGATCGGAGGATCCCTCAAGCCCGTATGACACTCCACCGTACAGTGACTGTGTCCATCCCCTCTGGTAAGGGTACTTATTTCTATTGTTTGCTGTGTTGATTTGGATCCTTGGAAGATTTGGGTGTAAAGTATCTCCCCATATACACAGAGCTTGCCCACAAACCCCAAGTTCCTGTGGACTTATATAAGATTCACTACACCTTTATGGACTTTTTTCCTTATGTGTCTAATTTCACCATACTTTTTGCTCATTTGGCATAAGTTTTGTATTTCAGCACCCTGCCACATATGCACGTTTAAGATGTATAAGCACATTTTTTAGCGCTGCATGTGTTCTATATAATTTTTGTTTCTACATTGCTTACCACATTGTTACATTCTGGCAGCTATCTCCTGCACCACATTTTTTTGTATTAGCGCAATTATTGATTCGTTATAAATAATTAAAAAGGACAGTGTCATTTTTTTTAATTAAATAATAAAATATTAAATTAATAAATATTAATTAAATAAAATTAAAACATTTAATAAATTATAACTAAAAAAAAATGTAAAGCACTACCATGCTCACTCACACATGGGAGCGCTCATGTAGGTCCCGCAAGCATATATCAACGGCGATCGCACCAAGCGCAATACTTCTAGCACCAGACCTCCCGTGTAACGCTGAAATGGTAACCTGTAAAAGTTTTTAAATTGTCACCTATGGAAATTTTTAGGTACCGTAGTTTGTCACCCTTCCACAGGCGTGTGCAATTTTAAAGAGTGACATAACATCATCTTTTATATTTTACCAAAAAAATTGGATATTATGTTGTGTTTGTATGCAATAAAATTCATCAAAGTATATATTTTTTTTTTCTAAAAATCTGCACAAATATCGTGCGACTTAAAAAATTGGAACACCCACCATTTTATTTTCCAGGGTCTCTACTTTCAAAAAATATAATGTTTAGGGGTTCTAAATAATTTTGTTAGCAAAAAAAAAAAAATGCTGATTTTCACATGTATTAAAGAAGTGTCAGAATTGGCTGAGTTTGCATTGTTCTGTTTGTTTATGGGTGGGGCCGTTGATTTTTTTTTTTTTCCAATTGTCTTTCAGCTGTGTTTTGTGACATTTACATCTCCTTTGTGCTCTCATTGGCCACATTCTTAGCCTTGTTCTGTGGAGGAACCTCCCTCACTGGATAAATGGTTTTGGAGAATAAGGAACCTTTGTTCATTCTCTCTCTTCTATCAGCGATGGCGTCCTCAGACCTGAGTGCGGAGCTGTACTGTACCGTCTGCCTGAACATTTATACGGATCCTGTCATGTTGAATTGTGGACACAACTTCTGCCGGGTCTGCATTGATCGTGTGTTTGATACACAGGAGGAGTCTGAAGGTTATTCCTGTCCTCAGTGCAGGGAAGAGTTCCAGGAGAGACCTTCACCCCCCAGAAATATCACTCTGCGTAACATCACTCAGCATTTCCTGTCTGCTCCACCAGAACCAGAGAAGACCGGCATCTCCTGTACTTACTGTATTCACTCCCCCGTACCTGCTCTGAAATCCTGCCTACTTTGTGAAGCTTCTCTATGTAATGACCATCTGAGAGTCCACAGCAAGTCACCAGAACACGTCTTATGTGACCCCACCACCACCCCGGAGAACAGGAAATGCTCCGTCCATAAGAAGATCCTGGAGTATTACTGCACCAAGGACTCTGCTGCTATCTGTGCCTCCTGTGCTTTAACTGGAGAACATCGAGGACACCAGGTAGAGACATTGAAAGAGGCCTTTATAAAGAAGAAGAAGAAACTGACTAATAATCTGGAGAAACTGATTACTAAGAGAGAGAAGACAGACGAAAGAGTCCGGAATCTGCAGGAATACAGGAGAAGAGCACAAAGAGAACTAGAGAGAGTAACTGCCCTGTTCGGAGACATCATGAGACATGTGGAAGACCTGGAGAAGAAAGTCCTGAGTAAGATCTCCATGGCAGAGGACATCTTGCATCTAGTCAATGATCTGATACAGCAGTTGGAGTTAAAGAATGAGGAGCTGTCCAGGAAGCTGCATCCCTTACAGGAGCTGTGGCCCATGATGGATCCATTGACCGTCCTACAGATATCAGACACAGGTGACTTGTGTGATACTGAGGATGGTGAAGATGAGTACATAGACATGCATGATAAACTCCTTCATGATGTAAGGGATCTGGATGGGGCCTCACATATGATCGGCACAGATTTTACGGATATAATAACTGGTGTAACTGGGGGGATCATTATACAGAAAGCTGTAGACATTTTATTGGATGAGGACACGGCTCATACTGATCTATGTATCTCATATGACAAGAAGACTGCAACCAAGGCAGGTCCATACCAGCCTCTCCTATATTCTGAGGAGAGATTTATGGATTATAATCAAGTTTTAGGCAGTCGGAGCTTCTCCTCAGGGAGACATTACTGGGAAGTAGATCTCCAGAAATCCAATAACTGGATTATTGGGATGTGTTATGCCAGTATAGACAGGGATGGTGGAGACTCCTTGATTGGAAGGAATGACGTGTCCTGGGGTTTGGACAGGAAGGGTTCAAAATATAAAGCAGTACATGATAAAAATGAGACTGTGCTCCATGATATTGTTCCTGGTAAGCGAGTCCGGGTATGTCTGGATTATGAGGCTGGACAGATCTCCTTCTATATGGGTGCCCCCCTCCGCCACCTCCACACCTTCACAGCCACCTTCACTGAGCCCCTCTATGCTGTGTTGGGTGTATGGCATTCATATATATCATTGGTTTGAAGGGGGATGTGATAATCTGTCTAGACACCAATGACATTATTCTGAATTGGGGAATTTTAGGAATGTACAATTTTAACAAGCGTAATTATGATTGTTATTGTCATTAGTACTATCATTATTGGTAATAATAGTAATTAGTAATATTATTATTATTACTACTATTATTATCATTATTACTATTATGCTATTATTTTTTCGATTATTTTGTTAATTTACTGATTTTTTAAAAAATATATATAATCCAGTTTATGATTTAAAAAAATCATAAAGGCATGGTATGGTTCAATATATATACACATACCAGTTTCAAGAGTTTTTACCCATTTTTTTTCTCATCCTCATTAGATTAACAGGTCACCCACAATGCATCATTTCAATAATAGTAATGATGATGATGATTATTATTAATAATAATATTATGCTATTATTTTTTTCTATTTTTTTTATTTACTTATTTAAAAAAAGAAAATTAAATCTGTTTTATGATTGTACAATAAGATTGTATAAGATATGGTTCAATATATACACATACTAGTTTTGAGAGTCTTTACCCAAATTTTCTCATTAGGTCACCATATCACCCACAATGTATCATTTCAATAATAGCAATGCTGATGATTATTATTATTATTATTATTATACTGTATACTTTTTATGAGCTCTAACTAAGCAAATGGCGAAATGCATTGACACATGAAGATTTACCATACCAGTATTTAATTCTTGGTGTATGATTATGCACAGTGTACTCTTCTACTCAACTACTGGTTGTGTTTGTTTGCTGTTTTTTTTACTCATTTAGAGACATACATCTTGTACATGTTATATGATCTTTTTTAACAATTATTTCCAAATAAAACTATTTTTATAATACATCAAGCTCCTTTTCTGGCCTGTACAGTCCAATATCCACTTTATTCCTTTTTTCTTTATATTATTATATAGTTTGTTTTTTAGTTTCTCTGTTTTATGATTACAAAAATCATAATGTAAGGCATGGTTCAATATATACATATCCCAGTTTTAGCCCAATTTTTATTTCTCATTAGGTTACCGTATCACTCACAATGCATCATTTCAATAATAGCAGTTATTATTATTATGCTATTATTTTTTTTATTTACTTCTTATGTTTTTAATTTAAATCCATTTTACAATTGTACAATCAAATTATATAAAGGTATGGTTCAATATATGCACATACCAGTTTCGAGAGTTTTTACCCAATTTTCTTTTTTCATGCTCATTAGGTTACCATATCACCCACAATGCATCATTTCAATAATAGTGATGATGATGAATTATTATGTTTTTTTTATAATTCATCTTTTATTTAACATTTCTCTCTCATTACAATTGACATTTACATATATATATATTGTTAACTTAATCAAAGGAGAAATAAAATGTATTAAAAAATTTCCATTCTTTTACTCTCCTAAAAATTAGTAAAAAAAAAAAAAAAAAAGAGAGAGAAAAATGAAAAAAATAAATTAATAGAGAAGTGTGGTAAAGAATGAGTAACTTACTTGAGTGAAATCTTTCAGTGTTTGTGCTCTATGTGTATTATTAACCTAGTAAGTGTTAAAAACAACTCTTTTCTCTTTCCTTTCTTTTTTTAAATTTAAAAATTGAGAAAAAAAAGGAAGTGCGGTTAAAAAATGAGCAACTTACTTGAGTAAAATCTTTCAGTATTTGTGCTCTATGTGTGTTATTGACCTAGTAAAAAAAAAAATTTGGTGGAACATAAAAAAGTACAGTAAAAAGTGAATAGTTTAGTTGAGTGAAATCTTCCAGGGCTTATGCCCTATGTGTATTATTGACCTTATAAGTGTTTAGAAAAAAAAGGGGGGGGGAAACAGATGTTATATAGGGAACCACCTTCCACAATCAGCATATGCCATTTAATCACATACTTAATTTAACAGTCTTTATTCTTAAAAATGTTGTGGATCGTTCCTCATTTATCTTCCTACTATCCGATTTCCCTTAAGAGTTATCTAAGCTTTCGGCAATATCTTCTAATTCCTTTTATCTCCATCTAACTCCTGAGCATGATTTTTCCATCTTGCCCATATTTTTTCTAATTTCTCCTGTTGGTTTCTGGTCTGATAAAGCCACCTTTCCGCCTCCATTATTTCATCCACTTCCCTTTTCCATTCTCCTAGTGTAGGGCATGTAGCCTGTTTCCGGTATCTGGGTACCAGCCTCTTTGCTGCGTTTAATAAACATGGTATTACACAATTTTTATAGGATTTTATAGCTCCCATAGTCCCATGAAACAAGAAGTGTACTGGTGTTGGTTCTATAAAACTTATTTGACACTCTCTTGATCCATGGGGCTATTTCTTCCCAGAATACCCTAATCTTGGGGCAGAACCACCAAATATGTGAGGAACGAGTGTGTCAACAATTTGTAACTCGTTTCCTGTAGCTTTGTGTTCATAGAGCATTTTTTATGCGCTAATATGCAAGCATACCTCCATTGTTTCTCCGATATTACTTCTTTTAATTCCTCCGACCACCTTCTCCTGTGTTCATCCGCATCCATGATCTTAGGGTGTTGCAGCCATGAATAGGCAATTGAAGTGGCCTTGTCAAGTGGGGTTTTGCTATGGCAAATCGACTCCAGGTCAGTCAGGGGCCTACAGAGGTCTTGAGGATTTCTGAATTTGCCTAGGTAGCTTCGTATCTGGAGATATGTCCAATGACGCATGTGGGGTAGGTTACTCTCCAACTTAATAGATGACCAGTCCTTAAATTTATCTCCATGAAAGCAGTCAGCTGCAAGTAGAGAGGCGTTGTCCATAAAGGGTTGTAGTGTTGAGTTTTGCTCACCCGGGATGAAGTCAGGGTTGTCTTTCAGTGGTGTCAGTGGGCTGGGAAGTGTGGTGATATCCTTTTGTTTGGCTAGGATATTTAATATCCCCAAAGTATTGCCAGCGAGAGGGTGCCTGCGTAAGCCAAGTGGATAGCGGTTCCATGGGATCCATGGTGAGTATTTAAGCGGAATCGGACATAAGTCTGCTTCCAACTATACCCAATCCTTCATGTGTTCGTGGCGATGCCAAGGTTAGATGGCGATGGCAAAGTTCGGTAGGCCAACCCCACCTAGTTCTTTGGGTTTTGTCAGTTTAGCCAGTTTAATTCTAGGTTTCTTGTGGTTCCAGAGGAATCTCAAAATAATGGAGTTCAGTGCCTTAAAAAATTTTGGGGGATCCTTACTGGCAGTGTGTGCATAAGATAAAGGAATCTGGGCAAAATTACCATCTTGATGATTGCTGCACGGCCAAACCATGAGAAGAAACCCAAGTTCCAATTTTTAAGATTCCTCTCACAACTCTTAAGGAGGGGGGGGGGGGGTAGTTCTTCTCAAAAGTGGATTGTGGTTGTGGTGTTAGCCATGTCCCCAACTATTTGAGTGCAGAGATTTCCCACCTAAATGTCGAGTTGGCTTTAGTCTGCGCGAGAGTTCTATCTGGGAGAGAGATATTTAAAGCCTCAGATTTCGTATAGTTAATCTTTAGATTTGACAAGTAACCGTAGTGTGAAAATTCCTTTAGTAGGTTAGGAAGGGATATTAATGGATTAGTCAGGAAAAATAAAAGATTGTCAGCGTAAGCCGCTACCTTGAACTCCCTGTCCTGCACTCGGAATCCATTGATTGTCTTATTTGATTGGATCGTTCTAATAAAAGGTTCCAACGGGAGAATGAATAGTAAGGGCGATAGAGGGGAACCCTGTCTAGTTCGCTGCAATTTTTTATGTCACGCAGTATTTACGCAGCGGTTTTTCAAAACATTTTTTTTTTTATAAGAAATATAATATTATATTTTAATGCGAAAAACAAAATATATAACCCAATTTTTTGATAAGATATAAAAGATGATGTTACACCGAGTAAATAGATACCTAACATGTCACTCTTTAAAATCGCGCTCTTGCTAGTGGAATGGCGACAAGCTATGATACGTAAAAATCTCCATAGGTGATGCTTTAAAATTTTTTACAGTTAGAATTATTCCTCTCTCTCGCATTTGCATTGTTACATTACATGTGTGGTGCGAACACTGTTTTACATATGTGTGTGTGACTTTTGTATGCATTGGCTTCTGCGCACAAGCACGGAGGGATGGGGGCGCTTTATTTATTTTTCATTTATTTTATTTTTTTTCCATTTTATTTTTACACTGTCCCTTTTATTTATTTTTTGGATCGATTTTAATCCTCTCACAAGGAATGTAAGCATCCCTTGTGATAGAAATAAGGGATGACAGGTCCTCTTTATGGAGACCCCAAATCTCTCCTCTACTTTTGAACGCATCAGATTTTTTTAAAAAATGGATTTTGTGCTTAAAAAAAAAAAATAGTTCACCCTAGGCTGGAGGTGACGACATGACGTCACTCCAGTCCTCTTAGATCATAGAGGTGGGGAGAGACAGTCTGGTCTCTCCTCACCTCTATGGTCAGCCGTGTGAACTGTCAGATCATTTTCCCGGCTCGCTGGTAAGAACAGTAAGCCCAAGAAACACCAGCGAGCGGCCGGAGTGGGGCACCCCTCCTGCTGTTTCTAAAAGCGATCCAGTGACTTGGATCATTTTTATAAGAAAGAGAATTGCCAGCTGAAAAAAAATTGGGGTTATGGCTGATAGCTTCAGCCATAACCCCAGTAAACCACTTCAAAGTCGCAACGTATACACTATTTTGTCAAAAGTATTGGAACGCCTGCCTTTACACACACATAAACTTTAATGGCATCCCAGTCTTAGTCCGTAGGGTTCAATATTGAGTTGGCCCACCCTTTTGCAGCTAGAACAGCTTCAACTCTTCTGGGAAGGCCGTCCACAAGGTTTAGGAGTGTGTCTATGGGAATGTTTGACCATTCTTCTAGAAGCGCATTTGTGAGGTAAGGCATGTTGATGTTGGATGAGAAGGCCTAGCTCACAGTCTCCGCTCTAATTCATCCCAAAGGTGTTCTATCGGGTTGAGGTCAGGACTCTGTGCAGGCCGGTCAAGTTCCTCCACCCCAAACTCCATCATCCAGGTCTTTATGGAACTTGCTTTGTGCACTGGTCCAAATCATTTGATGGAGGGGGGGATTATGGTGTGGAGTTGTTTTTCAGGGGTTGGACTTGGCCCCTTAGTTCCAGTGAAGGGAACTCTTAAGGCGTCAGCGTACCAAGACATTTTGGACAATTTCATGCTCCCAACTTTGTGGGAACAGTTTGGGTATGATCCCTTCCTGTTCCAACATGACTGAGCACCAGTGCACAAAGCAAGGTCCATAAAGACATAGATGAGCGAGTTTGGGGTGGAGAAACTTGACTGGCCTGCACAGAGTCCTGACCTCAACCCTTTGTGATGAATTAGAGTGGAGACTGCGAGGCAGGCCTTCTCGTCCAACTTCAGTGCCTGGCCTCACAAATGCGCTTCTGGAAGAATGGTCAAACATTCCCATAGACACACTCCTAAACCTTGTGGACGGCCTTCCCAGAAGAGTTAAAGCCGGTATAGCTGCAAAGGGTGGGCCAACTCAATATTGAACCCTACGGACTAAGATTGGAGAGAGAGAGAGAGAGAGAGAGAGAGAGAGAGAATACTTTAATACTTTTTTCGGCAGTTGCAGCCAATTGGCTGCAGCTGCTGATCAACAACAAAAGTTTTCCAACATTCCTATTTGACAAAGGTGGGCAGCAGATCAGCGTAATCCACAATACGGTCTGTGATCAAGCCAAGCAGCAATCTGAGAAGGTAGTTTGTGTTCCGGGCCAGGGTCAGTACCAGGAGAATCCAAAGACTTGGCTGAATGGGTAGGGACAACGAGCCAAGACAGGGTAGGGGGCAAGGTAGCTAGATACTATCACAAGCCCAGAGCCCTGATTCTCCAACAGAGCACAGCAGCCAATCAGGGCAGAGGAGATGGAACAAGCACCACTACACTACCACTAGAATGGGGAAAAAAGAACTAAATTGTACATTTACCCCATCACAAATAAAAAAATGAATAGAAGTAACACATTCCTCGTCCGTAAGCTCGTCTATCCAGGAAATGTCATATAAGTTCTGGACTAGATGGTACAGAACTCCGGAGCGATTAGCACAGATATACCCAACTGCAGATAATCGCTGCTGGAGGGGATGTAAAGACAAGGGTACGTTCCTCACATATTTGGTGGTCCTGCCCCAAGATTAGGGTATTCTGGGAAGAAATAGCCCCATGGATCAAGAGAGTGTCAAATAAGTTTTCTAGAACCAACACCAGTACACTTCTTGTTTCATGGCACTATGGGAGCTATAAAATCCTATAAAAATAGTGTAATACCACGTTTATTAAATGCAACAAAGAGGCTGGAACCCAGATACCGGAAACAGGCTACATGCCCAACACTAGGAGAATGGAAAAGGGAAGTGGATGAAATAATGGAGGCGGAAAGGTTTATGAGACCAGAAACCACCAGGAGAAATTTGAAAAAATATGGGCAAGATGGAAAAATCATCCTTAAGGAGTTAGATGGAGATAAAAGGAATTAGAAGATATTGCCGAAAGCTTAGATAACTCTTAAGGGAAATCGGATAGTAGGAAGATAAATGAGGAACGATCCACAACATTTTTAAGAATAAAGACTGTTAAATGAAGTATGTGATTAAATGGTATATTCTGATTGTGGAAGGTGGTTCCCTCCATAACATCTGTTTTCCCCCCCTCTATCCCTCCCCATTTTTTTTTTATTTTTTTTCTCTAAACACTTATTAGGTCAATAATACACATAGGGCAGAAGCACTGGAAGATTTCACTCAACTAAACTATTCACTTTTTACTGTACTTTTTTATGTTCCACCAAAATATTTTTTTTTCTTTACTAGGTCAATAACACACATAGAGCACAAATACTGAAATATTTCACTCAAGTAAGTTTCTCACTTTTTACCGCACTTCCTTTTTTTTTCTCTATTTTTAAATTTAAAAAAGAAAAAGGAAAGAGAAAAGAGTTTTTTTTTTTTAAACTTACTAGGTTAATAACACACATAGAGCACAAACACTGAAAGATTTCACTCAAGTAAGTTACTCATTTTTTACCGCACTTCTCTATTTTTTTTTTTTTTTTTCATTTTTTTCTCTTTTTTTTTTTTTTTTTTTTTACTAATTTTTAGGAGAGTAAAAGAAAGGACATTTTTTTCTCCTTTGATTAGGTTAACAATATATTTAGGGCACAAACACTGAACGATCTCACTTCACCTTCTACAGCATCCTATATAATTTTTTTTCCCTCTCTCTTTTCTCTTCCTCCTTTTTCTTCCCCTTTTCTCCCTATGTATGTGGAGGGGTGGTGTTGAGGGAGCCACCTCATGTCATCGGTATGTTTATATAAGTTATGATATTTCTCTTTTTTTTTCTTTTTTTTTTCCCTTTGTGGATATGCTATGTAAATGTCAATTGTAAAGAGAGAGAAATGTTCAATAAAAGATGAATTATAAAAAAAAAAAAAAAAAAAAAAATTCATCATTATCATCACTATTATTGAAATGATGCATTGTGGGTGACATGGTAACCTAATGAGCATGAAAAAAGAAAATTGGGTAAAAACTCTCGAAACTGTTATGTGTATATATTGAACTATACCTTTATATAATCTGATTGTACAATTGTAAAGTGGATTTCATTTTTTTTTTTTAAAAGAAGTAAAAAAAAAAACAATAGCATAATAGTAATAACCGCTATTATTGAAATGATGCATTGTGGGTGATATGGTAACCTTATGAGAATGAGAAATAAAAATTGGGCAAAAACTCTCAAAACTGGTATGTGTATATATTGAACAATACATTATGATTTTTTTTAATCATAAAACGGAGAAACAAAAAAACAAACTATATGATAATATAAAGAAAAAAGGAACAAAGTGGATATTGGACTGTACAGGCCAGAAAAGGAGCTTGATGTATTATAAAAATACGGTTTTATTTGGAAATAATTGTTAAAAAGATCATACCACATGTACAAGATGTATGTCTCTAAATGAGTAAAAAAACAGCAAACACAACCAGTACTTGCAGAGTACACTGTGCATAATCATACACCAAGAATTAAATACTGGTATGGTAAATCTTCATGTGTCAATGCATTTCGCCATTTGCTTAGTTAGAGCTCATAAAAAGTATACAGTATAATAATAATAATAATAATAATCAGCATTGCTATTATTGAAATGATACATTGTGGGTGATATGGTGACCTAATGAGAATGAGAAAATTTGGGTAAAGACTCTCAAAACTAGTATGTGTATATATTGAACCATATCTTATACAATCTTTTTGTACAATCGAAAAACAGATTTAATTTTCTTTTTTTAAATAAGTAAATAAAAAAATTGAAAAAAATAATAGCATAATATTATTATTAATAATAATCATCATCATCATTACTATTATTGAAATGATGCATTGTGGGTGACCTGGTAATCTAATGAGGATGAGAAAAAAAATGGGTAAAAACTCTTGAAACTGGTATGTGTATATATATTGAACCATACCATGCTTTATGATTTTTGAAATCATAAAATGGATTACCGTATATACTCGAGTATAAGTCGATCCGAGTATAAGTCGAGGCCCTAATTTATCACAAAAAAATGGGAAAAACTTATTGACCCGAGTATAAGAAGAGGGTGAGAAATGCACAGCTATTGTAAGTGGAAAAGAGGGTCAACAATGCCCATTTGCAGCCTCACTGTGCCCATTTGCAGCCATAGGTCCCCCGAACTTCAAACTCGGTAGTTAAGGGTTCCTAGATGCCCCCTAGCTGCAGCCAAAATTTGGGGTCTCTGAACCCAAATGGTCCCAAAATGACATTGCTGCAGATGGACACAGTTGACTGACTTTGGGGCCCCGTATCTCGGGGCCACTTAGTGCTAAGAACCCTAAATTTGGTGTGCAAACCCAGTGAAACTAGCACCATACAATTTCCAAAGCTGGGGTTTCTAGTACCAAGTGGCCCCGAGATACAGGGCCCCAAAAATCAGTTCAGAAAATGTCAAGCACTTTTCTGCAGCAGAGAATGACATTTTCCAAACCGATTTTGGGGCCCCATATCCCGGGGCCACTTGGAGCTAGGAACCTCAGGATATGTTGTGGTACCAGTTCCACTGGGTTTGCACACCAAATTTGGGGTTCCTAGCACCAAGTGGCCCTGAGATACGGGGCCCCAAAGTCGGTTCAGAAAATGAATTTTTTTGCTGCAGAAAAGTGCTTGACTCGAGTATAAGTCAAGGGGGGCACTTTCAGCACAAAAAAATGTGCTGAAAAACTCGACTTATACTCCAGTATATACGGTATATATATTTTTGAAAAATCAGTAAATTAACAAATTCATAGAAAAAATAATAGCATAATAGTAATAATGATAATAATAGTAGTAGTAATAATAATATTACTAATTACTATTATTACCAATAATGATAGTACTAATGACAATAACAATCATAATCACGTTTGTTAAAATTGTACATTCCTAATATCCCCCCATTCAGAATAATGTCATTGGTGTCTAGACAGATTATCACATCCCCCTTCAAACCAATGATATATATGAATGCCATACACCCAACACAGCATAGAGGGGCTCAGTGAAGGTGGCTGTGAAGGTGTGGAGGTGGCGGAGGGGGGAACCCATATAGAAGGAGATCTGTCCAGCCTCATAATCCAGACATACCCGGACTCGCTTACCAGGAACCACATCATGGAGCACAGTCTCATTTTTATCATGTACTGCTTTATATTTTGAACCCTTCCTGCCCAAACCCCAGGACACGTCATTCCTTCCAATCAAGGAGTCTCCACCATCCCTGTCTATACTGGCATAACACATCCCAATAATCCAGTTATTGGATTTCTGGAGATCTACTTCCCAGTAATGTCTCCCTGAGGAGAAGCTCCGACTGCCTAAAACTTGATTATAATCCATAAATCTCTCCTCAGAATATAGGAGAGGCTGGTATGGACCTGCCTTGGTTGCAGTCTTCTTGTCATATGAGATACATAGATCAGTATGAGCCGTGTCCTCATCCAATAAAATGTCTACAGCTTTCTGTATAATGATCCCCCCAGTTACACCAGTTATTATATCCGTAAAATCTGTGCCGATCATATGTGAGGCCCCATCCAGATCCCTTACATCATGAAGGAGTTTATCATGCATGTCTATGTACTCATCTTCACCATCCTCAGTATCACACAAGTCACCTGTGTCTGATATCTGTAGGACGGTCAATGGATCCGTCATGGGCCACAGCTCCTGTAAGGGATGCAGCTTCCTGGACAGCTCCTCACTCTTTAACTCCAACTGCTGTATCAGATCATTGACTAGATGTAAGATGTCCTCTGCCATGGAGATCTTACTCAGGACTTTCTTCTCCAGGTCTTCCACATGTCTCATGATGTCTCCGAACAGGGCAGTTACTCTCTCTAGTTCTCTTTGTGCTCTTCTCCTGTATTCCTGCAGATTCCGGACTCTTTCGTCTGTCTTCTCTCTCTTAGTAATCAGTTTCTCCAGATTATTAGTCAGTTTCTTCTTCTTCTTTATAAAGGCCTCTTTCAATGTCTCTACCTGGTGTCCTCGATGTTCTCCAGTTAAAGCACAGGAGGCACAGATAGCAGCAGAGTCCTTGGTGCAGTAATACTCCAGGATCTTCTTATGGACGGAACATTTCCTGTTCTCTGGGGTGGTGGTGGGGTCACATAAGACGTGTTCTGGTGACTTGCTGTGGACTCTCAGATGGTCATTACATAGAGAAGCTTCACAAAGTAGGCAGGATTTCACAGCCGGTACAGAGGTGTGAATACAGTAAGTACAGGAGATGCCGGTCTTCTCTGGTTCTGGTGGAGCAGACAGGAAATGCTGAGTGATGTTACGCAGAGTGATATTTCTGGGCGGTGAAGGTCTCTCCTGGAACTCTTCCCTGCACTGAGGACAGGAATAACCTTCAGACTCCTCCTGTGTATCAAACACACGATCAATGCAGACACGGCAGAAGTTGTGTCCACAATTCAACATGACAGGATCCGTATAAATGTTCAGGCAGACGGTACAGTACAGCTCCGCACTCAGGTCTGAGGACGCCATCGCTGATAGAAGAGAGAGAATGAACAAGGTTCCTTATTCTCCAAAACCATTTATCCAGTGAGGGAGGTTCCTCCACAGAACAAGGCTAAGAATGTGGCCAATGAGAGCACAAAGGAGATGTAAATGTCACAAAACACAGCTGAAAGACAATTGGAAAAAAAAAAAATCAATGGCCCCACCCATAAACAAACAGAACAATGCAAACTCAGCCAATTCTGACACTTCTTTAATACATGTAAAAATAAGCTTTTTTTTTTGCTAAAAAAATTATTTAGAACCCCTAAACATTATATTTTTTGAAAGTAGAGACCCTGGAAAATAAAATGGTGGGTGTTGCAATTTTTTAAGTCGCACGATATTTGTGCAGATTTTTAGAAAAAAAATATATATACTTTGATGAATTTTATTGCATACAAACACAACATAATATCCAATTTTTTTGGTAAAATATAAAAGATGATGTTATGTCACTCTTTAAAATTGCACACGTCTGTGGAAGGGTGACAAACTACAGTACCTAAAAATTTCCATAGGTGACAATTTAAAAACTTTCAGAGGTTACCATTTCAGCGTTACACGGGAGGTCTGGTGCTAGAAGTATTGCGCTTGGTGCGATCGCCGTTGATATATGCTTGCGGGACCTACACGAGCGCTCCCATTTGTGCGTGAGCATGGTAATGCTTTACATTTTTTAAATATATTTTTTAGTTATAATTTATTTATTACATTTTTAAATTTTATTTAATATTTTATTGTTTAATTTTAAAAAAATTACACTGTCCTTTTTAATTATTTAATTTTTGTAAATGGGTAGAAAAATTGCTCAAATATTTGTTCATAAGGCTTGATCATTCGTCTTTCTAAATGTTGGTGGGCAATTTTTGAAGCGCGAGAAGTGGAATCGTTCAGGAGTAACACAAAGAAATTAAACTGCGCATAAGCGCGTGGAAACGTAACCCTCGGAAGAAAAACAAAGTTCTTTCCCTCGAATGTTCCTCCATAAATGGTACTTCATAAAGAGGAATGCCAGCAAGGAGCAGTGGAAGGGTTTCATTGCAGAGTAGATACCACTTGGCATCCAATATACTTTTATATAATAGAATTATGGGGAAAAAATGGGAACCATATTGTACAAGGCACCTGAGGTCACCACATAAAATGAATTCACTTTAATGCCAGAAACCAGGAATGGGATGAAATATGCGCGGTCTGTCTAGAAACTAGATTGTCGGGGCGGGTACGGGACCCCTGGGGTGGTTTTCACAATAGAGCCCTTCACAGGTTCAGATTCAGAAGGAACCTGCATGCAAGGTGTCTTCAAATGTCTCACCACAGGGGACCTTCAGACAATACGGACACTTTGGGTTGAATGGGAAACCAGTGATTGGAATGCTAATGGGGTTTTCAGGCAGAAAGGTGTGCAGAGCAAATCAATTAACATCCAAAAGCAGCAAAAAAAAGTTCTTTCTAGAATGAAAAGCCATCATCATTCTTTACTCAAGAGCACTATTTAACGCCGTGAAGACCAGACCTTTTTCTGACAACTTTTGTTTCATGTAAAAATCCGTATTTTTTTGCTAAAAAACTCACTTACATCCCTAAACTTATAAAAAAATTTACGCAGCGGTTTTTTCAAACACAATTATTATTATTTTTTTTTTTTATAAGAAATACACTTTAATGAAATTTGAATGCAAAAAAAAAACAAAATATATAACCCAATTTTTTTGGTAAGGTATAAAAGTTGATGTTACACCGAGTAAATAGATACCTAACATGTCACTCTTTAAAATCGCGCTCGCTTGTGGAATGGCGACAAGCTATGATACGTAAAAATCTCCATAGGTGATGCTTTAATTTTTTTTACAGTTAGAATTATTCCTCTCACTATAACATTTGCATTGTTACATTACATGTGTGGTGCGAACACTGTTTTACATATATGTGTGTGACTTTTGTATGCATTGGCTTCTGCGCACAAGCACGGAGGGATGGGGGCGCTTTATTTTTTTTCATTTATTTTATTTTTTTTCCATTTTATTTTTACACTGTCCCTTTTTGTTTATTTTTTGGATCGCTTTTAATCCTCTCACAAGGAATGTAAGCATCCCTTGTGATAGAAATAAGGAATGACAGGTCCTCTTTATGGAGACCCCAAATCTCTCCTCTACTTTTGAACGCATCAGATTTTTTAAAGAAATGGATTTTGTGCTTAAAAAAAAAAATAGTTCACCCTAGGCTGGAGGTGACGACATGACGTCACTCCAGTCCTCTTAGATCATAGAGGTGGGGAGAGACAATCTGGTCTCTCCTCACCTCTGTGGACAGCCGTGCGAACTGTCAGATCACTTCCCCCCCGGCTCACTGGTAAGAACAGTAAGCCCAAGAAACACCAGCGAGCGGCGGGAGGGGGGGCACTCTTCCTGCTGTTTCTAAAAGTGATCCAGCGACTAATCAGCCACTTGGATCATTTTTATAAGAAAGAGAATTGCCAGCTGAAAAAAAATTGTGGTTATGGCTGATAGCTTCAGCCATAACCCCAGTAAACCACTTCAAAGTCGCAACATATACACTATTTTGTCAAAAGTATTGGGACGCCTGCCTTTACACACACATGAACTTTAATGGCATCCCAGTCTTAGTCCATAGGGTTCAATATTGAGTTGGCCCTCCCTTTTGCAGCTATAACAGCTTCAACTCTTCTGGGAAGGCTGTCCACAAGGTTTAGGAGGGGAATGTTTGACCATTCTTCTAGAAGCGCATTTGTGAGGTCAGGCATGTTGATGTTGGATGGGAAGGCCTAGCTCACAGCCTCCGCTCTAATTCATCCCAAAGGTGTTCTATCGGGTTGAGATCAGGACTCTGTGCAGGCCGGTCAAGTTCCTCCACCCCAAACTCCATCATCCATGTCTTTATGGAACTTGCTTTGTGCACTGGTCCAAATCAACTTTGTGGGAACAGTTTGGGGACGGCCCCTTCCTGTTCCAACATGACTGAGCACCAGTGCACAAAGCAAGGTCCATAAAGACATGGATGATGGAGTTTGGGGTGGAGGAACTTGACTGGCCTGCACAGAGTCCTGACCTCAACCCTTTGGGATGAATTAAAGTGGAGACTGCGAGCCAGGCCTTCTGTAAAGGCAGGCGTCCCAATACTTTGACAATATAGTGTATATATGTATTGTGGTCTTGAACTGGCTACAGTATTTTGTCATAACACATCCCAATTCACCAGTTTTTGTTTTGTTTTTTTGCTAGAGCGGAACATAAAAAAAAAAAAATAGAGAGAGAGAGAGAGGGGGGGAGAGAGAGAGAGAGGGATGGAGAGAGAGGGGGGGGAGAGAGAGAGAGGGAGGGAGAGAGAGAGGGAGGGAGGGAGAGAGAGGGGGGGAGAGAGAGAGAGAGGGGGGGAGAGAGGGGGGAAAGAGAGAGAGGGAGGGAGGGAGGGAGGGAGAGAGAGGGGGGAGAGAGAGAGAGGGAGGGAGGGAGGGAGAGAGAGGGGGGGAGAGAGAGAGAGAGAGAGAGAGAGAGAGGGGGGGGGAGAGAGAGAGAGAGAGAATACTTTAATACTTTTTTCGGCAGTTGCAGCCAATTGGCTGCAGCTGCTGATCAACAACAAAAGTTTTCCAACATTCCTATTTGACAAAGGTGGGCAGCAGATCAGCGTAATCCACAATACGGTCTGTGATCAAGCCAAGCAGCAATCTGAGAAGGTAGTTTGTGTTCCGGGCCGGGGTCAGTACCAGGAGAATCCAAAGACTTGGCTGAATGGGTAGAGACAACGAGCCAAGACAGGGTAGGGGGCAAGGTAGCTAGATACTATCACAAGCCCAGAGCCCTGATTCTCCAACAGAGCACAGCAGCCAATCAGGGCAGAGGAGATGGAACAAGCACCACTACACTACCACTAGAATGGGGAAAAAAGAACTAAATTGTACATTTACCCCATCACAAATAAAAAAATGAATAGAAGTAACACATTCCTCGTCCGTAAGCTCGTCTATCCAGGAAATGTCATATGAGTTCTTGACTAGATGGTACAGAACTCGGTGCGATTAGCACAGATATATCCAACTGCAGATAATCGCTGCTGGAGGGGATGTAAAGACAAGGGTACGTTCAGGGGCGTTACTTGAAATAGCAGGGCCCCATAGCAAAATGTTGTATGGGGCCCCCCTGCAAACAGCCCCCCCCCCCCCCCCACAGCTGCCCTAGCGTCAATGCAGCGTGACCTGTGCCCAATGCATCGTGACCTGTGCCCCATACAGCCTAGTCTGCCTGTGCCCCCATACAGCCCCACCTATGCAGAGGAAGAGGCAAGCCACCCGGATCAGCAGAGAGCGGGATTGCCGCTGTAATAGCTTTCATTTGAATTTCCTGTCTTCACGGGGCTCATCGTCACATAGCCCCACCTCTTGGCCCGACGCCTTTGATGACGTCACATGTCCCGCATTGGATCGGCGTTCTGTCTATCAAAGGCACCGGGCCAAAAGGTGGAGCTATGTAACGTGAGCCCCGGGAACACTGGAAGTTCTAGTGAAAGCTCTTACATCGGGCAATTCAGCTCTCTGCTGATACGGACAGCTCGCCTTTTCCTTTCCTCTCTCTTCCCCTGGCTGGGAGACTGTGCCGGCGGTGCTCTTATCCTCACTGGGCCCCACTCGGCTGCGGGCCCCATAGCGCCCGCATGGGTCGCTATGGTGGTAGTTACGCCCCTGAACACAATATAATATCCAATTTTTTTGGTAAAATATAAAAGATGATGTTATGTCACTCTTTAAAATTGCACACGCCTGTGGAAGGGTGACAAGCTACGGTATCTAAAAATTTCCATAGGTGACAATTTAAAAACTTTCAGAGGTTACCATTTCAGCGTTACACGGGAGGTCTGGTGCTAGAAGTATTGCGCTTGGTCGCCGTTGATATATGCTTGCGGGACCTACACGAGCGCTCCCATTTGTGAGTGAGCATGGTAGTGCTTTACATTTTTTAAATATATTTTTTAGTTATAATTTATTTATTACATTTTTAATTTTATTTAATTAATATTTATTAATTTATTTAATATTTTATTAAAAATGACACTGTCTTTTTTAATTATTTATTTTTTAATCAACTTTATTGCTATCACAAAGGATGAACATCTGTTGTGATAGCATGGGCCATGACAAGTCCTCTTTATGGAGAGATCTAGGCTCTATTAGACTCCATATCTCTCCTCTGGCCTCCAAAGCATCTCATCTGTATTACCCGGTAATGGCTCGTAAACAACAACCCGACACCGGAAGAGACAAAATCCTTGTCGCTTCCGGTTTGTTACATGATAGAGGGGAGGGAGGTACATCCGTATATTGATCGGCGGTGATCCCTGGCTCTCCGATCTCTCCAGAAAGCCTGGTAAAGGTGGCAGGGAGTGGCCGGAGGGGACCCCCGTCCTTACTCTGTAAAAATGATTGGGTGGCTGTATAGCCGCTGGGATCACTTCTAAAGTTGGCCATAGATGGGTAGAAAAATTGCTCAAATATTTGTTCATAAGGCTCGATCATTCGACTTTCTAAATGTTGGTGGGATCATATGGATTCTTGAAATGCAAAGATTTATGGCAAATATACCTCAAAGAGTAACGTTGGATTTTTTTTTGTAGAAACAAAATGATTTTTGAAGCGCGAGACAGTTGAATCGATTGGGAATAACGCAAAAAAATGAAACTGCGCATAAGCGCGTGGAAACGTAACCCTCGGAAGAACAACAAAGTTCTTTCCCTCGAATGTCCCTCAATAAATGGTACTTCATAAAGAGGAATGCCAGGAAGGAGCAGTGGAAGGGTTTCATTGCAGAGTAGATACCACTTGGCATCCAATATACTTTTATATAATAGAATTATGGGGAAAAAATGGGAACCATATTGTACAAGGCACCTGAAGTCACGGAAGAGTTAAAAACTAATTCACTTTAATGCCAGAAACCAGGAATGGGAGGAAATATGCGGGGTCTGTCTAGAAACTAGATTGTGGGGGTGGACACGGGGCCCCTGGCATGGTTTTCACAATAGAGCCCTTCACAGGTTCAGATTTAAGGACAATAAGGACACTTTGGGTTGAATGGGAAACCAGTGATTGGAATGGTAATGGGGTTTTCAGGCAGAAAGGTGTGCAGAGCAAATCAATTAACATCCAAATCAGCAAAAAAAGTTCTTTCTAGAATGAAAATCATCATTTATTACTCAAGAGCACTATTTAACCCCGTGAAGACCAGGCCTTTTTCTGACACTTTTGTTTTGTTTTGTAAAAATCCATATTTTTTTGCTAAAAAAAACATTTACACCCCTAAACTGATAAAATTATATATATATTTATTTTAGCAAAGACCCTAGAGAATAAATTGGCGATCGCTGCAATTTTTTTTTTCAACATTCAAGAATTTTTATTGAAGAAAAATGAAAAGTAAGAAAGTGCACAATTCGCAACTCGCAGATGCAACTGCACATGTTTTATCAATACAACTTATGGAAGCATAAGGTAACCTGAGGATATATTCTGATTATTTTCCAGTACGTAGTGTACACGAGTATTGAGTAAAGCGTACTTGATCAGTGAATATCAAATATAAACAGAGTAGAAATCAAGTTGATCATTTTTAGTAAATCAACAATATCCATTAACATAAACGACAGAATATTGATAACTATAGTTTATTATGTATGTTTATCAACATCTGCTGGTATAATTATATCTAGTAATCTAAATAAAGAGAAAGAAGAGAAAAGGAAAAGAGAGAAAGGAGAAAGAAAGAGGGTTAGATACAGCGTGTTTTATGTATTATAGGCGTCCAATTGCCCTCAGGGAGGCTGGAGAAGGTCCCCGATAGCAAATATCAGTTGGACTATTATGGGGAACGACAAGACGTGGCAACCGCATAATCCTGTCAGTATCTAAAGCTAAACCATGGTTGCCACGTATTGTGGAATCTTTCCACAGTGCCCCTGTCCTGGGCCAGGGTGTCCTCCATCTCACAGATGTCCTTGCTCAACCACTCCGAGATGGAGGGGACCCTGGATGAGTTCCAGTGCAAAGGAATCAGTGATTTGGCTGCATTAAGAAGGTGTTTGGTTAGGGAATTCTTATATCTTTTAAATGAAAAGCTAGTCACATTCAGCAGGCAGCATGGTGCATTGAGGATCAGCTTAGTCTCTATGATTTGTTTAAGTTCCGAACAGCATTCCAGTAGGCTGTGATCAGGTTATAGTGCCACCATATGTGGATCAAAGTGCCTGTTTCTAGTTGACATCTCCAACAGACCTCTGGGATTTGGGTATCCCATTTGTGAAGTCTGTCGGGGGTGTTGTACCAGTGTGTCAGTGGCGGAATTACCAGGGTCGCAACAGTCGCAGTTGCGACGGGGCCCGGCATTCCGCCACTCTGGGGGGGGCAGCAGGGTTGCTCTTCACACACGGCTCTGAGCGGAGATCGTGTGTCATATAACAATAGCACAGAGACACCGGCGGCAGCATTAATGTTCTATTTGTCGGTCCTCTCTGGCACAGATGAGAGGACACACAGCTGATCTCACGGCTCCCCCTTCTCCCCCCTCCCTCTCCTGTGTGCTCTGCGGGAAATGTGAGCTCCTTAGCTTCACACTTGACTGCCCGCGGAACACACAGGAGAGGGGAGGAGGGAGGAGAAGGGGGAGCCGTGAGATCAGCTGTGTGTCCTCTCATCTGTGCCAGAGAGGACAGACAAATAGAACAATAATGCCACCGGTGTCTCTGTGCTATTGTACTATGACACATGATCTCCGCTCAGAGCCGTGCTGTCCGGGACTGATGGAATCTAATAGCATTCACTGATGAGCACTAATAGAAGGCACTGATGAGCACTGATGAGCACTAATAGAAGGCACTGATGAGCACTGATAGAAGGCACTGATGGGCACTGATAGAAGGCACTGATGGGCACTGATGAGCACTAATAGAAGGCACTGATGAGCACTGATGAGCACTGATAGAAGGCACTGATGGGCACTGATGAGCACTAATAGAAGGCACTGATGAGCACTGATGAGCACTGATGAGCACTGATAGAAGGCACTGATGAGCACTGATGAGCACTAATAGAAGGCACTGATGGGCACTGATGAGCACTAATAGAAGGCACTGATGAGCACTGATGAGCACTGATAGAAGGCACTGATGAGCACTGATAGAAGGCACTGATGGGCACTGATTAGCACTAATAGAAGGCACTGATGGGCACTGATAGAAGGCACTGATGGGCACTGATGAGCACTGATAGAAGGCACTGATGAGCACTAATAGAAGGCACTGATGAGCACTAATAGAAGGCACTGATGAGCACTAATAGAAGGCACTAATGAGCACTAATGGAAAGCACTGATGAGCACTAATAGAAGGCACTGATGAGCACTGATGAGCACTAATAGAAGGCACTAATAGAAAGCACTGATGAGCACTGATGAGCACTAATAGAAGGCACTGATGAGCACTGATAGAAGGCACTGATGGGCACTGATGAGCACTGATAGAAGGCACTGATGGGCACTGATGAGCACTGATAGAAGGCACTGATGGGCACTGATGAGCACTGATAGAAGGCACTGATGGGCACTGATGAGCACTGATAGAAGGCACTGATGGGCACTAATAGAAGGCACTGATGAGCACTAATAGAAGGCACTGATGAGCACTAATAGAAGGCACTGATGAGCACTAATAGAAGGCACTGATGAGCACTGATGAGCACTAATAGAAGGCACTAATAGAAAGCACTGATGAGCACTAATAGAAGGCACTGATGAGCACTAATAGAAGGCACTGATGAGCACTAATAGAAGGCACTGATGAGCACTGATGAGCACTAATAGAAGGCACTAATAGAAAGCACTGATGAGCACTAATAGAAGGCACTGATGAGCACTGATAGAAGGCACTGATGGGCACTGATGAGCACTGATAGAAGGCACTGATGGGCACTGATGAGCGCTGATAGAAGGCACTGATGGGCACTGTTGAGCACTGATGAGCACTGATAGACGGCACTGATGAGCACTGATAGAAGGCACTGATGAGCACTGATGAGCACTAATAGAAGGCACTGATAAGCACTAATAGAAGGCACTGATGAGCACTGATAGAAGGCACTGATGGGCACTGATGAGCACTGATAGAAGGTACTGATGAGCACTGATAGGCGGCACTGATGAGCACTGATAGAGGGCACTGATGGGCACTGATGAGCACTGATAGAAGGTACTGATGAGCACTGATAGGCGGCACTGATGAGCACTGATAGAGGGCACTGATGGGCACTGATGAGCACTGATGGGCACTGATAGGAGGCACTGATGGGCACTGATAGGAGGCACTGATGAGCACTGATAGGAGGCACTGATGAGCACTGATAGTCCACATTGATGAGCACTGATAGGCAGCACTGATAGGAGGCACTAATGTGCACTGATAGGTGGCATTGATGGGCACTGATAGGTGGTACTGATGGGCACTTACGAATACTGATAGGCAGAACTCAGGCAGTATTAATGGGCTTTGATGGGCAGAATTGAAGAGTACTGATAGGTGGCACTGATGGAGGCTGTTAGGCGGCATTAATGAGCACTGATAGGTGGTGCTGATAGGCAGAATTGATGGGCACTAATAGGCGGCATTAATGAGCACTGATAGGTAACAGGTAGGTGGAAGTGATGGGCACTGATAGGCAGCACTGACGGGCACTGATAGATGGCACTGATGATTGGGGCACTGATTATCAGTGTAAACAATTTACTGACATTCTTGACAGTTAACGGCAGTCCTTTCCTCACACAGACACAGCGTATAAAGAAAGGGCTGTGGATAACCGGCAAGTCTGTTTACATGTGATCAGCTGATCACATGGTAAAGGGCCGATGTGATTGCGCTGGATGCACGTCCCGGGGTCATGCAGGAAGTACGGTTTTGGGAGGATGTCCATGGACACTCTCCCAAAATTGGAAGCCCGGGGCTCGGATAGAAGGGGGGGGGCCCATCATGGTTTCTTGCACTGGGGCCCTGAAGGTTTTAGTTACGCCTCTGATTGTGTTTGTATAAAAACACAATATACACAGTATATATATATATTTTTAAAAAATCTGCACAAATATCGGGCAACTTAAAAAATTGGAACACCCACCATTTTATTTTCCAGGGTCTCTACTTTCAAAAAATATAATGTTTAGTGGTACATCTCCTTTGTGCTCTCATTGGCCACATTCTTAGCCTTGTTCTGTGGAGGAACCTCCCTCACTGGATAAATGGTTTTGGAGAATAAGGAACCTTGTTCATTCTCTCTCTTCTATCAGCGATGGCGTCCTCAGACCTGAGTGCGGAGCTGTACTGTACCGTCTGCCTGAACATTTATACGGATCCTGTCATGTTGAATTGTGGACACAACTTCTGCCGGGTCTGCATTGATCGTGTGTTTGATACACAGGAGGAGTCTGAAGGTTATTCCTGTCCTCAGTGCAGGGAAGAGTTCCAGGAGAGACCTTCACCGCCCAGAAATATTACTCTGCGTAACATCACTCAGCATTTCCTGTCTGCTCCACCAGAACCAGAGAAGTCCGGCATCTCCTGTACTTACTGTATTCACACCTCTGTACCTACTGTGAAATCCTGCCTACTTTGTGAAGCTTCTCTATGTTATGACCATCTGAGAGTCCACAGCAAGTCACCAGAACACGTCTTATGTGACCCCACCACCACCCCGGAGAAAAGGAAATGCTCCGTCCATAAGAAGATCCTGGAGTATTACTGCACCAAGGACTCTGCTGCTATCTGTGCCTCCTGTGCTTTAACTGGAGAACATCGAGGACACCAGGTAGAGACATTGAAAGAGGCCTTTATAAAGAAGAAGAAGAAACTGACAAATAATCTGGAGAAACTGATTACTAAGAGAGAGAAGACAGACGAAAGAGTCCGGAATCTGCAGGAATACAGGAGAAGAGCACAAAGAGAACTAGAGAGAGTAACTGCCCTGTTCGGAGACATCATGAGACATGTGGAAGACCTGGAGAAGAAAGTCCTGAGTAAGATCTCCATGGCAGAGGACATCTTACATCTAGTCAATGATCTGATACAGCAGTTGGAGTTAAAGAGTGAGGAGCTGTCCAGGAAGCTGCATCCCTTACAGGAGCTGTGGCCCATGACGGATCCATTGACCGTCCTACAGATATCAGACACAGGTGACTTGTGTGATACTGAGGATGGTGAAGATGAGTACATAGACATGCATGATAAACTCCTTCATGATGTAAGGGATCTGGATGGGGCCTCACATATGATCGGCACAGATTTTACGGATATAATAACTGGTGTAACTGGGGGGATCGTTATACAGAAAGCTGTAGACATTTTATTGGATGAGGACACGGCTCATACTGATCTATGTATCTCATATGACAAGAAGACTGCAACCAAGGCAGGTCCATACCAGCCTCTCCTATATTCTGAGGAGAGATTTATGGATTATAATCAAGTTTTAGGCAGTCGGAGCTTCTCCTCAGGGAGACATTACTGGGAAGTAGATCTCCAGAGATCCAATAACTGGATTATTGGGATGTGTTATGCCAGTATAGACAGGGATGGTGGAGACTCCTTGATTGGAAGGAATGACGTGTCCTGGGGTTTGGACAGGAAGGGTTCAAAATATAAAGCAGTACATGATAAAAATGAGACTGTGCTCCATGATATTGTTCCTGGTAAGCGAGTCCGGGTATGTCTGGATTATGAGGCTGGACAGATCTCCTTCTATATGGGTGCCCCCCTCCGCCACCTCCACACCTTCACTGCCACCTTCACTGAGCCCCTCTATGCTGTGTTGGGTGTATGGCATTCATATATATCATTGGTTTGAAGGGGGATGTGATAATCTGTCTAGACACCAATGACATTATCAGGGCTGGACTGGGACAAAAATTTGGCCCTGGACTTCATCCAGACTGGCCCACTTTGACAGGTCTCTCCCATGCCGGCTGGACAAACCCGCCTCCCCCGGCCTGCCACCCAAGCCCCACCCCCCACTAGCCATTAGCCGTTCTACATTATTGCTCTTATAGGCAGTACCAGTGGGAAGTTAGACATTATTTCACCTGGGGCAAAGAATCAGTTTGGCGCCCCCCCCCCCATGGGACAAGATTAGGCAGGAAAGTGATGCCACCCTCCTTCCGGATCGTATGATGAGCTTCTCAGTGTTGACCCCTGAGTATCATGTCTGTATTCAGGCGCACTGCATAACTAGCCAGGGAGAGGAGGTGAGCACTGTGGGGGGGACAGAGGACCGGAGGGAGGCGGCGGTCCACTGTCACTGAAATCGGCCCACTGAGCCATCGGCCCACCGGGAAACTCCCTGTAGTCCCAATGGCCAGTACATGCCTGGACATTATTCTGAATGGGGGGATATTAGGAATGTACAATTTTAACAATTAATTGATTATGATTGTTATTGTTATTAGTACTATCATTATTGTTAATAATAGTAATTAGTAATATTATTATTATTATTACTACTACTACTACTATTATTATCATTATTACTATTATGCTATTATTTTTTCTATTATTTTGTTAATTTACTGATTTTTTAAAAATATATATAATCCATTTTATGATTTAAAAAATCATAAAAGCATGGTATGGTTCAATATATATACACATACCAGTTTCAAGAGTTTTTACCCATTTTTTTCCTTATCCTCATTAGATTACCAGGTCACCCACAATGCATCATTTCAATAATAGTAATGATGATGATGATGATGATGATTATTAATAATAATATTATGCTATTATTTTTTTCTATTTTTTTATTTACTTATTTAAGAAAAGAAAATGAAATCTGTTTTACGATTGTACAATAAGATTGTATAAGATATGGTTCAATATATACACATACTAGTTTTGAGAGTCTTTACCCAAATTTTCTCATTCTCATTAGGTCACCATATCAACCACAATGTATCATTTCAATAATAGCAATGCTGATGATTATTATTATTATTATACTGTATACTTTTTATGAGCTCTAACTAAGCAAATGGCGAAATGCATTGACACATGAAGATTTACCATACCAGTATTTAATTCTTGGTGTATGATTATGCATAGTGTACTCTTCAACTACTGGTTGTGTTTGCTGTTTTTTTACTCATTTAGAGACATACATCTTGTACATGTGGTATTTTTTAACAATTATTTCCAAATAAAACTGTATTTTTATTAAACATCAAGCTCCTTTTCTGGCCTGTACAGTCCAATATCCACTTTGTTCCTTTTTTCTTTATATTATTATATAGTTTGTTTTTTTGTTTCTCTGTTTTATGATTAAAAAAATCATAATGTAAGGCATGGTTCAATATATACACATACCAGTTTTGAGAGTTTTTGACCAATTTTTATTTCTCGTTCGGTTACCATATCACCCACAATGCATCATTTCAATAATAGCGGTTATTACTATTATGCTATTATTTTTTTTATTTACTTCTTTTTTTTTATTTAAATCCATTTTACAATTGTACAATCAGATTACATAAAGGTATGGTTCAATATATACACATACCAGTTTCGAGAGTTTTTACCCAATTTTCTTTTTTCATGCTCATTAGGTTACCATGTCACCCACAATGTATCATTTCAATAATAGCGATGATGATTAATTTTTTTTTTTATATAATTCATCTTTTATTGAACATTTCTCTCTCTTTACAATTGACATTTACATAGCATATCCACAAAGGGAAAAAGAAAAAGAAAAAAAGAGAAATATCATAACTTATATAAACATACCGATGACATGAGGTGGCTCCCTCAACGCAACCCCTCCACATACATAGGGAGAAAAGGGGAAGAAAAAGGAGGAAGAGAAAGGAGAGAGGGAAAAAAAATTATATAGGATGCTGTAGAAGGTGAATAGCTTACTTAAGCAAGATCGTTTAGTGTTTGTGCCCTAAATATATTGTTAACCTAATCAAAGGAGAAAAAAAATGTATATAAAAATTTCCTTTCTTTTACTCTCCTAAAAATTAGTAAAAAAAAAAAATAGAGAAAAAAATGAAAAAAAAAAAAAATAGAGAAGTGCGGTAAAGAATGAGTAACTTACTTGAGTGAAATATTTCAGTGCTTGTGCTCTGTGTGTGTTATTAACCTAGTAAGTGTAAAAAAAAAAAAAGGGGAAGTGCGGAAAAAATGAGTAACTTACTTGTGTGAAATCTTTCAGTGTTTGTGCTCTATGTGTATTATTGACCTAGTAAGTGTTTAAAAAAAAAAACTTTTCTCTTTCCTTTTTTTTTTTAAAAATAGAGAAAAGAAAGGAAGTGCGGTTAAAAAATGAGTAACTTACTTGAGTGAAATCTTTCAGTATTTGTGCTCTATGTGTGTTATTGACCTAGTAAAGAAAAAAAAATTGGGCGGAACATAAAAAAGTACAGTAAAAAGTGAATAGTTTAGTTGAGTGAAATCTTCCAGTGCTTCTGCCCTATGTGTATTATTGACCTAATAAGTGTTTAGAAAAAAAAAGGGGGGGGGGGAGGGATAGAGGGGGGGAAAACAGATGTTATGGAGGGAACCACCTTCCACAATCAGAATATACCATTTAATCACATACTTCATTTAACAGTCTTTATTCTTAAAAATGTTGTGGATCGTTCCTCATTTATCTTCCTACTATCCGATTTCCCTTAAGAGTTATCTAAGCTTTCGGCAATATCTTCTAATTCCTTTTATCTCCATCTAACTCCTGAGGATGATTTTTACATCTTGCCCATATTTTTTCAAATTTCTCCTGTTGGTTTCTGGTCTCATAAACCTTTCCGCCTCCATTATTTCATCCACTTCCCTTTTCCATTCTCCTAGTGTAGGGCATGTAGCCTGTTTCCAGTATCTGGGTACCAGCCTCTTTGCTGCATTTAATAAACGTGGTATTACACTATTTTTATAGGATTTTATAGCTCCCATAGTGCCATGAAACAAGAAGTGTACTGGTGTTGGTTCTAGAAAACTTATTTGACACTCTCTTGATCCATGGGGCTATTTCTTCCCAGAATACCCTAATCTTGGGGCAGGACCACCAAATATGTGAGGAACGTACCCTTGTCTTTACATCCCCTCCAACAGCGATTATCTGCAGTTGGGTATATCTGTGCTAATCGCTCCGGAGTTCTGTACCATCTAGTCCAGAACTTATATGACATTTCCTGGATAGATGAGCTTACGGACGAGGAATGTGTTACTTCTATTCATTTTTTTATTTGTGATGGGGTAAATGTACAATTTAGTTCTTTTTCCCCATTCTAGTGGTAGTGTAGTGGTGCTTGTTCCATCTCCTCTGCCCTGATTGGCTGCTGTGCTCTGTTGGAGAATCAGGGCTCTGGGCTTGTGATAGTATCTAGCTACCTTGCCCCCTACCCTGTCTTGGCTTGTTGTCCCTACCCATTCAGCCAAGTCTTTGGATTCTCCTGGTACTGACCCCGGCCCGGAACACAAACTACCTTCTCAGATTGCTGCTTGGCTTGGTCACAGACTGTATTGTGGATTACGCTGATCTGCTGCCCACCTTTGTCAAATAGGAATGTTGGAAAACTTTTGTTGTTGATCAGCTGCTGCAGCCAATTGGCTGCAACTGCCGAAAAAAGTATTAAAGTATTCTCTCTCTCTCTCTCTTTTTTTTTTTTTGTTATGTTCCGCTCTAGCTCAAAAAAAAAAACAATAACTGGTGACTTGGGATGTGTTATGACTCAATACTGTAGCCAGTTCAAGACCACAATATGTATTTACACTATATTGTCAAAAGTATTGTGACGCCTGCCTTTATATACACACACATGAACTTTAATGGCATCCCAGTCTTAGTCCGTAGGGTTCAATATTGAGTTGGCCCACCCTTTGCAGCTATAACAGCTTCAACTCTTCTGGGAAGGCCGTCCACAAGGTTTAGGAGTGTGTCAATGGGAATGTTTGACCATTCTTCTAGAAGTGTATTTGTGAGGTCAGGCACTGATGTTGGACAAGAAGGCCTGGCTCGCGGTCTCCACTCTAATTCATCCCAAAGGGTTGAGGTCAGGACTCTGTGCAGGCCAGTCAAGTTTCTCCACCCCAAACTCGCTCATCCATGTCTTTATGGACCTTGCTTTGTGCACTGGTGTGCAGTCATGTTGGAACAGGAAGGGGCCATCCCCAAACTGTTCCCACAAAGTTGGGAGCATGAAATTGTCCAAAATGTCTTGATATGCTGACGCCTTAAGAGTTCCCTTCACTGGAACTAAGGGGCCAAGCCCAACCCCTGAAAAGCAACTCCACACCATAATCCCCCCCTCCACCAAATGATTTGGACCGGTGCACAAAGCAAGTTCCATAAAGACATGGATGAGCGAGTTTGGGGTGGAGAAACTTGACCGGCCTGCACAGAGTCCTGATCTCAACCCAATAGAACACCTTTGGGATGAATTAGAGCGGATACTGTGAGCTAGGCCTTCTCATCCAACATCAACATGCCTGACCTCACAAATGCGCTTCTAGAAGAATGGTCAAACATTCCCCTAGACACCGTCCTAAACCTTGTGGACAGCCTTCCCAGAAGAGTTGAAGCTGTTCTAGCTGCAAAAGGGTGGGCCAACTCAATATTGAACCCTACGGACTAAGACTGGGATGCCATTAAAGTTCATGTGTGTGTAAAGGCAGGCGTCCCAATACTTTGACAAAATAGTGTATACGTTGCGACTTTGAAGTGGTTTACTGGGGTTATGGCTGAAGCTATCAGCCATAACCCCAATTTTTTTTCAGCTGGCAATTCTCTTTCTTATAAAAGTGATCCAAGTGGCTGATTAGTCGCTGGATCGCTTTTAGAAACAGCAGGAGGGGTACCCCCCCCCCCTCCGGCCACTCGCTGGTGTTTCTTGGGCTTACTGTTCTTACCAGCGAGCTGGGAAAATGATCTGACAGTTCGCACGGCTGACCACAGAGGTGAGGAGAGACCAGATTGTCTCTCCCCACCTCTATGATCTAAGAAGACTGGAGTGACGTCATGTCGTCACCTCCGGTCTATCCAGTCTAGGGTGAACATTTTTTTTTTTTTTTTTTAAGCATAAAATCCATTTTTTTTTTTAAATCTGATGCGTTCAAAAGTAGAGGAGAGATTTGGGGTCTCCATAAAGAGGACCTGTCATCCCTTATTTCTATCACAAGGGATGCTTACATTCCTTGTGAGAGGATTAAAATCGATCCAAAAAATAAATAAAAGGGACAGTGTAAAAATAAAATGGAAAAAAAATAAAATAAATTAAAAAAAAAAAAGCGCCCCCATCCCTCCGTGCTTGTGCGCAGAAGCCAATGCATACAAAAGTCACACACACATATGTAAACGGTGTTCGCACCACACATGTAATGTAACAATGCAAATGTTATAGTGAGAGGACTAATTCTAACTGTAAAAAATTTTAAAGGCATCACCTGTGGAGATTTTTACGTATCATAGCTTGTCGCCATTAAACGACCGTGTGCGATTTTAAAGAGTAACATGTTAGGAATTTTTTTACTCGGCGTAACATCATCTTTTATACTTTATCAAAAAATTGGGTTATATATTTTGTTTTTTGCATTAAAATTTCATTAAAGTGTATTTCTTATAAAAAAAAAATAGTGTTTTGAAAAACCGCTGCGTAAATACTGTGTGACATAAAAAATTGCAGCGAACTAGACAGGGTTGCCCTCTATCGCCCTTACTATTCATTCTCTCGTTGGAACCTTTTATTAGAACGATCCAATCAAATACGGCAATCAATGGATTCCGAGTGCAGGACAGGGAGTTCAAGGTAGCGGCTTACGCTGACAATCTTTTATTTTTCCTGACTAATCCATTAATATCACTTCCCAACCTACTAAAGGAATTTTCACACTACGGTTACTTGTCAAATCTAAAGATTAACTATACGAAATCTGAGGCTTTAAATATCTCTCTCCCAGATAGAACTCTCACGCAGACTAAAGCCAACTCGACATTTAGGTGGGAAACCTCTGCACTCAAATAGTTGGGGACATGGCTAACACCACAACCACAATCCACTTTTGAGAAGAACTACCCCCCCGCTCTTTAAGAGTTGTGAGGGGAATCTTAAGAATTGGAACTTGGGTTTCTTCTCATGGTTTGGCCGTGCAGCAATCATCAAGATGGTAATTTTGCCCAGATTCCTTTATCTTATGCACACACTGCCAGTAAGGATTCCCCAAAATTTTTTAAGGCACTGAACTCCATTATTTTGAGATTCCTCTGGAACCACAAGAAACCTAGAATTAAACTGGCTAAACTGACAAAACCCAAAGAACTAGGTGGGGTTGGCCTACCGAACTTCGCCATTGCCATCGAACCTTGGCATCGCCACGAACACATGAAGGATTGGGTATAGTTGGAAGCAGACTTATGTCCGATTCCGCTTAAATACTCACCATGGATCCCATGGAACCGCTATCCACTTGGCTTACGCAGACACCCTCTCGCTGGCAATACTTTGGGGATATTAAATATCCTAGCCAAACAAAAGGATATCACCACACTTCCCAGCCCACTGACACCACTGAAAGACAACCCTGACTTCATCCCGGGTGAGCAAAACTCAACACTACAACCCTTTATGGAGAACGCCTCTCTACTTGCAGCTGACTGCTTTCATGGAGATAAATTTAAGGACTGGTCATCTATTAAGTTGGAGAGTAACCTACCCCACATGCGTCATTGGACATATCTCCAGATACGAAGCTACCTAGGCAAATTCAGAAATCCTCAAGACCTCTGTAGGCCCCTGACTGACCTGGAGTCGATTTGCCATAGCAAAACCCCACTTGACAAGGGCACTTCAATTGCCTATTCATGGCTGCAACACCCTAAGATCATGGATGTGGATGAACACAGGAGAAGGTGGTCGGAGGAATTAAAAGAAGTAATATCGGAGAAACAATGGAGGTATGCTTGCATATTAGCGCATAAATGCTCTATGAACACAAAGCTACAGGAAACGAGTTACAAATTGTTGACACACTGCAGAGGCGTAACTAGAACCTTCAGGGCCCCGGTACAAGAAACCATGATGGGCCCCCCTTCCATCCGAGCCCCGGGCTTCCAATTTTGGGAGAGTGTCCATGGACATCCTCCCAAAACCGTGCTTCCCGCATGCCCCCTGGGACGTGCATCCAACGCAATCACATCGGCCCTTTACCATGTGATCAGCTGATCACATGTAAACAGACTTGCCGGTTATCCACAGCCCTTTCCTCGCACGCTGTGTCTGTGTGAGGAAAGGACTGCCGTTAACTGTCAAGAATGTCAGTAAATTGTTTACACTGATAATCAGTGCCCCAATCATCAGTGCCATCTATCAGTGCCCATCAGTGCTGCCTATCAGTGCCCATCACTTCCACCTACAAGTGTTACCTATCAGTGCTCATTAATGCTACCTATTAGTGCCCATCAATTCTGCCTATCAGCACCACCTATCAGTGCTCATTAATGCCGCCTAACAGCGTCCATCAGTGCCACCTATCAGTACTCTTCAATTCTGCCCATCAAAGCCCATCAATACTGCCTGAGTTCTGCCTATCAGTATTCGTAAGTGCCCATCAGTACCACCTATCAGTGCCCATCAATGCCACCTATTAGAGCCTCCTATCAGTGCTGCCTATCAGTGCTCATCAATGTGGCCTATCAGTGCTCATCAGTGCCTCTTTTCAGTGCTCATCAGTGCCTCCTATCAGTGCCCATCAGTGCCTCCTATCAGTGCCCATAAATGCCTCCTATCAGTGCCCATCAGTGCCTTTTATCAGTGCCCATCAGTGCCTTCTATCAGTGCCGTCTATCAGTGCTCATCAGTACCTTCTATCAGTGCTCATCAGTGCCCATCAGTGCCGCCTATCAGTGCTCATCAGTGCCGCCTATCAGTGCTCATCAGTACCTTCTATCAGTGCCCTTCAGTGCCTTCTATCAGTGCTCATCAGTACCTTCTATCAGTGCTCATCAGTGCCTTCTATTAGTGCTCATCAGTGCTCATCAGTGCCTTCTATTAGTGCTCATCAGTGCCTTCTATTAGTGCTCATCAGTGCCTTCTATTAGTGCCTTCTATTAGTGCTCATCAATGCCTTCTATTAGTGCCTTCTATTAGTGCTCATCAATGCCTTCTATTAGTGCCTTCTATTAGTGCTCATCAATGCCTTCTATTAGTGCCTTCTATTAGTGCTCATCAGTGCCTTCTATTAGTGCTCATCAGTGCCTTCTATCAGTGCTCATCAGTGCATTCTATTATTGCTCATCAATGCCCATCAGTGCCTTCTATCAGTGCTCATCAGTGCCGTCTATCAGTGCTCATCAGTGCCCACCAGTGCCTTCTATCAGTGCTCATCAGTGCCCATCAGTGCCTTCTATCAGTGCTCATCAGTGCCTTTTATCAGTGCTCATCAGTGCCTTCTATCAGTGCTCATCAGTGCCCATCAGTGCCTTCTATTAGTGCTCATCAGTGCCTTCTATCAGTGCTCATCAGTGCCCATCAGTGCCTTCTATCAGTGCCCATCAGTGCCTTCTATCAGTGCTCATCAGTGCCCATCAGTGCCTTCTATCAGTGCTCATCAGTGCCTTCTATCAGGGCTCATCAGTGCTCCTCAGTGCCTTCTATTAGTGCTCATCAGTGCACATCAGTGCCTTCTATCAGTGCTCATCAGTGCCCATCAGTGCCTTCTATCAGTGCTCATCGGTGCCTTCTATCAGTGCTCATCAGTGCCCATCAGTGCCTTCTATCAGTGCTCATCAGTGCCTTCTATCAGTGCTCATCAGTGCCCATCAGTGCCTTCTATCAGTGCCCATCAGTGCCTTCTATCAGTGCTCATCAGTGCCTTCTATTAGTGCTCATCAGTGCTCATCAGTGCCTTCTATTAGTGCTCATCAGTGCTCATCAGTGCCTTCTATCAGTGCCCATCAGTGCCTTCTATCAGTGCCCATCAGTGCCCATCAGTGCATTCTATCAGTGCTCATCAGTGCCTTCTATCAGGGCTCATCAGTGCTCCTCAGTGCCTTCTATTAGTGCTCATCAGTGCCCATCAGTGCCTTCTATCAGTGCTCATCAGTGCCTTCTATTAGTGCTCATCAGTGCTCATCAGTGCCTTCTATTAGTGCTCATCAGTGCCTTCTATTAGTGCTCATCAGTGCCCATCAGTGCCTTCTATCAGTGCCTTCTATCAGTGCTCATCAGTGCTCATCAGTGCCTTCTATTAGTGCTCATCAGTGAATGCTATTAGATTCCATCAGTGCCGGACAGCACGGCTCTGAGCGGAGATCGTGTGTCATATAACAATAGCACAGAGACACCGGCGGCGGCATTAATGTTCTATTTGTCGGTCCTCTCTGGCACAGATGAGAGGACACACAGCTGATCTCACGGCTCCCCCTTCTCCTCCCTCCTCCCCTCTTCTGTGTGTTCCGCGGGCATATAAGTGTGAAGCTAAGGAGCTCACATTTCCCGCGGAACACACAGGAGAGGGAGGGGGGAGGAGAAGGGGGAGCCGTGAGATCAGCTGTGTGTCCTCTCATCTGTGCCAGAGAGGACCGACAAATAGAACATTAATGCCACCGGTGTCTCTGTGCTATTGTTATATGACACACGATCTCCGCTCAGAGCCGTGTGTGAAGAGCAACCCCGCTGCCCCCCCCCCCCCCCCCCCCACAGTGGCGGAATGCCGGGCCCCGTCGCAACTGCGACTGTTGCGACCCTGGTAATTCGGCCACTGACACACTGGTACAACACCCCCGACAGACTTCACAAATGGGATACCCAAATCCAAGAGGTCTGTTGGAGATGTCAACTAGAAACAGGCACTTTGATCCACATATGGTGGCACTATAACCTGATCACAGCCTACTGGAATGCTGTTCGAAACTTAAACAAATCATAGAGACTAAGCTGATCCTCAATGCACCATGCTGCCTGCTGAATGTGACTAGCTTTTCATTTAAAAGATATAAGAATTCCCTAACCAAACACCTTCTTAATGCAGCCAAATCACTGATTCCTTTGCACTGGAACTCATCCAGGGTCCCCTCCATCTCGGAGTGGCTGAGCAGAGTCAAGGACATCTGTGAGATGGAGGACACCCTGGCCCAGGACAGGGGCACTGTGGAAAGATTCCACAATACGTGGCAACCATGGTTTAGCTTTAGATACTCACAGGATTATGTGGTTGCCACGTCTTGTCGTTCCCCATAATAGTCCAACTGATATTTGCTATCGGGGACCTTCTCCAGCCTCCTTGAGGGCAATTGGACGCCTATAATACATAAAACACGCTGTATCTAACCCTCTTTCTTTCTCCTTTCTCTCTTTTCCTTTTCTCTTCTTTCTCTTTATTTAGATTACTAGATATAATTATACCAGCAGATGTTGATAAACATACATAATAAACTATAGTTATCAATATTCTGTCATTTATGTTAATGGATATTGTTGATTTACTAAAAATGGTCAACTTTATTTCTACTCTGTTTATATTTGATATTCACTGATCAAGTACGCTTTACTCAATACTCGTGTACACTACGTACTGGAAAATAATCCGAATATATCCTCAGGTTACTTCATGCTTCCATAAGTTGTATTGATAAAACATGTGCAGTTGCATCTGCGAGTTGCAAATTGTGCACTTTCTTACTTTTCATTTTTCTTCAATAAAAATTCTTGAACGTTAAAAAAAAAAATTGCAGTGATCGCCATTTTATTCTCTAGGGTCTCTGCTTAAAAAAAAAAAAAAAATATATATATATATATATATATATATATATATATAATTTTATCAGTTTAGGGGTGTAAACGTTTTTTTTAGCAAAAAAATACAGATTTTTACATGAAACAAAAGTGTCAGAAAAAGGCCTGGTCTTCACGGGGTTAAATAGTTCTCTTGAGTAATGAATGATGATGGCTTTTCATTCTAGAAAGAACTTTTTTTGCTGTTTTTGGATGTTAATTGATTTGCTCTGCACACCTTTCTGCCTGAAAAGCCATTAGCATTCCAATCACTGGTTTCCCATTCAACCCAAAGTGTCCTTATTGTCCTTAAATCTGAACCTGTGAAGGGCTCTATTGTGAAAACCATGCCAGGGGCCCCGTGTCCACCCCACAATCTAGTTTCTAGACAGACCCCGCCTATTTCATCCCATTCCTGGTTTCTGGAATTAAAATGAATTAGTTTTTAACTCTTCCCGCTACTTTGTCTCTCCATGCGGTGACCTCAGGTGCCTTGTACAATATGGTTCCCATTTTTTCCCCATAATTCTATTATATAAAAGTATATTGGATGCCAAGAGGTATCTACTCTGCAATGAAACCCTTCCACTGCTCCTTCCTGGCATTCCTCTTTATGAAGTACCATTTATGGAGGAACATTCGAGGGAAAGAACTTTGTTGTTCTTCTGAGGGTTACGTTTCCACGCACTTATGCGCAGTTTCATTTTTTTGTGTTACTTCCGACCGATTCCACTTCTCGCGCTTCAAAAGCATTTGTTTCCACAAAAAAAAATCCAACGTTACCCTTTGAGGTATATTTGCCATAAATCTTTGCATTTCAAGAATCCATATGAGCCCACCAACATTTAGAAAGTTGAATGATCGAGCCTTATGAACAAATATTTGAGCAATTTTTCTACCCATCTATGGCCAACTTTAGAAGTGATCCCAGCGGCTATACAGCCACCCAATCACTTTTACAGAGTAAGGACGGGGGTCCCCTCCGGCCGCTCCCTGCCACCTTTACCAGGCTTTCTGGAGAGATCGGAGAGCCAGGGATCACCGCCGATCAATATACGGATGTACCTCCCTCCCCTCTATCATGTAACAAACCGGAAGCGACAAGGATTTTGTCTCTTCCGGTGTCGGGTTGTTGTTTACGAGTCATTACCGGGTAATACAGCATCCGATCACACCGATCTCAGTTAGATGAGATGCTTTGGAGGCCAGAGGAGAGATATGGGGTCTAATAGAGCCTAGATCTCTCCATAAAGAGGACTTGTCATGGCCCATGCTATCACAACAGATGTTCATCCTTTGTGATAGCAATAAAGTTGATTAAAAAATAAATAATTAAAAAAGACAGTGTCATTTTTAATAAAATATTAAATAAATTAATAAATATTAATTAAATAAAATTAAAAATGTAATAAATAAATTATAACTAAAAAATATATTTAAAAAATGTAAAGCACTACCATGCTCACTCACAAATGGGAGCGCTCGTGTAGGTCCCGCAAGCATATATCAACGGCGACCAAGCGCAATACTTCTAGCACCAGACCTCCCGTGTAACGCTGAAATGGTAACCTCTGAAAGTTTTTAAATTGTCACCTATGGAAATTTTTAGATACCGTAGCTTGTCACCCTTCCACAGGCGTGTGCAATTTTAAAGAGTGACATAACATCATCTTTTATATTTTACCAAAAAAATTGGATATTATATTGTGTTCAGGGGCGTAACTACCACCATAGCGACCCATGCGGGCGCTATGGGGCCCGCAGCCGAGTGGGGCCCAGTGAGGATAAGAGCACCGCCGGCACAGTCTCCCAGCCAGGGGAAGAGAGAGGAAAGGAAAAGGCGAGCTGTCCGTATCAGCAGAGAGCTGAATTGCCCGATGTAAGAGCTTTCAATAGAACTTCCAGTGTTCCCGGGGCTCACGTCACATAGCTCCACCTTTTGGCCCGGTGCCTTTGATAGACAGAACGCCGATCCAATGCGGGACGTGTGACGTCATCAAAGGTGTCGGGCCAAGAGGTGGGGCTATGTGACGATGAGCCCCGCGAAGACAGGAAATTCAAATGAAAGCTATTACAGCGGCAATCCCGCTCTCTGCTGATCCGGGTGGCTTGCCTCTTCCTCTGCACAGGTGGGGCTGTATGGGGGCACAGGCAGACTAGGCTGTATTGGGCACAGGTCACGATGCATTGGGCACAGGTCACGCTGCATTGACGCTAGGGCAGCTGTGGGGGGGGGGGGGCTGTTTGCAGGGGGGCCCCATACAACATTTTGCTATGGGGCCCTGCTATTTCTAGTAACGCCCCTGAACGTACCCTTGTCTTTACATCCCCTCCAGCAGCGATTATCTTTGCTTTGGAGGCCAGAGGAGAGATATGGGGTCTAATAGAGCCTAGATCTCTCCATAAAGAGGACTTGTCATGGCCCATGCTATCACAACAGATGTTCATCCTTTAAAGTTGATTCAAAAATAAATAATTAAAAAGACAAAACTTATGCCAAATGAGCAAAAAGTATGGTGAAATTAGACACATAAAGAAAAAAGTCCATAAAGGTGTAGTGAATCTTATATAAGTCCACAGGAACTGGGGGTTCGTGGGCATATGCGGTGTCACACCTACGCATGAGGTAGGAACAACTGGAGCAAGCTCTGTGTATATGGGGAGATACTTTACACCCAAATCTTCCAAGGATCCAAATCAACACAGCAAACAATAGAAATAAGTACCCTTACCAGAGGGGATGGACACAGTCACCGTACGGTGGAGTGTCATACGGGCTTGAGGGATCCTCCGATCCCGGGGGTGTCTGCTTGAAGAGGTCCTGGCAGGAAGTCTCATCCGGGGGCGACAATCGATGTTCAGTGGCGTGTGGGTCCACAGCCAATCAAGATATCCATCCCCTCTGGTAAGGGTACTTATTTCTATTGTTTGCTGTGTTGATTTGGATCCTTAGAAGATTTGGGTGTAAAGTATCTCCCCATATACACAGAGCTTGCTCCAGTTCCTACCTCATGCGTAGGTGTGACACCGCATATGCCCACGAACCCCCAGTTCCTGTGGACTTATATAAGATTCACTACACCTTTATGGACTTTTTTCTTTATGTGTCTAATTTCATCATACTTTTTGCTCATTTGGCATAAGTTTTGTATTTCAGCACCCTGCCACATATGCACGTTTAAGATGTATCAGTACATTTTTTAGCGCTGCATGTGTTCTATATCATTTTTGTTTCTACATTGCTTACCACATTGTTACATGCTGGCAGCTATCTCCTGCACCACGTTTTTTTGTATTAGCGCAATTATTGATTAGTTATAAATAATTAAAAAGGACAGTGTCAATTTTTTTTTTAATTAAATAATAAAATATTAAATTAATAAATATTAATTAAATAAAATTAAAAAATTTAATAAATTATAACTAAAAAATATATTTAAAAAAAATGTAAAGCACTACCATGCTCACTCACAAATGGGAGCGCTCGTGTAGGTCCCGCAAGCATATATCAACGGCGATCGCACCAAGCGCAATACTTCTAGCACCAGACCTCCCGTGTAATGCTGAAATGGTAACCTGTAAAAGTTTTTAAATTGTCACCTATGGAAATTTTTAGGTACTGTAGCTTGTCACCCTTCCACAGGCGTGTGCAATTTTAAAGAGTGACATAACATCATCTTTTATATTTTACCAAAAAAATTGGATATTATGTTGTGTTTGTATGCAATAAAATTCATCAAAGTATATATTTGTTTTTCTAAAAATCTGCACAAATATCGTGCGACTTAAAAAATTGTAACACCCACCATTTTATTTTCCAGGGTCTCTACTTTCAAAAAATATAATGTTTAGAGGTTCTAAATAATTTTGTTAGCAAAAAAAATAAAAACAATTCTGATTTTCACATGTATTAAAGAAGTGTCAGAATTGGCTGAGTTTTCATAGTTCTGTTTGTTTATGGGTGGGGCCATTGATTTTTTTTCCAATTGTCTTTCAGCTGTGTTTTGTGACATTTACATCTCCTTTGTGCTCTCATTGGCCACATTCTTAGCCTTGTTCTGTGGAGGAACCTCCCTCACTGGATAAATGGTTTTGGAGAATAAGGAACCTTGTTCATTCTCTCTCTTCTATCAGCGATGGCGTCCTCAGACCTGAGTGCGGAGCTGTACTGTACCGTCTGCCTGAACATTTATACGGATCCTGTCATGTTGAATTGTGGACACAACTTCTGCCGTGTCTGCATTGATCGTGTGTTTGATACACAGGAGGAGTCTGAAGGTTATTCCTGTCCTCAGTGCAGGGAAGAGTTCCAGGAGAGACCTTCACCGCCCAGAAATATCACTCTGCGTAACATCACTCAGCATTTCCTGTCTGCTCCACCAGAACCAGAGAAGACCGGCATCTCATGTACTTACTGTATTCATTCCTCTGTACCTGCTGTGAAATCCTGCCTACTTTGTGAAGCTTCTCTATGTAATGACCATATGAGAGTCCACAGCAGGTTACCAGAACACGTCTTATGTGACCCCACCACCACCCCGGAGAACAGGAAATGCTCCGTTCATAAGAAGATCCTGGAGTATTACTGCACCAAGGACTCTGCTGCTATCTGTGCCTCCTGTGCTTTAACTGGAGAACATCGAGGACACCAGGTAGAGACATTGAAAGAGGCCTTTATAAAGAAGAAGAAGAAACTGACAAATAATCTGGAGAAACTGATTACTAAGAGAGAGAAGACAGACGAAAGAGTCCGGAATCTGCAGGAATACAGGAGAAGAGCACAAAGAGAACTAGAGAGAGTAACTGCCCTGTTCGGAGACATCATGAGACATGTGGAAGACCTGGAGAAGAAAGTCCTGAGTAAGATCTCCATGGCAGAGGACATCTTACATCTAGTCAATGATCTGATACAGCAGTTGGAGTTAAAGAATGAGGAGCTGTCCAGGAAGCTGCATCCCCTACAGGAGCTGTGGCTCATGACGGATCCATTGACCGTCCTACAGATATCAGACACAGGTGACTTGGGTGATACTGAGGATGGTGAAGATGAGTACATAGACATGCATGATAAACTCCTTCATGATGTAAGGGATCTGGATGGGGCCTCACATATGATCGGCACAGATTTTACGGATATAATAACTGGTGTAACTGGGGGGATCGTTATACAGAAAGCTGTAGACATTTTATTGGATGAGGACACGGCTCATACTGATCTATGTATCTCATATGACAAGAAGACTGCAACCAAGGCAGGACCATACCAGCCTCTCCTATATACTGAGGAGAGATTTATGGATTATAATCAAGTTTTAGGCAGTCGGAGCTTCTCCTCAGGGAGACATTACTGGGAAGTAGATCTCCAGAAATCCAATAACTGGATTATTGGGATGTGTTATGCCAGTATAGACAGGGATGGTGGAGACTCCTTGATTGGAAGGAATGACGTGTCCTGGGGTTTGGACAGGAAGGGTTCAAAATATAAAGCAGTACATGATAAAAATGAGACTGTGCTCCATGATATTGTTCCTGGTAAGCGAGTCCGGGTATGTCTGGATTATGAGGCTGGACAGATCTCCTTCTATATGGGTGCCCCCCTCCGCCACCTCCACACCTTCACTGCCACCTTCACTGAGCCCCTCTATGCTGTGTTGGGTGTATGGCATTCATATATATCATTGGTTTGAAGGGGGATGTGATAATCTGTCTAGACACCAATGACATTATTCTGAATGGGGGATTATTAGGAATGTACAATTTTAACAAGCGTGATTATGATTGTTATTGTTATTAGTACTATGATTATTGTTAATAATAGTAATTAGTAATATTATTATTATTATTACTACTACTACTATTATTATCATTATTACTATTATGCTATTATTTTTTCTATTATTTTGTTAATTTACTGATTTTTTAAAAAGATATATAATCCATTTTATGATTTAAAAAATCATAAAAGCATGGTATGGTTCAATATATATACACATACCAGTTTCAAGAGTTTTTACCCATTTTTTTTTTCTTATCCTCATTAGATTACCAGGTCACCCACAATGCATCATTTCAATAATAGTAATGATGATGATGATGATTATTATTAATAATAATATTATGCTATTATTTTTTTCTATTTTTTTATTTACTTATTTAAGAAAAGAAAATTAAATCTGTTTTACGATTGTACAAAAAGATTGTATAAGATATGGTTCAATATATACACATACTAGTTTTGAGAGTCTTTACCCAAATTTTCTCATTCTCATTAGGTCACCATATCAACCACAATGTATCATTTCAATAATAGCAATGCTGATGATTATTATTATTATTATACTGTATACTTTTTATGAGCTCTAAGCAAATGGTGAAATGCATTGACACATGAAGATTTACCATACCAGTATTTAATTCTTGGCGTATGATTATGCACAGTGTACTCTTCAACTATTGGTTGTGTTTGTTTGCTGTTTTTTTACTCATTTAGAGACATACATCTTGTACATGTGGTATGATCTTTTTTAACAATTATTTCGAAATAAAAACGTATTTTTATAATACATCAAGCTCCTTTTCTGGCCTGTACAGTCCAATATCCACTTTGTTCCTTTTTTCTTTATATTATTATATAGTTTGTTTTTTAGTTTCTCTGTTTTATGATTACAAAAATCATAATGTATGGTTCAATATATACACATCCCAGTTTTAAGAGTTTTAGCCCAATTTTTATTTCTCATTCTCATTAGGTTACCATATCACCCACAATGCATCATTTCAATAATAGCGGTTATTACTATTATGCTATTATTTTTTTTTTATTTACTTCTTTTTTTTTTTAATTTAAATCCGTTTTACAATTGTACAATCAGATTATATAAAGGTATGGTTCAATATATACACATAACAGTTTCGAGAGTTTTTACCCAGTTTTCTTTTTTCATGCTCATTAGGTTACCATGTCACCCACAATGCATCATTTCAATAATAGCGATGATGATGAATTATTATTTTTTTTTTATAATTCATCTTTTATTGAACATTTCTCTCTCATTACAATTGACATTTACATAGCATATCCACAAAGGGAAAAAAAAAGAAAAAAAAAGAAATATCATAACTTATTTAAACATACCGATGATGACATGAGGTGGCTCCCTCAACGCAACCCCTCCACATACATAGGGAGAAATGCGGAAGAAAAAGGAGGAAGAGAAAGGAGAGAGGGAAAAGAAAATATATAGGATGCTGTAGAAGGTGAATAACTTACTTAAGTGAGATTGTTTAGTGTTTGTGCCCTAAATATATTGTTAACCTAATCAAAGGAGAAAAAAATGTATTAAAAAATTTCCTTTCTTTTACTCTCCTAAAAATTAGTAAAAAAAAAAAAAAATAGAGAAAAAAATGGAAAAAAAATAGAGAACTGCGGTAAAAAATGAGTAACTCACTTGAGTGAAATCTTTCAGTGTTTGTGCTCTATGTGTGTTATTGGCCTAATAAAGGGGAAAAAAAAATTTTTGGTGGAACATAAAAAAGTACAGTAAAAAGTGAATAGTTTAGTTGAGTGAAATCTTCCAGTGCTTATGCCCTATGTGTATTATTGACCTAATAAGTGTTTAGAAAAAAAAAAAAAAAGGGGGGGAGGAGAGATAGAGGGGGAAAACAGATGTTATGGAGGGAACCACCTTCCACAATCAACATATGTCATTTAATCACATACTTAATTTAACAATCTTTATTCTTAAAAATGTTGTGGATCGTTCCTGTTGGTTTCTGGTCTCATAAACCTTTCCGCCTCCATTATTTCATCCACTTCCCTTTTCCATTCTCCTAGTGTAGGGCATGTAGCCTGTTTCCAGTATCTGGGTACCAGCCTCTTTGCTGCGTTTAATAAACGTGGTATTACACTATTTTAATAGGATTTTATAGCTCCCATAGCCCCATGAAACAAGAAGTGTACTGGTGTTGGTTCTATAAAACTTATTTGACACCCTCTTGATCCATGGGGCTATTTCTTCCCAGAATACCCTAATCTTGGGGCAGGACCACCAAATATGGAGGAACGTACCCTTGTCTTTACATCCCCTCCAGCAGCGATTATCTGCAGTTGGGTATATCTGTGCTAATCGCAAAGGAGTTCTGTACCATCTAGTCCAGAACTTATATGACATTTCCTGGATAGATGAGCTTACGGACGAGGAATGCGTTACTTCTACTCATTTTTTTTATTTGTGATGGGTATATGTACAATTTAGTTCTTTTTCCCATTCTTTGATAAAATAAGGTGTTGTATTTTGTTCATTAAGCATTAGTTTACACATTTGAGATAATAAATGATTGGGTTTTGATATCTTCATACACATCTTCTCAAATATGGTTAAAGAGTTCTGAGACCTTACTTGAGATTCTATTTTTTTTTTTTAAGTTTTGCATTTGGTTGTATCTCCAACCTGCCATCCCCATGTCCCCTTATGATGATACCAGTTCGGCTTGGGGCATAAGAGCACCCAGAGGGGCATACCTTAGACACATTGTATTCCCATCTGATTCCTAACCTAATGCTCCCTTTTCTTCTCCAGGGGGGAACCATGGATAACCTCCCAATGGGGCCAATGGGGATATTCTAGGGGCATATTTGCCAGTTTTATTTATTCTATCCCACACTGCCAGTGTGTGTTCCGAGTTAATGGAGATGTCCATTTGGATAATCCCCTATCCTTGGCTGGTATCCATGGTGCTCCCGCTAAATCTCTTTCTGCCATATTTTTCTCAATCGCAACCCATGCTTTATTTTTGGTGCCATGACACCAATTTAAGATGTGTACCAGAGACATTGCTCTGTAATACATTGCGATGTCTGGCAACCCTACTCCTCCCTCCCCTTTACTTCTGCGTAGGATGTTATATGCCATTCTAGCATTTCCATCCTTCCATATAAAAGGACACAAATGCTTCATGTACCTTTTATATATCAGTCTGGGTATTATATTAATTTTAAGGATATTAATCCTCCCGAACCATGTTAGTGTACGTCCTTTCCATCTATACAAATCCTCTGTTATTTCCGCGAGCAGGGAGCTATAATTTCATTCATATAGGAGTTTTGCATCTACAGTAATATGCACTCCTAAATAAAATAACGATTCCCTGTTCCATATGGACGGGTATTTATTTTGCAGAGATATGGCTAATGATGGTGGCACATGACTAGGTAATATAACCGATTTCTCTAAGTTTATTTAAGAGGGCTTTCACATCAAGCCGCCACCAGCGTCAGCAGTAAAGCGACGCTATTTTTAGCGCCACTTTACCGTCCTTTTAGCGGCGCTATTCGGCCGCTAGTGGGGGTGGTTTTAACCCCCCAGTTAGCGACTGAAAAGGGGTTAAATCCGCCCACAAAACGCCGCCAGTATCGCACAGCTGCCCCATTGATCTCAACGAGGAGCAGCGGTGGAGGAGCTGCGAGTTCACCGCTCCTTCACCGCTCCAAAGAAGCTGCTTGCAGGAGTTTTTGTGATGCCCTGCCAGAGCACCGCTCCAGTGTGAAAGTCCTCGGGCTTTCACACTGGAGTGAATGGATAAATTGGATAAATTCCCATATCCCGTCACCTCCTGCATCACTACTTTTATGGATTCCTGGGGTTTGGAAAGAAAAAATAATAGGTCGTCAGCATATGCTGACACTTTATGCTCTCTAGGGCCAATTCCTACTCCCAGTATTCCTTTATTTTCCCTTATTCTACATAGGAATGGTTCTAGCACAAGGGCAAATAGTATTGGGGACAATGGGCAACCCTGCCTTGTGCCATTCCGTATATCAAAGCAGCCTGACAGGGTCCCTTTAACCTTGACCTTTGCCCATGCTCCAGCGTATAATGCTGATACCCACCCCATCATCCGTTCCCCCAGACCTCTTCCCCTTAATACTTCCGTCATAAATACCCAGTTCACTCTATCAAATGCCTTTTCGGCGTCCATTGATAGCACTACTCTTGGCATCTTATTAGGTCCATTCTGTATCCAATGGAGTACATGACGGGCCCAGATGGTATTATCTTTAGTTTCTCATCCCATCATAAACCCCGTTTGATCAGAGTGTACCAACTATATTACTTTATCCTGCAATCTGGTTGCTAATATCTTTGCTAGTAGTTTAGTGTCTGAATTTAGGAGGGAGATAGGTCTGTAGTTTGCACAAAATTGTGGGTCTTTCCCAGGTTTTGGTATTACTGTCACGAAAGCCAGTAATGCTTCTGGGGGTAACGGATTGGTAGCTGTAATTTGGTTAAAATAGTTGCATAATGGTGTAGTCAACATACTAATACATTTCTTATAGTACGCCTTTGTTAGGCCATCAGGACCCAGGCTTTTCCCTATTGGTAAATTTTCTATCGCTTTTTTTATTTCCTCAACCGTAATCTGCTCCTCCAATCTCTCCACCACCTCCAGAAGAAGAGGTGGTAGTGTAGACTCCTTAATATAATCTCTTATTTCCTCCATTTGACCCCCTTCTTCTACTCCTGACGAGGTTGGTTGAATATTATATAGGCCCCTATAAAAATGTTGAAATTCCATAGATATAGATTTTGTATCTATTATCTGTTTATTATTTGCTCGGATATTATGAACATGGGAAATTTCCTGTTGTTTTTTTAATTGTCTGGCCAATAATTTGCCACATTTGTTCCCATGCTCATAAAATCCATGTGCAAAAAATCTATACTTGTCTTTGACCCTTCTATCCAGATATGTGGAGAGCTTTGTTCTAAGCATTTCCAGCTGTTTAGCATCCCCAGGGTCGAGACTGCTCTTGTTTAGTCTCCAACTCATGTATATTTCCTAATTTATCCTCTATCTCCTTCCTTTTTTTTTTTTAACTTGTGACCCATGGGCTATTAATTCCCCCCTGATGACTGCTTTATGGGCCACCCATATCGTTTGTCCTCATACGTCTCCTGACGTATTTTCTTCAAAGTACCTTATCATTTTGTACCGTATATCCTCTGCTATCTGTTTGTCATCCAACAATGACCCATTTAATCGCCATGTCCACTCCCGTTGACCTACAGATACCAGAAGAAACTTCATCACCACTGGTGCATGATCTGATACCGTTATTGGTTCTATTATAACGGCTCTCACGTGTTCCAGATAATACTGGTCCACCATGAATAGGTCCAACCTAGAATATACTTTATGGGTCTTTGAATAGTAACTATAATCCTTAATCCCCTCGTTAAGGGCCCGCCAACTACCTACCAAATGGAGGGTTTGAAAAAGTTTTTATCACTTGTTTAAGTGCTTTAAATGATAATGCTGTTTTCCCTGATGTAGTGACTAATTTAGGGCCCAAGATAATATTAACCCCCCCCCCCCAAAATCACACATCCCTCCTAAACTTGTCCAGCTTTCCTTAGGTTTTCAATAAGAAATCTACCGTACCAGTGTTTGGGGCATATATGGAAGCAAACGTATAGCAATATCCATACAATGTTCCCTTAATGAATAAAAACCTCCCCTCTGGGTCTGTTTGTACTGCCGTAGAGATCAAGGGGCATGTTTTTCCGAAAGCTATAGTTACACCCCTTGCCCTTGCTATTGGGGATAATGTATGAAACCATTGGTTATAGGGTAGGGATGAGCTTCGTGTTCGAGTCGAACCCATGTTCGACTCGAACATCGGCTGTTCGATCGTTCGCCGAATTGCGAACGATATGGGCCGTTCGCGCCAAATTCGTGTGGCGCGTCACGGCCCATAATTCACTGCGGCATCGCAGTGCATTGCTTGCTGATGATTGGTCAAGCATGCACTATGACCCGCATGCTTGGCCAATCACAGCGCCGCCTTAACAGAGAGCCGTAATTGGCCAAAGCCAAGGAGGCTTTGGCCAATTATGGCTCAGGGGATTTAGTACACGCCTCACACTATATAAGGCCGCCTGCACGGCGGCCCTGTGCAGTGTGTTCCGGTGTGCTGAGAAATAGAGAGAGAGAGAGACAGTGTCATTTCATTTGAGTTAGCTAGATTAGGCAGGACAGTCAGTCAGTTAGCTGCACTTAAAGTGTATTGTGTATATATATGCATCCCAGGTGTTGCATATATATATATATATATACACTGTATTCAGTTTAGCTAGATCCGTTCCTGTTATCTTCTAGACTATTTACATTTAGTGCAGTGCGTCCTGCTCACAGTGTTCAGCTAGATCCGTTCCTGTTATCTTCCTACTGACAGGCAGGCTTGTCTTGTTACAGTATTTTGAAGAAAATTACTGGTGTTCTTTTGATCCTATTAGTACCACAGTCAGGCAGCTAGACTATTTACAGTTAGTGCAGTGCGTCCTGCTCACAGTATTCAGCTAGATCCGTTCCTGTTATCTTCCTACTGACAGGCAGGCTTGTCTTGTTACAGTATATAAAGCTACCTGAAGAAAATTACTGGTGTTCTTTTGATCCTATTAGTACCACAGTCAGGCAGCTAGACTATTTACATTTAGTGCAGAGCGTCCTGCTCACAGTGTTCTGCTAAACCTACAAGTTAGTGGGGTGCGTCCTGCTCACAGTGTTCAGCTAAACCTACAAGTTAGTGGGGTGCGTCCTGCTCACAGTGTTCAGCTAAACCTACAAGCTAGTGGGGTGCGTCCTGCTCACAGTGTTCAGCTAAACCTACAAGCTAGTGGGGTGCGTCCTGCTCACAGTGTTCAGCTAGATCCGTTTCTGTTATCTTCTTACTGACAGGCAGGCTTGTCTTGTTACAGTAAATACAGCTACCTGAAGAAAATTGCTGGTGTTCTTTTGATCCTATTAGTACCACAGTCAGGCAGCTAGACTATTTACAGTTAGTGCAGTGCGTCCTACTCACAGTGTTCTGCTAAACCTACAAGTTAGTGGGGTGTGTCCTGCTCACAGTGTTCAGCTAAACCTACAAGCTAGTGGGGTGCGTCCTGCTCACAGTGTTCAGCTAGATCCGTTTCTGTTATCTTCTTACTGACAGGCAGGCTTGTCTTGTTACAGTAAATACAGCTACCTGAAGAAAATTGCTGGTGTTCTTTTGATCCTATTAGTACCACAGTCAGGCAGCTAGACTATTTACAGTTAGTGCAGTGCGTCCTACTCACAGTGTTCTGCTAAACCTACAAGTTAGTGGGGTGTGTCCTGCTCACAGTGTTCAGCTAAACCTACAAGCTAGTGGGGTGCGTCCTGCTCACAGTGTTCAGCTAGATCCGTTTCTGTTATCTTCTTACTGACAGGCAGGCTTGTCTTGTTACAGTAAATACAGCTACCTGAAGAAAATTGCTGGTGTTCTTTTGATCCTATTAGTACCACAGTCAGGCGACTAGACTATTTACAGTTAGTGCAGTGCGTCCTGCTCACAGTGTTCTGCTAAACCTACAAGTTAGTGGGGTGCGTCCTGCTCACAGTGTTCAGCTAAACTTACAAGTTGGTGGGGTGCGTCCACCTCACAGTGTTCAGCTAAAGCTACCTGTAGAAGGTTGGTGGTGTTCTCATACTACAGGCAGGCAGTTGATTTTGCTAGCTGCAGTATCAGTACATATATATATATATATATATATCCCAGCTTAGTGCAGCTACAGGCCATTAGTATGTCTGGAAGGCCAAGAAGGAGAGGCAGACAGTCACAAGCCAATAAGAGAGGGCAAGCAGGCTCTGTGTCTAGTGCTGGTCGTGGAGACGGTGCATCCTCATCAGCACGTGGCCATGGGACACGCTTGGCCTTTTTTTCGGCAGCTGGCCATGTTGAGCCGCAACATGCGGAAGACTTGGTCGAGTGGATGACCAAGCCGTCCTCATCCTCCTCATCCTCTCTCACCCATGCCCAGGGTACTTTGTCTGGCAAAGCAGCGGCCTCTTCCCTCGGCTCAATGTCATCAGTGACTCCTTCCCTAGCCCCACCATGTCCTCCTGAGGAGTCCCTCGAACTGTTTGACCACAGTGTTGGGTACATGCTCCAGGAGGATGCCCAGCGTTTGGAAGGCTCTGATGATGATACTGAGCTCGATGAAGGCAGTAACATGAGCATGGACAGAGGGGGTGCCCAAGAAGGACAGCAATCTGGCAGTCATGCTCCCCCTGCTGCAGCATACTGCCAGGTTTGCTCCAGTGATGAGGAGGGAGGGGATGATGAGGTCACTGACTCAACGTGGGTGCCTGATAGGAGAGAGGAGGAGGAGGAGGCGGCACATCACCAACGAGGCAGGATGCCCTCCAGGGGCCAGCCTAAGGGCAGCACATTGACTGCATCACATCCCAAAGCTCCACATGTGCAGGGCGCTGCAGTCTCTGCGCGTTATTCAAAAAGTTCTTTGGTGTGGGCCTTTTTTGAGACGAGTGCATCAGATCGCACCGCTGCTATTTGCAACATATGTCTCAAGCGTATCTCGCGTGGCCAAAACATCTCCCGCTTGGGTACCACATGCTTGACCAGACATATGTTGACCTGCCATGCAGTTCGTTGGCAAGCGTATCTAAAAGACCCACACCAAAGAACAAAGAGGACCTCTCCTTGCTCCTCATCAGCTGAGATTTCCAACCCCACTAGACCTTCAGTCCTCTCTGAGACCTGCACTGAGAGGAATGAAGGTGTAGAATTAGGTGTGTCACAGCCAAGTACTTGTGGGCAATCTGATTTTGGTACACCGACGTCAGATTGTACCAGGCAAATTTCCCTGCCCCAGCTGCTGCACCGCCGAAAGAAGTTTGCTCCCAGCCATCCACATGCCCAGCGGTTGAATGCTAGCTTGGCAAAATTGCTAGCACTTCAACTGCTGCCTTTTCAGTTGGTAGACTCTGCCCCCTTCCGTGAGTTTGTGGAATGTGTGGTTCCTCAGTGGCAGGTACCCAAACGCCACTTTTTCTCACGGAACGCGATTCCGGCTCTCTACCAGCATGTGGAAGGCAATGTCCATGCCTCGCTGGACAGGGCGGTCAGCGGTAAGGTGCATATTACCGCTGACTCATGGTCCAGCAGGCATGGACAGGGACGTTACCTAAGTTTCACGGCGCATTGGGTGACTCTGCTGGCAGCCGGGAAGGATGCAGGACAAGGTGCAGTAGTGTTGGAGGTTGTTCCGCCACCACGCCTCCAAAATGCTAATGATTGTGACACACCTCTCTCCTCCACCCCCTCCTCTTCTTCTTCCTCCATGGCCTCTTCCTCGGAACCAGCGGTGCTCCGTAGTCGTTCAAGGGGCTACGCAAGTACGCAGGCCAAAAGATGCCATGCGGTGCTTGAGCTGGTGTGCTTGGGGGACAGGAGCCACACTGGGGCAGAGGTTCTGTCAGCTCTGCAGGGGCAGGTTCAGAGGTGGTTGACGCCACGCCAACTTAAGGCAGGAATGGTGGTTTGCGACAATGGCACCAACCTCCTCTCTGCCCTCCGACAGGGACAAATGACCCATGTGCCCTGTTTGGCTCACGTCCTTAACTTGGTGGTGCAGCGGTTCTTGGGCAGGTACCCGGGCTTACAGGATGTCCTGAGGCAGGCCAAGAAAGTCTGTGTGCATTTCCGCCGGTCATATAATGCCAGTGCTCGGCTGACGGACCTCCAAAAGGAGTTTAACCTGCCCAAGAACCGCCTAATCTGTGACATGCCCACCAGGTGGAACTCAACGTTGGCCATGCTGCAGCGGCTGCACACGCAGCAGAGGGCCATCAATGAGTACCTGTGCGACTATGGCACCAGGACAGGGTCAGGGGAGCTTGGTTTTTTTTCCCCACGCCAGTGGGCCATGATCAGGGATGCATGCACTGTCCTGTCACCATTTGAGGAGGCCACAAGGATGGTGAGCAGTGACAGTGCATGCATCAGTGACACTGTCCCCCTTGTCCACATGTTGGAGCACACGCTGCGTGGAATAATGGACAGGGCACTTGAGGCAGAACAGAGGCAGGAAGAGGAGGACTTCCTTAGCTCTCAAGGCCCCCTTTATCCAGACAGTGTTCCTGCGTGCCCGCCGATCACACAGGAAGAGGACGAGGAGGAGGAGGAGGAGGAGGAAGATTGTGTCAGTATGGAGGTGGAGCCTGGCACTCAGCATCAGCAGCAGTCTTTAAGGGATCAGTCCCAAGAAACACATGGACTTGTACGTGGCTGGGAGGAGGTGGCTGAGGACCATGTCGTCCTTAGTGACCCAGAGGACTCCGGACCGAATGCCTCAGCAAACCTACGCTGCATGGCCTCCCTGATCCTGCAAAGCCTGCATAAGGATCCTCGTATTCGTGGTATCAAGGAGAAGGACCAATACTGGCTGGCAACCCTCCTTGATCCACGTTACAAGGGTAAGGTTGCGGACCTTATCTTGCCATCGCAGAGGGAGCAGAGGATGAAACATCTTCGGGAGGCCTTGCAGAAATGTCTGTGCAACGCGTTCCCAGAGACTGGGAGGTTACAAACTCCTGTTTCTGGACAACGTGTTGCTGAGGCTTCGGTCAGTCAAAGAAGGAGCGGTGGAGAAGGTGGCCGTCTGACAGATGCGTTCAGACAATTTTTTGGTCCGCAGCCCCAAGGTATGATCGGTTCCAGCAACCATCGCCAGCGTCTGTTTTATATGGTGCAGGAATACCTAGGGGAAAGATCAGACTTGGACACCTTTCCCACCGAAAATCCTCTGGGTTACTGGGTCTTGAGGATGGATCACTGGCCAGAGCTTGCACAGTATGCAATTGAGCTACTGGCCTGTCCTGCATCCAGCGTTCTTTCGGAACGCACATTCAGTGCTGCTGGAGGCTTTGTAACCGATCACAGGGTGCGTCTGTCCACTGACTCGGTCGATCGACTGACCTTCATAAAAATGAATCAGTCTTGGATCACCACCAGCTACCAAGCACCTGATGCTGATGTAACCGAATAATTTTTTTTTAAATCTCAGATCCCTTCAAAGACTGCCTATGCTGATGCTGAGTGACTATCCCTGAGTAATTATCCTCTTCCTCCTCAATCATCACGCCGATAGCTTGTAAGAACATTTTTGGTTCTGGGCACCACCAGTGCCTAAGGCACAATTTTTCAGCCCCTGTTTAACAGGGGCGTGTAATTACAATTTTTGATGTAATACTTTGCAGCAGGGCTCGTTCCTGCATTCCAACTAGAGTGTCTGTGAGGGGTTGCAGTGTTGTGGCACCAGCACCAGTGCCTAAGGCCCATTTTTTCTGCCCCTGTTTAACAGGGCGTGTAATTACAATTTTTGATGCAATACTTTGCAGCAGGGCTCGTTCCTGCGTTCCAACTAGAGTGTCTGTGAGGGGCTGCAGTGTTGTGGCACCAGCACCAGTGCCTAAGGCCCATTTTTTCTGCCCCTGTTTAACAGGGGCGTGTATTTACAATTTTTGATGCAATACTTTGCAGCAGGGCTCGTTCCTGCGTTCCAACTAGAGTGTCTGTGAGGGGTTGCAGTGTTGTGGCACCAGCACCAGTGCCTAAGGCCCAATTTTTCAGCCCTTGTTTAACAGGGGCGTGTAATTACAATTTTTGATGCAATACTTTGCAGCAGGGCTCGTTCCTGCGTTCCAACTAGAGTGTCTGTGAGGGGTGGCAGTGTTGTGGCACCAGCACCAGTGCCTAAGGCCTAATTTTTCAGCTCCTGTTCAACAGGGGCATGTAATTACAATTCTTGATCTAATATTTCACAGCAGGGCCCTGTGAGAGCTTACAGTGTTGTGGCCACAGCAACACCTAAGGCCCAAATTTCTGCTGAGTATATAGGGCAGGACCCTACTTTCAAACAACTAACTTACAAACGACTCCTACTTGCAAACGGAAGGAGACAACAGGAAGTGAGATGAAATCTACCCCTAGGAAGGGAAATTCTCTCCTGTAAGAGTTAATATGGGAAAAACATTTCTCCTTTCCACTGATGCTTTCCAATCCATTGGGACAAAAAGTGAGGTGAAATCTTCTGAAGAGGAGGAAAGACAGCAAAACAAATGTCACAGGGGTGATAACCCTTCCCTATGTTTTCCAAAAAGCTTAAAAAAGATTTTTTGGCTGGAGCTAAACACGTTAAAAATGTACCCGTTAAAAATTACAAACAGATTCTACTTAACAACAAACCTACAGTCCCTGTCTTGTTTGCACCGCCTGTATACTGCTGTTCAGAGTATATAGGGTCTGGTGGCCCCACACCTTTCCTTATTTTGATTTGGGTGCGGGGTTCCCTTTAATATCCATACAAGACCCAAAGGGCCTGGTAATGGTCTGGGGGGTACCCATGCCGTTTGTCTCACTGATTTTCATCCATATTGCCAGGACCCGACATTACATTAAACCCGCAAGCAGTTTTAAATGAGATTTTTTCCTTTAAAAATGACATTTTGTGCAGGGACTGTTCTAAACACGGGAAACACGCGTCACTTTACAGGCATACTATAGACACACCCCAGGTACGATATTTAAAGGAATATTTCACTTTTTTTTTTTTTTACTTTAAGCATCATTAAAATCACTGCTCCCGAAAAACGGCCGTTTTTAAAAGTTTTTTTTGCATTGATACATGTCCCCTGGGGTAGGACCCGGGTCCCCAAACCCTTTTTAGGACAATACCATGCAAATTAGCCTTTAAAATGAGCACTTTTGATTTCGAACGTTCGAGTCCCATAGACGTCAATGGGGTTCTAACGTTCGTGCGAATTTTCGGTCCGTTCGCAGGTTCTGGTGCGAACCGAACCGGGGGGGTGTTCGGCTCATCCCTATTATAGGGGGACAACGGTAGCTTAGGTACGGATCCTGGCATAAAATGCGTCTCTTGCATGTAGCCTGTTGACGCATTTCCTGCCGGCCCCTTTTCTGAGGTGTGTTCAAACCCCTTACATAATATGTCATAATCTTCAGTGAGTTATCCATCGCCTATTTTCTCAAAAAATACAAAAATCTATACATTCTTAACTTATTGCCGTCTATTATATTTTCCTTTTCTATTAGGGAATCTGTAAGAGAACCTAAAAACCCAAATCCACCACAACATAACACCCTACTAATTAGAGTGTACCATCTACCAGGAGGGTTAACCCATGTGGGTGCCCCTTGCCCACCCCACACCCTCCCACCCATCTGCTTTATGCAGATGATCCAATCCCTCATCAGGACCTACCTAATTGTAATGAGGGGACTTTCTCCTCTGTTATACCCCAGACTGTTCTTTTTAATTTATATTATGGGGCTACTTCCTTTATTTTAATACACCTCTTCTATATTCGGCACTGAGGAGGGAAGGGAGGAACAAGAACATATATGAGATAAGAGAGAGAAAAAAAAAATATTATTATTACTACTATTATTTTTTCAATTTTCTTTTTATTAACTTTTTTTTTTTTATTCGTTTTTTGATTCAGATCAAAATATTATAATTATAATTTGGATATTATAATGGAATGCGCTCCCCTCGTGGCACACACTCTTTGCTCGCCTGGATAGGCCTCTCTCACTTGCCTAGCAGCCAGTACGTAGCACGAACAAAAGTCTCTGCCACAGACTTGTTTGGGATAAACCTGTACGATCCTCTGCCACAGGATGTATTGGTCTTTCTGCAATGAACGTCAGTCACAGTGCTTGAACCTTTAAGCCAACCCGGCAACACTATGCTGTATAGTTACTTTAGGATACGTCCTCCAACCGAGTCATCAGGCCCCTCTCCAGATCAGCACGCCGCGTGATCCTTCCATAATGGGTCCTCCCCTGGGATCTCCTCGGTTGTCCAGCTTCTTCACTCTTGATAGACAGCTCAGGACCATTCCTCGGCTCCTGTGGTAGGCCCCAGACAAGCTTCTGGGCCCACCCTTGCGCCGCAGCGACGTGGGCCTCCAGAACGGAGGACCACGAGATTGCTCTCTAACGCATACCTGTCGGCCAGGAGGGCCATCAGGTGGCTGTAAAATGAACCCCACAATATGGTGTCTGTCCCATAAATACCCTCGCCCAGAATGCATCTCGGAGGACCACCTACACCGAGCTTGTCTCCGGGACAGAGGAGCATCCATACACTTCGACACGTTGCCCTTCCAACACTGACCAGTGATAACAGCGACACCCACCGGTCAGCATGGAAACACGCACAATGTCATCCAAGCTGAAACAGAGGCAAACCTAACCTTCCTAACGAACAAGTTACTAAATTTACCTAACATATGGTAGATCGCAAATATATCAGCACTACACTCCTTTTAAACAGGTGGAAGATAAACCATTTTCATGCTCCTTCACTGCTTGCTGCCCCTTCCCAGAACCTGTAGCAGCAACACCAGCATAAGTTTCTCTTACACCAGCAGCATTTGCAGTCTTGTCCTTAGACACACTCAAACCTGCTGGCAGAGAGTCTGAATCAGCTGTGATAGCAGTCTTCTGATTAGCAGAGGAAGGACCCTCTCCCTCCCCCTCCCCCGAACACACAGTTTCTTTTCTGGGATCAATCACAGTCATGGATGCTGCAGACTCCTGGAAAGTTGTAGCACTACTGCACCCAGCATCTTCTCCACCATTCACAGGAACAGCCACTGTGCCTGGTCCAGGCAAAGTCATTGTATTGTCCATGGACCTCTCTGCAGACTGAAGCTGACAGTTATTAGCAGATGTTATTGCATGCTGTGTATTGTCTATGGGTCTGGGCTGACTGCTTGCAGCACTACAACCCTCAGCAAGCCCATTGTCATTAAAGTTCACACCATCCTGCACACAAACTGTATCTGCTCTTTCCACAGGTCTTTCTTCCACAGGGCTAGGAATGGCGTCCATCTTCTCCTCATCATCCTGGGAAGCCACATTCGGAGGTGATTCAAGTTTATTGATAAAATCCAGCATGCCAGAACCTTCAACCTCCTGCTCAGATGTTCCACATTGCTGGGGAATGAAGGGGACAGAGGCCTCCACCATTGAGGACTCAGCAGATGTCTGAGGTGTTGAAGAGCTGGGCTCATCCTGCAGGCCCACTTTCTCAATCTCTGCTGAGTGTACCTGCATCTCCTCACTGGTCTCCTCACCCTCCATGCAGGAAGCGGCTCTTCTTCTCATTTGGCTGAATCTTTCTTCATTCTTATATTTTGATAAATGCTCCACTATTCTCCTTTAGAGAACTCACCAGTTCTTTCTGCTTCCACAGAGCTTGTTCCAGGTCTTTCAACTCAGGCCTCAGAGCCGGTCTTTTCTTGCTGAACACTTTGGCACAAATCTGCTTTTTCTTTTTAAATTCATTTTTCAAAGCTACCAATTTCTCCTCTTCCTTCTCACTCCGCTTCAGTGTTTCAACAACCCTCCGTCTAAAGGCAGACAGGGACTCATCTTTCCTTGGGCCAGGCCCAGTGTCTTCCACAGGCTGAGGCCTATCCAGGGGGCCTCCACCAGGGTCCTCCCCAGGATCCGGCATCACTCCTGGGGCAGAGGAGCAACTCTAGCCCCTGGTCTCTGGAAGCAAAGGAACCAGCAACCTCGCTGTCAAGGAGCAGAATGGCAGTTTCCCACCATCCCTGTGCTGAGTTCCCATGTCTGTACACCTACTGTGCCCATTATGAGGGGTTCCCCATCCCTGTTCTAAGTTTTCGGGTCTGTACGCCTTCTGTGCCCATTATGAGGGGTTGCCACTGTCCCTGTGCTGAGTATTTGGGTCTGTATACCTGCTGGCTGCTGTGCCCATTATGAGGGGTTCCCACCATCCCTGTGCTGAGTTCTCAGGTCTGTACACCTGCTGTGCCCATTATGAGGGATTCCCACCATCCCTGTGCTGAGTTCTTGGGTCTGTACACCTGCTATGCCCATTACGAGGGGTTCCCATCATCTCTGAGCTGAGTTCCCGGGTCTGTACACCTGCTGTGCCCATTATGAGGGGTTGCCACCGTCCCTGTGCTGAGTATTTGGGTCTGTACACCTGCTGGCTGCTGTGCCTATTATGAGGGGTTCCCCCCATCAATGTGCTGAGTGCCCGGGTCTGTACACCTACTGTGCCCATTATAAGGGGTTCCCACCATCACTGTGCTGAGTTCCCGGGTCTGTACACCTGCTGTGCCCATTATAAGGGGTTCCCATCATCACTGTGCTGAGTTCCCGGGTCTGTACACCTGCTGTGCCCATTATGAGGGGTTCCCACCATCCCTGTGCTGAGTTCCCGGGTCTGTACACCTGATGTGCCCATTATGAGGGGTTGCCACAGTCCCTGTGCTGAGTTCTCGGGTCTGTACACCTGCTGTGTTCATTATGAGGGGTTCCCATCATCTCTGAGCTGAGTTCCCGGGTCTGTACACCTGCTGTGCCCATTATGAGGGGTTGCCACTGTCCCTGTGCTGAGTATTTGGGTCTGTACACCTGCTGGCTGCTGTGCCCATTATGTAGGGTTCTCACCATCCCTGTGCTGAGTTCTCGGGTCTGTACACCTGCTGTGCCCATTATGAGGGGATCCCACCATCCCTGTGCTGAGTTCTCGGGTCTGTACACCTGCTGTGCCCATTATGGGGGGTTGCCACCGTCCCTGTGCTGAGTATTTGGGTCTGTACACCTGCTGGCTGCTGTGCCTATTATGAGAGGTTCCCCCCATCAATGTGCTGAGTGCCCGGGTCTGTACACCTACTGTGCCCATTATGAGGGGTTCCCACCATCACTGTGCTGAGTTCCCGGGTCTGTACACCTGCTGTGCCCATTATGAGGGGTTCCCACCATCTCTGTGCTGAGTTCCCGGGTCTGTACACCTGATGTGCCCATTATGAGGGGTTGCCACAGTCCCTGTGCTGAGTTCTCGGGTCTGTACACCTGCTGTGCTCATTATGAGGGGTTCCCATCATCTCTGAGCTGAGTTCCCGGGTCTGTACACCTGCTGTGCCCATTATGAGGGGTTGCCACTGTCCCTGTGCTGAGTATTTGGGTCTGTACACCTGCTGGCTGCTGTGCCCATTATGAGGTGTTCCCACCATCCCTGTGCTCTGTTCCTGGGTCTGTGCACCTCCTGTGCCCATTGTGAGGGGTTCCTATCATCTCTGAGCTGAGTTCCCGGGTCTGTACACTTGCTGTGCCCATTATGAGGGGTTCCCACCATCCCTGTGCTGAGTTCTCAGGTCTGTACACCTGCTGTGCCCATTATGAGGGGTTGCCGCCGTCCCTGTGCTGAGTATTTGGGTCTGTACACCTGCTGGCTGCTGTGCCCATTATGAGGGGTTCTCACCATCCCTGTGCTGAGTTCTCGGGTCTGTACACCTGCTGTGCCCATTATGAGGGGTTCCCACCATCCCTGTGCTGAGTTCTCGGGTCTGTACACCTGCTGTGCCCATTATGGGGGGTTGCCACCGTCCCTGTGCTGAGTATTTGGGTCTGTACACCTGCTGGCTGCTGTGCCCATTATGAGGGGTTCCCACCATCCCTGTGCTGAGTTCTCAGGTCTGTACACCTGCTGTGCCCATTATGAGGGGTTGCCGCCGTCCCTGTGCTGAGTATTTGGGTCTGTACACCTGCTGGCTGCTGTGCCCATTATGAGGGGTTCTCACCATCCCTGTGCTGAGTTCTCGGGTCTGTACACCTGCTGTGCCCATTATGAGGGGTTCCCACCATCCCTGTGCTGAGTTCTCGGGTCTGTACACCTGCTGTGCCCATTATGGGGGGTTGCCACCGTCCCTGTGCTGAGTATTTGGGTCTGTACACCTGCTGGCTGCTGTGCCCATTATGAGGGGTTCCCACCATCACTGTGCTGAGTGCCCGGGTCTGTACACCTCCTGTGCCCATTGTGAGGGGTTCCCATCATCTCTGAGCTGAGTTCTCGGGTCTGTACACCTGCTGTGCCATTATGAGGGGTTCCCACCATCCCTGTGCTGAGTTCTCTGGTCTGTACACCTGCTGTGCCCATTATGAGGGGTTGCCACCGTCCCTGTGCTGAGTATTTGGGTCTGTACACCTGCTGGCTGCTGTGCCCATTATGAGGGGTTCCCACCATCACTGTGCTGAATTCCCGGGTCTGTACACCTACTGTGCCCATTATTAGGGGTTCCCACCATCCCTGTACTGAATTCCTGGGTCTGTACACCTGCTGTGCCCATTATGAGGGGTTGCCACCATCCCTGTGCTGAGTATTTGGGTCTGTACACCTGCTGGCTGCTGTGCCCATTATGAGGGGTTCCCACCATCACTGTGCTGAGTGCCCGGGTCTGTGCACCTCCTGTGCCCATTGTGAGGGGTTCCTATCATCTCTGAGCTGAGTTCCCGGGTCTGTACACTTGCTGTGCCCATTATGAGGGGTTCCCACCATCCCTGTGCTGAGTTCTCAGGTCTGTACACCTGCTGTGCCCATTATGAGGGGTTGCCGCCGTCCCTGTGCTGAGTATTTGGGTCTGTACACCTGCTGGCTGCTGTGCCCATTATGAGGGGTTCCCACCATCACTGTACTAAATTCCCGGGTCTGTACATCTACTGTGCCCATTATGAGGGGTTCCCACCATCCCTGTGCTGAGTTCTCAGGTCTGTACACCTGCTGTGCCCACTATGAGGGGTTGCCACCATCCCTGTGCTGAGTATTTGGGTCTGTACACCTGCTGGCTGCTGTGCCCATTACGAGGTGTTCCCACCATCCCTGTGCTCTGTTCCTGGGTCTGTACACATACTGTGCCTATTATGAGGGGTTCCCATCATCTGTGAGCTGAGTTTCCGGGTCTGTACACCTGCTGGCTGCTGTGCCCATTATGAGGGGTTCTCACTGTCCCTGTACTGAGTTCCTGAGTCTGTACACCTACTGTGCCCATTATGAGGGGTTCCCATCATCTCTAAGCTGAGTTCCCGGGGCTACACCCGCTGTGCCCATTATTAGGGGTTCCCACCATCCCTGAGATGAGTTTCCAGGTCTGTACACCTGCTGTGCCATTATGAGGGGTTAATTTTGTTTATTGAAAAATCTTACAAACAACAATTTATATACAATAAAACCATAATAAATAAATAAAACATATTTACAAAATAATTGAATATGATAATACAAAACAAAAACATTATAAATGGTACAAACCAAATTGCGCACAACACAATCCCTACGGGAGAGCCAGACTAAGGAACATCGTCGTCACCATGCATGTAGCCTTTTATCAAAAATAGATTTGATCTTGAAAATCTAGAGGGGAGTGAATCAAGAATACAAAGAAAAGCCGCATACCCCGAGATCAACAGGCAGCAGCTACAGAGACCTGATATTCCTTCACGCCCTTATCCAGGCCTCCTGCTGCCACCTGCCTTTCTCAAGACCCTGGATCTTCCCAACCTCACCCAGAATGTCCTGCACCACCACTTCGACAGGGAGGATTTTACACCGTAAGGATACCCGACACCGTGTACTCCACGTGAAATAACGGACTACTAGACTAACTAAAAAAAGTGTTTCCAAATCATAATCCCGACGAGTCTGGAATGCCCCATACACCCACTCTGCATAACTCATATGGGGGAGGAAGGGTATACTCAGAGCCTTCCCAACCCTCTTGTACACCTCTATATTAAAGGGGCATTGAAGTAGAAAGTGATCCATGGACTCCACCACTCCTCCACACACCACTCTCGGGCAGCCCCGATCACTCATGGAAAGAAACTTCAAGTTGCCCTTCACATATAGTTTTCCATGAAAGGCAAGCCAAGCCTGATCCCTAAACTTCATTGGGATTCTCTCCAAGTTAATCAATCGCAAACCCTCCCCCAAAACCAGGCTTGGGCAATCCCTCAAGGCCAGTGGCTCGCAAAAAGCAGAGCTCATGATCCGCTTCTCAAGAAGTTTCCTTGGAAGAGATCTGACTTCTCCTGCTGTTACTTGCCACTGCCGAAGCATTTTCAAACACAAGGGTTTATAAGGGGTTCCCACCATCCCTGTGCTGAGTTCCCGGGTCTGCACAGATATCTAGCAGCAGCCAGCACTTTACAATTTACAAGACAGCAGTTCACTCACTGGCACTGCCCAGTTTGAAGTCCACTGCACCAGCTAACCCACCACATATTCCCATATAGCAGGCCGCAGCGCAAGGCAGTTAGTAATTCACGCTGCTGCCGGTGCTTACCGTTCTGGCTGAGACTCAGAGAGGAGGCGCCGCTCAGGCCTTGCTGCGATCCATCCAGTGCTAGTGGGAAACCGGAAGTGAAGCCGTGGCTCTGCGAAAAGCCCCGCCCATGTCCTCAGGACCACGCCAATGACAATCCCCACAAGCAGAATAAAGATAGAGTGGGAGTGCTTGGGTCGTATCGCTCTGCGCCCCGAGGACACTCCAAGGAAATCCTATGAAGCGCTTCAGCTACAATCATGTGATTACGAAGACACCGTTTCCCATAGACAGCTGTGTGTCCGGCGCCCCGTACACACTTAAAGGGCCAATTTTTTTTTTTTACTATGACTGGTCCCCTTTCCCCCCCTCACTGATTGGTATATGGCTCTGGGACAGAAGGGCAAATCAGGCTTAGGCATATGGCACGGGGTTACAATTAACATACCAGTCTGGCTCATGTGTGCTCCTCCTGCCATGCAGTCACTGTCCAGAGGGGACAGGGGGGGCTGCTGTCTGCTCCTCTCCCTCACTACCATACCGTCATTTCCCACTCTACACCTCCCGCCTCACCCCCTCCAATGCTCTCTTGCACCGTGCTGGGTACTATGGATTTCGGCACAGGGGAGCCGCATGGGCCCCCTGGAGCATGGGGTCGGGTCACAATTGAGACCCTTATAGCTACGCCCCTGGGTCTCTCCATAAAGAGGACCTGTCATCCCTTATTTTTATCACAAGGGATATTTATATTCCCTGTAATAAGAATAAAAGTGACCAAAATAAATTAAAGGGACAGCATTAAAAAAATCAAAGCGCCCCATCCCTCCATTTTCGTGCACAGAAGCGAACGCATACATAAGCCACACACGCATATGTAAACAGTGTTAGCACCACACATGTGAGGTATCACGGTAAATGTTAAAGCGAGAGCAATAATTCTAGCACCCCACAACCAACAACAACAGGTAACCTATAAAAAAATTTAAAGCGTTGCCTACGGAGGTTTTTAACCACTACCCACCCGCGTCCTGGACTTTGAGTGGGGGTACCTGGATGATGGGGCAGCTGCAGGCATCATTCAGATATCATTCTTTTACGCTGGTGATTCCCTGCACTGTAAAAACAATCATAGCCGCTGTTCAGCCGCTATGATGGGACGCCGCCCTCCGGTGCTTCTACCGTCTTGCCCGTGCGTTCGGCGAACCGCAGAAGGAATCCGCCGGCGGCAGAAGTTTGCCATAGAGAATACCGTGGACCAGTAGGTCCCCAGCAATCTCTATGACTTTCGGAGACCGGGCACAACGTTATGATGTCACGTCCGGCCCGGCAATTGTAAACACTGTCGTGTACTCGGTTTTTTTTTTAATGTAAAGCGCCCCTGTCCCCGCGTGCTTGCACGCAAAAGCAAACGCATACGTACGTCACGCCCACATATGTAAATGGCGTTCAAACCACACATGTGAGGTATCGCTGCAAACTTTAGAGCGAAAGCAATAATTCTAGCCCAAGACCTTCTCTGTAACTCTAAACAGATAACCTGTAAAAAAAAAAATTAAAACTTTGCCTATAGAGATTTTTAAGTAGCAAAGTTTGGCACCATTCCACAAGTGTGCGCAATTTTAAAGCATGACTTGTTAGGTATCTATTTATTTACTCTGCGTAATATCATCTTTTACATTATCCAAAAAAATTGACCTAATTTTAGTGTTTTGTTTGTTTTTAATTCATGAAGCTGTTTTTTTATTTTTTTTTTTTAAACGCGTTTGAAAAATTGCTGCGCAAATACCATGTGACGTAAAAAGTTGCAACAACCACCATTTTGTTCCCTAGTGTCTCTGCTAAAAAAAACATATATAATGTTTGGGGTTTCTGAGTAATTGTCTAGCAAAAAAAATGACAATTTTTACATGTAGGAGAGAAGTGTCAGAATTGGCTTGGTATGGAAATGGAAATATTGTAGTTTGTCACCATTCCACAAGTGTGCGCAATTTTATAGTGTGACATGTTAGGTATCTATTTACTTGGTGTAACATCATCTTTTGTATTTTATCAAAAAACTGGATTATATATTATGTTTTTTTGCATTAAAATTCATTATAATGTGTTAAAAAAAAATCACCATTTTATTCTCTAGGATCTATATATATATATATAGATATATATATCTATATATATCTATATATATATAGATATATATAGATATATATATCCTTATTAGAGACAACAAATCAGTATTTTTTGCTAGAAAATTACATAGAATCCTCAACCATTATATATATATATATATATATATATATATATATATATATATATATATATATATATATATATATATATATATAATGGTTGAGGATTCTATGTAATTTTCTAGCAAAAAATACTGATTTGTTGTCTCTAATAAGGAATGGGTTATATTTTCTTTATAAATAATAATAATAAAAATAAATAGGTTCTCTAGTAAAGAATGGGTTATATTTTCTTTATTAATAATAATACATAGTTTCTCTATTAAGGAATGGGTTATATTTTATTTAATATTAATAATAATAATAAATAGGTTCTCTAGTAAGAAATGGGTTATATTTTTATTAATATTAATAATAATAATAATAATAATAATAATAAATAGGTTCTCTAGTAAGGAATGGGTTATATTTTATTTAATATTATTAATATTAATAATAATATTATTATTAATAATAATAATAAATAGGTTCTCTAGTAAGGAATGGGTTATATTTTATTTAATATTATTAATAATAATAATAATAATAAATAGGTTCTCTAGTAAGGAATGGGTTATATTTTATTTAATATTATTAATATTAATAATAATATTAATAATAATAATAAATAGGTTCTCTAGTAAGGAATGGGTTATATTTTATTTAATATTATTATTATTATTAATAATAATAATAATAATAGACAGGTTCTCTAGTAAGGAATGGGTTATATTTTATTTAATAAGAAGCTTCATCTCTGCAATGCTATAGACTGATAGAATGCTGCACTGCAGTCCTGTCCTACGTACCCCCCACCCTGCCTGATATCTTATAACAGGGATATATTGTTATCATTACAGTAGAGAAGTGTGATGTAAAAAGAGTTGAAATTGAAGAGCCACATCATCTGGAGGTCCAGATACAACTTTATTCCATTAAAGGTTAGGGGTACAATTCAAAAAGTAGCCAACACATTTTGGGGGTCTACGTGTCCCCTTCATCAGGGCTATAACCGCTAAGCCACCGCCCACCGTCATATGACGGCTGGACGAGGCTTCTATTGTTCTGGGAGGACGTCATATGACGTCCTCGCCTTCCCGAGCCACTAGGGGGCGCGTGCGCGTGCCCGGCGGCCGCGATGTCCGCCGGGCACCCGCGATTGCCGGGTAACAGAGCAGGAGCGTGGATCTGTGCATGTAAACACAGATCCACGTCCTGTCAGAGAGGAGAGGAGACCGATGGCATGTCCCTTGTACATAGGGACAGCGATCGGTCACCTCTCCCAGTCAGTCCCCTCCCCCCACAGTTAGAATCACCTCCTTAGGTAATACATTAACCCCTCGAGCGCCCCCTAGTGTTAACCCCTTCCCTGCCAGTCACATTTACACAGTAATCAATGCAATTTTATAGCATTGATCGCTGTATAAATGTGAATGGTCCCAAAAATGTGTCAAAAGTGTCCGATGTGTCCGCCGCAATATCGCAGTCACAATAAAAATTGCAGATCACCGCCATTACTAGTAAAAAATAAATAAATAATAAAAATGCTATAAATCTATCCCCTATTTTGTAGACGCTATAACTTTTGCGCAAACCAATCAATATATGCTTATCGCAATTTTTTTTTACCAAAAATATGTAGAAGAATACATAATGGCCTAAACTGAGGAAAAAATTTGTTAAAAAAAAAAAAAATTGGATATTTATTATAGCAAAAAGTAAAAAATATTGTGTTTTTTCAAAATTGTCCCTCTTCTTTTGTTTATAGCGCAATAAATAAAAACTGCAGAGGTGATCAAATACCACCAAAAGAAAGCTCTATTTGTGGGGAAAAAATGATAAAAATTTCATTAGGGTACAGTGTAACATGACCGCGCAATTGTCATTCAAAGTGCGACAGCGCTGAAAACTGAAAAATGGCTTGGGCAGGAAGGGGGTGAAAGTGCCCGGTATTGAGGTGGTTAAAGAACATAAGAAGATTTTCATATCAATTTGATATCGATAAAATATCCCCTCCGCAGGGTCATAATTAAAACCAACACAGTCAATAGTAATGAGAGTGTCAAAATAATTACACAAAAATGAGAACATGAGCACTGAACAAAAATGGTAATATGGGTGCTGAAGAGAAAAAAAACCGATATTATAATAATAATAATAATTGTCGCTATTAATGAAATGATAGATTGTGGGTGATATGGTAACCTAATGAGAAAATGAAATTGGGTAAAAACTCTCAAAACTGGTATGTGTATATACTGAATAAATAATAGTTCCGCGCTTAGGACTGAAAGGAAAAAAAAAAAAAAAAAGGAGAACTGCAGCCCCCCTATATGGTAATTTCACCAAGTGAAATACAGATCAGCAAATGTCTTAGGAAAAGGGGAATTGGCGCTGTTCTACTAAATGTGCATAGAATGTAATTCATAGAAAACATATATACAACACAAATATGACACAATTGTATGTGAGTATATCCAATGTGCTCATAGATAGCCGTGGTATAGTGCAAAAAGGGCTCGTCCACCCAGTGCTATACAATAAAAGTGCAATGTGCTAAAAATTATATAAATATGAATATGTATATGCGTACCAAAAATACGTAAACAATCCAACACTAAACAAATGGTGATCTACTAATTAGACCAATATTGTGAAATCCCCAGCATAAATAAGTAAAAAATCCAAATAGCAACTCCAGTGATGGATAAAAAGTGCTAAGTGAAAACAATAGTCCAAACCCAAAAAAATAGTTTTTAAAAAAGTATTTTACGTCCCAGGAAAAAACTTTATTCTATATGAAAAAAGGCTTCTTAAAAGTGTCCCTTGTATGGAAAAACTGTGAAATTGATGTTGCAGGTGTCCCCCGTCTTCCACCGCACCCCCACTCGTGCTCTCACTCACCAGACAGCCCAACCCCTGCAGGGGTAAAAGGCATGTAGGTAGACTCCAGCGATGTTGAATCCAGGAGAGAAGTCCTCAGCCCACTGTTGTGTATCCTTCAATGGTGTCAAAGGTGTCACGATATCCCCAGTATTAAATATCCATGCACATCAAGAAAAAAGATATGTCTCATAGCGTGAGTCCGTAAAAATAAATTTATTATCCAAAAAAGTAGTTAAACATAGACACAAGAGCTAGCAAAGCTGCACAAGCCGGTTCCGAGCCTGAAGGGCAACGTGGTGAAGCGTGCGTTCCACCGCCCGCCTGTCTGAAACCGGAACTGCTCGTAAACAAAAACGAAGGGTTGACGTATGCGTACCACGAGGCCACGCCTTAAGCGTTTCGTCATCAAGACGTCATCTGAGGCGCCACTTAGCACTTTTTATCCATCACTGGAGTTGCTATTTGGATTTTTTACTTATTTATGCTGGGGATTTCACAATATTGGTCTAATTAGTAGATCACCATTTGTTTAGTGTTGGATTGTTTACGTATTTTTGGTACGCATATACATATTCATATTTATATAATTTTTAGCACATTGCACTTTTATTGTATAGCACTGGGTGGACGAGCCCTTTTTGCACTATACCACGGCTATCTATGAGCACATTGGATATACTCACATACAATTGTGTCATATTTGTGTTGTATATATGTTTTCTATGAATTACATTATATGCACATTTAGTAGAACAGCGCCAATTCCCCTTTTCCTAAGACATTTGCTGATGTGTATATACTGAACCATACCTTATACTATCTGATTGTGCAATCATAAAACGGAAAAAAAAAAAGTAGATAAAAAATAGAAAAAAATAACAGCATAATAGTAATAATAATCATCATCATCATTATCGCTATTATTAAAATGATGCATTGTGGGTGATATGATAACCTAATGAGAATAAAAAAAAAATTGGGTTAAAACTCACAAAACTAGTATGTGTATATATCTTATACAATCTGATCGTACAATCATAAAACGGATTAAAAAAAAAGTAGATAACAAAAAATAGCAAAAAATAACAGTATAATAGTAATAATAATGATCATCATCATTATCGCTATTATTGAAATGATGCGTTGTGGGTGATATGGTAACCTAATGAGAATAATGCCCCGTACACACGGTCGGACATTGATCGGACATTCCGACAACAAAATCCTCGGATTTTTTCCTACGGATGTTGGCTCAAACTTGTTTTGCCTACACACGGTCGCACAAAGTTGTCGGAATTTCCGATCGCCAAGAACGCGGTGACGTCAAGCACGTACGACGAGACTAGAAAAGGCCGGTTCAGAACCAAGCGCAGCACCCTTTGGGCTCCTTTTGCTAATCTCGTGTTAGTAAAAGTTTGGTGAGAGACGATTCGCGCTTTTTCAGACTCGTGGCTTTCAGATCGTTTTCTGCCGTTCAGTTTGTGCTTGTGGGTTTGTATCTGCTCTTCAGTGCGTGCAAGCAAGTTCCGCGTGACTTTAGTCACTGTATTCTTGTTCGTTCGTTACTGGTTTTCAGGTCGCTCTTCACAGGCCTTGCTGTTCTTCAGTGCATTCTGTTACTTCGTTCTGAGCAGCCGACCGTTTTCTAGCCATGTTTCGTATGCGTACTCCTCGTAGAGTTCGTGCTGTGCGGGGGCTTGGTGTTGGGGTCCTGACCTTGACACAAGTCCAGTCCATGAACAGGGTGGGGAGGAGTTCATGGACCAAGAATTGGTTGCTTCAGCGTGACCAGTTCTGTCATATGCCTTTGCTCCGTGAGATCCGTGAGAATAATCCTGATGATTTCAGGAACTTTCTCAGGATGACGGACCCCGTGTTTCACCGTCTGTTGGCTTCGCTGACCCCCTATATCAGCAGGCAGGATACCTGCATGAGGCAAGCCATCACTGCGGAGCAGAGGTTGGTCGCTACCTTGCGGTATTTGGCCACAGGGAGAAGTCTGCAGGACTTGAAGTTCTCGACAGGCATCTCCCCCCAGGCTCTGGGTATCATCATCCCAGAGACCTGTTCTGCCATCATCCAGGTTCTGCAGAAGGAGTATATGAAGGTAAGATTTTTATCCTTTTATATCACATTTTATTGTATTGAATGTTTGCTAATATCTTGTATTTCTTTCCTCATTCCCTAATTACCATGATTGTAATATGCTGTGAATATCCCCTTTGTCCTCATGCATGCTGGATTTTTATGTAATTATTATTTTATGTCCTTCATACATATTTGCCCTTCAATAACCTCTCCAGCATGGTGTCCCCTGCCCTATATTCACCTCATGTAGTCACTTAACAATGTATTTTATCAGCTCCATAGTAGTGCTTTACCCCAAACACCCCCTAAAATGTTTGGAAATGTTATTTTGGATTTAAATTCAGGCAGAGGGCCAGAGGCTTTTTTTTGTGGTGTCCCCAAATTTTTGGTAACCCTCCCTCCCCCAACTGCTAAGTCAGCTGATCCCAATTCTCTATCCTCAATCATCTATCTGCTGACTTTGCCAAACCCATACACACTATACCCATCTCTTTTGTGGTCAGATTTATGGCTGAATTACCCAAAGCATGTAGTGCAAGGGCCTGCCTGTATACTTTCCAATAGTACTGTTTAAAGTTTTTGTATCCTATTATTATCTTGATAGGTAATAGCAGAATGTCCAAATGTGCTCAAATGTGTACAGTGTGTATTTATATCTTTGTATTATGACACTTCTTACCTGTCCAGTGGTCTGCCAATAGTGTAACTAAGGAGGGGCTGTTCCAAGTAATACCCTGTATTTAGGCATTCATCTCTCAATGAAGTGAAGAGGGTTACCTGTCCAAGAGTCCCCCCCCCCCCTATAATGTTAGAAATGGCCCATGAGAGGGGGGGAGGGGGAATATGATTGGTGTACCTTATACTTTGTTGTTGTTAAATTCCCCTTAATAAATGCTATCTGGAGGTTGACCCATAATGTTTGTGTCTAATCTGCTTGCCAGGTTTATGTGAAAAAATAGTAATGTTTATTGTTTTTTCCTCAACAGTTTCCTTCCACGCCACAGGAATGGCAGACTGTGGCCTCCCACTTTGCCCAGCGGTGGGACTTTCCTAACTGCGGAGGGGCAATTGATGGGAAACACGTCCACATCGTCCCACCACCCAACTCGGGGTCGTACTATTATAATTACAAGGGGTTTAATAGTATAGTGATGTTGGCGGTGGTGTCGGCTAATTAAGAGTTCTTGTATGTGGACGTGGGGAAGAATGGCCGGATGTCCGATGGTGGAGTGATCGCCCAGACGGAGTTCTACAGGCGTCTCCAGAATGGCAGTTTGGACTTGCCACCTCCAGAGGACAATGTTGAAGGTCTCCCATGTGTGTTCGTTGCTGATGAAGCATTTGCGCTGGGGGACCACCTGATGCGGCCATTCCCGATGAGGACCCTCACCCCGGAACAGAGGGTTTTTAATTACCGGCTGGCCAGAGCCCGAAGAGTGGTGGAGAACACATTTGGAATCCTGGCCAGCCGGTTCTGACTATTTCTGACACCCATCCATATGGCGGAGTATAAACTGAACCATATTATACTGGCGTGCTGTGTTCTCCATAATTTTTTAAGAAAACATTCAGCCAACTATGCTGGCTCAGTTGGGCCTGAGGCCGGAATACCAAATACATCAACAATGACGGCACTTGAAAGCGGCCGTCCTGGCTTGCCCTCCCTGAATGCCCGTGATGTCCGGTTACGATACCTGGAGTTCTTTGCGGGTAGGGGGGCTATCAATATGCCAGACAATCTGTGACACCTTTTTCAAATAAAAAACAACCAAAAGCTATTCTTGGTGGACATTTCCTGCTTGTGTTTGTTTAAGCTGACCCTGACAGAAATGTGTTGAGTGCAGAAAATGTCGTGATTGGGTAACCTTATAAAAAACAGTGTTGGCTGGTACTTCCTAAATGCAAAAACACTTTTCACTACAAGTGCACTTGCAACTGCACTGAACCTGCACTTGTAGTGCAAAGTGTATTTGCCCTTAGGAAATAACCCCCATTTGTGCATAAAACAGCAATTACATCACCCCAAAAGTGTTGTAGTGTTGAGACAATAATCCACACATTCTTGAGTAAGGCACTTTTTTATACCTGCACAATCACATGCGCATTTACCCAAGGTTTTTAAAACAAACCAACATGTTTGTTGTATAAAATGTTTGCATTAGCATTATGAAAAATCAAAATATCCATTTCTGATAAAACAGGCCTGTGTAAAACCAACAAGAAAGCCAAAAAACTAGAACTTACAAAGTTCACATTAGGTAAAACCTGAAGGCTATATCAGACATCAGTATTTAGGAACTGGGTTTGATATAGCGTTCAGATGGGGGGAACTCACCCCCTGGAAAAGCCAAATTTGGAAGATGCACACCAATTTACGAATGTCCACATGTGCTATCTGCCATCAGGGGGGATCAAGGGACGTGTTTTGGGGGAGCAAGCCCTTCCTCAACGCTACTTTATAATTGAGGAAGGGATTGCACCCCCAAAACGCGTCCATTGATCTCCCGTGATGGCAGATAGCACATGTTGGCACACTGTGTGCATCCTCCAAATTTGGCTTTTCGAAACATTGTAAAAATTTAAATTACATAAAACAGGTGATTTTGTGGGGTTTAAATACGCCCCAAAACATCAATGATGTTATTATTTTTTTTAATAACATCAGTGATTTGTTGCTGGATGTTTTGCAATTGGAGATTACATCCCATGATCTCCCCTATCAGTATCTGGGCACTTTCTGATGTAAAACGTTCTCTCTCCCTCACATCACGATCACCTAAAAAGAGATAAAGAACAAAAAAAACAGGTCTCAAAAATCTGCCACCAGCCATCTCTTTTACCTGAGCCTGTGGTCGCAGACACTCACCTGTTGTGGTGCCAATCTCCACCACGTCTTCTTCTTCCTCCTGCTCTTCTTTTTGGGTTGGTATTTCCCCTTCTTCCAGAGGGGGGGGGGGCTCTGGTCTCCTGGGATGAGGGGTGTCCGAGTCTTTTCTCCCCTATGTAAAACAAAAATGGTATACTTAGCACACAGATATTTGATGGCAGAACTATAGAAATAGGAAACATTGCTTGGAAGTGGGGTACAATTGTCTATTTTAGCCGAGTTCCAAGATGTATATTTTTTAGTGCCCTTTGTCAAGCTGCAATACTTTACCTGTTTGGTACAAGCTTCACAGATGTAGCCCCCCCTATAGTATACACTGGAGCACCTGTGTGCCCCCCCTAATAAAAATGGTGTTCTGGGGTCCCACACTAGTGCTCCAGTGTCCAGATGTGAAAACAGCTGCTCAGTGTCCTCTCCTTACACACAATCTAGTTTGCATTTCATTCTAGTAACAAACCCATCTACACAAACTAATATTTGGCATCCAAGTAGGCCCCAAAAAAAAGTGTGAAAATGCATATGGCCTAAACAATGGTGTTCTAGAGGCCGAAAGAAAAATGTTTGATACGAACGAATAATGGGCCCATGAACATTAAAGTTGCCCTTTTAAACGTTACAATTACTAAAAGCATATGGAGCAGAACAAACGGAATAAAGACAGAAAGAATATGAACACAGCACAACTACTTACTTTTTTGCAGCACTCTCCGGATCTTTCTGTACTGCTCTGGCTCTCTCAACTTCAGGTCCGACCACCGCTTCCTGAGCTGATCTTTTGATCTTCGTACCCCGAAATTCCTCTCCAGACTCCGGACCACTTTACCAATGATTTTGGCCTTTCGGATATTGGGGTTGGGGTAAGGCCCATATTTTCCATCATAGTCGGACTTCTTCATGATGTCGACCATCTCCAACATCTCCCCAAACGACATATTTGTGGCCTTAAAACGTCTCCTTCTGGATCGGGACGTGCCTGGATCCGGGCTTTCCTCCTCCTCCTCGTTGTTCGAATTATCACGCACCTGGTGTAACTCCGCCATCATGCTCTTCCCCCACTGCGCCGAACGAAAAGGGGCGGGGAATAGAATAGAAAGAACGTCAGGGGCGGGCGGAGTTACACACATGCTCAGTGTGTATAAAGCGTAACACGCGTGCGTATTACGTACGATCTGTGAGCGGAGGAAGGAGCATTGGACGCGCCGATCGTAAGAACGAAGGTAAGAGACAAACTTGGGCCTATACTGCTTCTAGATTGAGGCCTGTATTGTAACAAGATTAGGAGAGTTTGGTCTGACATTAGGCTTTGTCTTGTGTTGTGTCTTGCAGTGAACATGGATATCTTAATGAGAGATACTGACTTCATGTCACTATTCATTGATATGCTAAGGGAGCTGCCCTGTCTGTGGGAGATTACCCACCCCCATTTCAAAAACCAAGCAAAGAGGAAGGCAGCACTGGAGCAATTGTGTGAAATTGTGAAGCAGGTGATCCCCACGGCAGACATCACCTATTTAAAGATTTTCATTGGTGGCCTGAGGAGCACATATCTGAGGGAGCGCAAGAAAGTCCTGGATTCACAGAGATCTGGAGCAGCAGATGACATCTATGTCCCCAGGATGTTGTACTACGACAGGCTGCACTTTCTGGCAGGCCAGACTGAACCCAGGCCATCCCTCTCAAGTCTTCCTTCCACGCTTCCTTCCCTCCCGGCTGAGGCTTCTGACGCCCAACCTGGGCCTTCCAGGCCATATGTGGAGGAGCCCAGATTGAGCCAGGTATAGCATTCCTCTAAATATTGCTGGTTGTCCAATCAATGATGTTAACTAGATGTTAGTTGGGAGTACTAATTTATGATTGTGATTGATGATGCCAAAACTAAAACCATGTCCCTTTTTCATACACAAGGAAGTCTCAGCCAGGAGGTGGCTGATCTGCAGGTCCCTCCACCCACCCTGAAAACAGAAAGTGGCAGCAGAAGGAGTAGCCTAGAGGAGGCGGCTATCAGATTCTTTTGGAGGGCTACAGAGGTCCTGGGAGCACCACAGACCAGGGGGGGAGAATATTGCTGCATTCATTGCCTATAAAATGCAGAGGATGGAGGAGGGCCAAAAAGCCATGTGTCAGGCCCTCATATCAGAGGCTCTGGAGAAAGGTGTGAGGGGCCAACTTACACCTCACACACAGCTTTGGGATGGTCCTCCTCCTCCTCCTCCCTCTCCTCCAGGTCCTCCCAGTCCTCCTCCAGGTCCTCCCAGTCCTCCTCCAGGTCCTCCCAGTCCTCCTCCTCCTCCAGGTCCTACTCCTCCTCCTCCTCCAGGTCCTACTCCTCCTCCTGCCACATCTCCTACTGCACAGCCACAGCCCGGAAGGAAGTGTGAAAGGAAGACCAGAGAGTGATTGCCCTGGATCCAGTCTGGTCGGCCAAAAGATGCAGCCTCTTGTGGTACCACAGCCTGGGGACACTGATGTCATCTGCTGCTATCCAAGTCTCTGTGAATCCCGGACCAGACTGCCCTCCCTTATATATGGACTCCTCAGGCCACCAATTTTGAGGTTTAAGAATTGATGTCTGCCGTGGGTGTCCCAGGCTTCGCTAATTTCTCCTGTTGATCCAGTGTTGCCTTCCTCTTTGTTTGGTTCTGATACCTTAATAAAGGATTTTTGTTTTGAATTATACTCTCCTATGTGTTTTACTTCAAAAATGATGGTTTGTTTGTGAGGATTCAGGTACATTTCTAATATACAATGTGAAATGAACAAGGGACACCAACAACAAAAAATCTCCTGGAGATTAAAAAATAAAAGATATCAATGGTGTTGGGGTAACTTGCCACACAAAACACACCCAAAAATATTCTGGAGTAAAAATAAAAATAACATTGAACAAAGATCAGCCTTGGAAAAAATACAAACATTAAAGAAAAAAAAAGGCTTAAAAACCAAAAAAAAATCCAAAAAAAATATAAAACTGTCAGATGTGACAACTAATAACAATATATTGAGGGAATCCCACTAAAAAAACACAAATAAAAGTTTGTGAGAAGTCTGTGTGAATATGAGCAGCAAAACTACTTAATTCTTGTCACATTATAAAGAAGAAGAGAGTGCGCTGTATTAAACCATTTTTTACATTGCAGCGTGACGAAAGTGCTATATCCATTGCGAACGCTAAGTTTACCAGAACGAGCTGTCCCGTGTCGGAATTTCTTCTGAGCATGCGTGGCACTTTGTGCGTCGGAACAGGCCACACACAGTCGGAATTGACGCGATCAGATTTTGTTGTCGGAAAATTTTATCTCCTGCTGTCCAACTTTGTGTGTCGGAAAATCCGATGGAAAATGTCCGATGGCGCCCACACACAGTCGGAATTTCCGACAACACGCTCCGATCGGACATTTTCCATCGGAAAATCCGACCGTGTGTACGGGGCATAAGAAAAAAACAAAAGTGTAAAAGCTCTCGAAAATGGTACGTGTATATATTTAACCATACTATACTTTACCATTTTTTTTTTCAATCGTAAAATGGAGAAAAAAAAAACATATATAATAGTGATAATATAATAATCATCATCATTGCTATTATTGAAATGATAGTTGGTGATATGTTAACCAAATGAGAAAAATTGGGTAAAAACTCTCAAAACTGGTATGTGTATATATTATACCATACCTTATACAATCTGATTGTAGAATCGTAAAACGGATTAAAAAAAAAAAAAAAGTTAATAAAAAAAATAGAAAAAATAATAGAATAATAACAAATAATAATAATCACTGCTATTATTGAAAGGATACATTGTGGGTGATACGGTAACCTAGTGAGAATGAGGGGGAAAAAATTGGGTTAAAACACACAAAACTGGTATGTGTATATATTAAACCATACCTTGTACAATCTGATTGTACAATCGTAAAACAAATAAAAAAAAAAAGTAAATAAAAACTAAGTATTTTTTTTTTTCTTAAAAGACAGTATAATAGTAATAATAATGATAATAATAAAAATAATAATCATCCTTATTATTGAAATGATGCATTGTGGGAGATAAGATAACCTAATGAGAATGAGAGAATAATAATTGGGTAAAATCTCACAAAACTGCTGTGTATATATTGAATACCATACCTTATGATTTTTTTTTTTTAATCGTAAAATGGATTCAAAAACATATATCAGAAAATAAGTGAATAAAAAAAAAAAAAAACAATCAAAAAAAATTTGCATATTAGTATTAATAATAATAGTGTTACTAATAATAATGATAGTACTAATAATAATCATAATTGTTAAAATGATACATTCTTGGTACAATATTTCCCCCATTCAGAATAATGTCATTGGTGTCTAGACAGATTATCACATCGCCCTTTAATCCAATGATATATGTGCACTCCATACACCCAACACAGCATAGAGGGGCTCGGTGAAGGTGGCAGTGAAGGTGTGGAGGTGGCGGAGGGGGGCACCCATATAGAAGGAGATCTGTCCGGCCTCATAGTCCAGATATACCCGGACTCGCTTACCAGGAACAATAAAATGGAGCACTGTCTCATTTTTATCATGTACTGCTTTATATTTTGGACCCTTCCTGCCCAAACCCCAGGACACGTCATTCCTCCCAATCAAGGAGCCTCCACCATCCCTGTCTATACTGGCATAACACATCCCAATAATCCAGTTATTGGATCTCTGAAGATCTACTTCCCAGTAATGTCTCCCTGAGGAAAAACTCTGACTGCCTAAAACTTGATTATAATCCATAAATCTCTTCTCAGTTAATGGGCCAGGCTTGTATGGACCTGTCCTGGTTGCAGTCTTCTTGTCATATGAGATAGTTACATCAGTATGAACTGTGTCCTCATCCAATAATATGTCTACAGCTTTCTGTATGAAGATCCCTTCAATTTCACCAGTTATTATATTCGATAAACCTGTACTGATCATATGTGAGACCCCAGGAAGATCCCCTCCATCATGGAGGAGTTTCTCATGTCTCTCTCTGTCCTCATCTCCATCCCCAGTATCACACAAGTCACCTGTGTCTGATTTCCGCAGTCAATGGATCCGTCATGGGCCACAGCTCCTGTAAGGGATGCAGCTTCCTGGAGAGCTCCTCTATCTTTAACTCCAACTTCTGGATCAGTTTATTGGCTGGGCGTAAGATCCGCTCTGCAGGCCTGGAGATCTCACCCAGGACTTTCTTCTCCAGATCTTCCAGATGTCTCCTGAGGTCCCTGAACAGGGCAGTGACTTTCTTTGTTTCATCATCTGCTTTGCCTTGTACACTTCTCAGGTGTTCCTGCAAACTCCGGACTTGTTCTTCTGCCTTCTCTCTCTTAGTAATCAGTTTATCCAGATTATTTATCAGTTTATTCTTCTTCTTTAAAGAGGCCTCTTCCAATTTCTCCACTTGATGTCTCCGATGTTCTCCAAATATAATGCAGGACATACAGACACAAGTAGAGTCCTCGGTGCAGTAATATTCCAGGATCTTCCTATGGACGGAGCATTTCCTGTTCTCCGGGGTGGTGGTGGGGTCACATATGACGTGTTCTGGTGACTTGCTGTGGACTCTCAGATGGTCATCACATAGAGAAGCTTCACAATGCAGGCAGGATTTCACAGCAGGTACAGAGGAGTGAATACAGTAAGTACAGAAGATGCCGGTCTTCTCTGGATCTTGTGGAGAAGACAGGAAACGCTGAGTGATGTTACTCAGAAATACATTTCTGTACCGTAAAGGCCGGTTCTGGAACTCTTCCTTGCACTGAGCAGGGCCATCTTTAATATTGATTGGACCCTGGGCAAAAATTTTCTCGGGCCCCCCCATCCAGTTTTTGTCAGGGAAACAGTCTTAGGACTGGCGATCCTGCCAGTAACCGTCATTGTCATGCCGGGCGCATCCCCAGGCGCATGCGCGCACGCGGATGCGCGACAGCGGCTACACGCAGATGCAACACGGCAGGTGCCCGCAGATGTGTGCACCGGCACGCGTGCGTCCAGTGACAGTGTTTGGCGCCCTCTGGCCTATTTAAGCCTGCTGCAGTTGTATGCAAGCTGCTGGATTATCATCAGCTTCCTGTGTTCCCAGTACCTGCTACCCGTATTTGATTACCTGATTCCTGTTTACTACTCGGCTTGCCTGACTCTCCCTGATCTCTGCCTGCATCGACCCCTGGCTTGGACTTGACTACGCTCCTGTCTGTACCCCTGTACCTTCGCTTGTCTGCACGGTCTTGACCCCTGGCCTGGCTACTGACTCAGTTCCTGATTAACCTGTTGGACCTCTTCTCGGACTGCTCCTATGGTACCTGACCCCTGGCCTGCCTTGACCTTGTTCCTGGTTTCTCCACTGGAATCCTTCCACGCACGGTTGCCCAACACACCCCAGCAGCTCTCAGCTATCCAGCAATCAGCATCCGTCAATCCGTGCACCTTTGGGCACCGTACTCCCTGTCTCACTCCCAGGGTTACGCTGCACTTACGCAAGGGGCGCTCTCTCAGCAATCCGGCCTCGCACCAAGGACTTGACAGTTTTGCTCTCCACCTGCTCTGAGACATGCAATAAATAGCAGGTAGACTCAAGATCAGTTTACTGAATCAGATGGGACAGTGGTTGTGTGATTGTGATTGGTTGCTAGAGGTTACAGTGTATCAGTACCGCTCACTGACTAGTTACTAGAGGTTGCAGCACATGATTTCTGCTTGTTGATTGGTTGCTAGAGATTACTGTACATCAATACTGCTCACTGATTGGTTACTGCACATCATTACTGCTTACTGATTGGTTTCTAGAGGTTACAGCACATCATCTCCTCACTGGCTGCACACCATGGACTGGACCTTGCTCACCTGTGCACCCCAAACTGTAATTCCTTCTCTGCCTACCTCTGCACACCACACACACACTACACCCCCCCCCCCCCCACTAATTTGCTTACCTTTGCAGAACAGGCTGATGGTAGGCTTAATGACCACAGTTGTAGGCAGGACTTTCAAGCATGCCCCTTTATCTCCCCAGTGGGTAGCATTCAGTATAGGTGACGGTGGATATGACCTCAGGGGTGCATGATATACATATGAATTCCACCTCAATGCTGCCAGTCTGCCACTATTTACATATGAATGCTGCCGGTCTGCCACTATTTACATATGAATGCTGCCGGTCTGCCACTATTTACATATGAATGCCACTGCTATTTACATATCAATGCTGGTATTTATATGTAAACACAGGGTCTGCAGGTGAGTCATCTGTACACAACAACAAGATAGAGCTGGGCAGCATTAATAACAGAACTTCACACTGAGATATTAGGACAACAGCATGAGACTAAAACCTCAAGGGACGAGGGAATTTAAACTGGGAAACTTGGCAAGTATGAGGCAGCTGCTTTGGGCCCCACAACAGTGACAGTGCCCAGGGCAGCTGCCCCTTTTGCCCTGCCTTAAAGACGGCCCTGGCACTGAGGACAGGAATAATTTCCAGACCCCTCCTGTATATCCAACACACGGTCAATGCAGACCCGGCAGAAGTTGTGTCCACATTTCAACATGAAAGGATCCGTATAAATGTTCAGGCAGACGGTACAATACAGCTCCGCACTCAGGTCTGAGGACGCCATCGCTGATAGAAGACTGAAAAATGAAAAAGGAGTTCCTTATTCTCCAAAACCAGTTGTCCAGTGAGGGAGGTTCCTCCACAGGACGCGGCTAAGGATGTGCCCAGTGTGAGCACAAAGGGGATGTAAAGGTCACAAAACACAGCTGAAAGATAGTTGAAAAAAAAATCAATGATCCCACCCAAAAACAAGCAAAACAATGGAAACTCAGCGAGGACTGGTCCTTTTGACCAAACCCCCCCCCCCCCCCTCGCCCAGGCCAATTCTGATATTTCAAACATACGTGTAAAAGTCAGCATTTATTTATTTTTCTAGAAAATGACTTAGAACCCCTAAACATTATATATTTTTTTTTAAAAAGCAGGGACCCTGGAGATTAAAATGGTGGGTTGCAATTTGTTATGTTGCGCAGATTTTTAGAAAAAAAAATACACTTTAATTATTGCATACAAACGCAATATAATACCCAGTTTTTTGCTAAAATATAAAAGATGATGTTATGGCGAGTAAACAGATACCTAAAATGTCACTCTTTAAAATTGCGCACGCCTGTGGAAGGGCGACAAACGACCGTACCTAAAAATCTCCATAGGTGACAATTTAAAAGCTTTTACAGGTTACCAGTTTAGCGTTACAAAGGAGGTCTGGTGCTAGAAGTATTGCGCTCTGTGCGATCGCTGTTGACATGTGTTTGCAGGACCTACACGAGTGCTCCCATTTGTGCGTGAGCATGGGGGGGAGGGATGGGGTACTTTAAGTTTTTATTATGTTATTTATTTATTTAAATTAAATTCATATTTATTATTTATTTAATATTTTATTATTTATTTTATTTTAAAAAATTTACACTGTCCTTTTAATTTTTTTTTAATCAACTTTATTGCTACCACAGGGAATGAACAGCGTCCCTTGTGATAGCATGGGCCATGACAGGTCCTCTTTATGATGAGATCTGGAGATCTATGATTAGACCCCGTATCTCTCCTCTGGCCTCCAAAGCATGTGTGGCTGTATGGTAAGCTGAAATGGCACCACATCTGCACCGAAATAGTGCAGACCCCCTTTTTTCCCCCTGCACCTGAATCGCATCGCATGGGGTGTTCACACCCATGCGATGCGATTCTGGCAATCGCACTGCATTTTGTGATCTGTTTTGGGGGGTGTCATTGAGATAACATTGACACCCACAGCAGATCACATGGACACCGTGCAATTGCAATGCGATGCGGGAAACGCACAGGATTCACTGCGTTTCCCGCATTGCATAAGTTTGAACCTAGACTAAAATGAATTAACTTTAAATGTCAGAAACCAGGAATGGTAGAAATGGAGTGGAATGAAAAAATAAATGAATACTTTTTAAAAATACATTTTTTAAAGTGCCCCTGTTCCCCCCTGTGCTCGTGCGCAAAGGTAAAACGCACGCATCAGTCCCACACGCACGCAAGCCGCAATTGTCCCACACATGTGAGGGATCACTACGTATGTCAGATCGAGGGCAGTAATTCTAGCACCAAGACCTCCTCTGTAAATCTAAAGTGGTAACCTGTAATGGCGTTTAAAGCGCATGGATAGTTAAATTTACATCATTTGTTGCTTACGCAAGTTTAAAAGTGTGACATGTTTGGTATCTATTTACTTGGTGTAACATCATCTTTTATATTGTACCAAACTATTTTTTATTATAATATATTTATTTAATATAATATAAGAATATATTTTTATTATAATATAATTATTATATTGCGTTTTTGCACATTAAAACTCTATCTATCTATCTATCTATCTATCTATCTATCTATCTATCTATCTATCTATCTATCTATCTAGATATAGATATAGATATCGATATCGATATCAATATATATATATATATATATATATATATATATATATATATATATATATATATATATATATGTTTGAGGGTTCTAAAAAAAAATTTGAGCAAAAAAATACTGATTGTTACATGTAAACAAAAAGTGCCAGAAAAGGTCTGGAGCTAAATAAAATAATTTCACTTTAATGCCAGAACCCAGGAATGGTGTGAAACACACAGGGTCTGTCTAAGAACTATATTGTGGGGGTAGATACACAGGATCAGACATAAGGAACCTGCATACAAATTGTCTTCCAATGTCTCACCACAGGGGACCTGCAGACAATACGGACACTTTGGGTTGAATGGGAAACCAGTGATTGGAATAGTATTGTGTTATCAGACAGAAAGGTGTGCAGACCACATCAATTACCATCCAAAAGAGCAAAAACAAGTTCTTCCTGGAATGAAAAGCCATCATCATTCTTTACTCAAATGCACCATTTATCTTTAACCACCTGAAGACCAGGCCTTTTTCGGACACTATTGTTTTTCAAGTAAAAATCTGAATTTTTTTGCTAGAAAATTACTTACACTCCCAAATATTATATATATATTTTTTAAAGCAGAGACCCTAGAGAATAAAACGGTGGGTGCCGCAATCTTTTATGTCACACGGTATTTGCTCAGCGGTTTTTCAAGCACAATTTAATTTATTTTTTTTAAATACGCTTTAATGAATTTTAATGCACAAAAAAATAATAATATAATACCCATGTGTTTGTTAACGACTTCAGCCCCGGAAGGTTTACTCCCCTTCATGACCAGGTCATTATTTCCGATATGGCGCTGCGTTACTTTAACTGACAATTGCGCGGTCGTGCGATGCTGTACCCAAATAAAATTGGTGTCCTTATTTTCCCACAAATAGAGCTTTCTTTTGGTCATATTTGATCACCTCTGCGGTTTTTATTTTTGCGCTATAAACAAAATAAGAAAAGTAAAAAAAAAAAAAAACCCCCAATATTTTTTACTTTCTGCTATAAAACATATCCAATAAAAAAATGTAAAAAAAATTGAATTTCTTCATTAATTTAGGCCTATATGTATTCTGCTACATGTTTTTGGTAAAAATAAAAAATCCTAATAAGCGTATTAGCGGCCCTCCTGTGCGAAATCACGTACAGGTATGTGATTTCCTGTGCAGTGTCTGGGGAGTGCCCGGGCACAACCGGCAACCCACTCAGTCAATCAGCGGGTCCTGCAGATGCGATGTCTGCTGGGACTCGTTGGTTACGCAAAAGTTATCACATCTACAAACTAGTGGATATTTTTATGGAATTTTTTTTTTTTTTTTTTTACTAGTAATGGCGGCGATCAGCGATTTTTAGCGGGACTGCGACATAGAGGCGGACAAATTGGACAGCGAACTGACACTTTTGATACTTTTTGAGGACCAGTGACACTAATACAGCGATCAGTGCTAAAAAAATATGAACCGTCACCGTACTAATGACACTGGCAGGGAAGGGGTTAACATCCGGGGCAATCAAAGGGTTACATGTGTTCCTAGGGAGTGCTTTCTAACTGTGGGGGGATGCTGTGACTGGAGGAAGACAGAGATCCGTGTTCCTGCTTAGCAGAAACACAAGATCTCCATCTTCCTCTCTCACAGAACGGCAGTCTGTCTTGTTTACATAGGCAGACCATCATTCTGCTTCTCCAGAGAACGATCAATGAGTCCCAGCAGACATCGCATCTGCAGGACCCGCTGATTGACTGAGTGGGTTGCCGGTTGTGCCCGGGCACGCCCCAGACACTGCACAGGAAATCACATACCTGTACGTGATTTCGCACAGGAGGGCCGCCCAGTATATATGTGTGGTGGTGCGGTCCATAAGCGGTTAAAATCTAAAAGACAATGTTATAATTAGTAATTAGACACCAAACATGTCATGTTTTAAAATTGCGCACGCCCGTGGAACAGCAGCAAACTATGTACATTACCACAATATAATACCCGATTTTTTGGGATAAAACATAATACGATGTTACACTGAATAAATAGATACCTAACATGTCATGCTTTAAAATCACGTGCACGCTTGTGGAATGGCGACAAACTATGATACCTAAAAATCTCCATAGGCGTAACGCTTTAAAACATTTTACAGGTTACCTGTTTAGAGTTACAGAGGAGGTCACACGTGTAGTGCGAACACCGTTTACATATGCGTGCGCGACTTACATATGTGTTCGCTTCTGCACGCAAGCACAGAGGGATGGGGTTCTTTAAATGTTTTTTTTTTCTTTTCTTTTTTTTTTTACACTGTCCCTTTTTTTTTTTTTAATCACTTTTATTCCTATTATAAGAAATGTAAACATCCCTTGTAATAGAAATAAAGGGTGACAGGTCCTCTACCTAAGAAAGCAAAAGAATACATTTTTGGTTTAAAAAAAAAAAAAAAAAGTTTACATCTGCCCTAGATGGGAAGTGACATCATGCTGTCGTTCCGATCCTCCTAGATGATAGAGGTGATCAGAGACAAACTGATTTCTCCTCCCCTCTATGGCCAGCCACGCGAACCATTGGACCGTCTCCCGGGCTCACAGGTAAAAATGGTAAGCCTGAGAATCCCTGACGAGCGCCGGTGGAGGGGGTGACCCCCCTAGCTGCTTCTAAAAGCCATCCAGTGGCTAATCAGCTCTGATTGCTTTTATGAAGAAAGAAAATACCAGGGTTATGGCCAGGGCAGTTTTTAATATTGATTGGACCCTGGGCGACAATTTTCTTTTGGCCCCCCTGCATACAATTCTGCTCTCCACCTGCTTTAAACCTACAATAAATAGGAGCTAAACTCAGTTTAGTGTAGCAGATAAGGCAGCAATTGTGATTGGTTGCTAGAGGTTACAGCATAACATTACCACTCACTGATTAGTTGCTAGAGGTTACAGCACATCATTTCTGCTTGCTGATTGGTTACTAAGGGTTACTGCACATCATCACCGCTCACCCATTGGTTTCTGGGGCTAGGGGCGTTGTGATCAGTGGTGGTGGTGGGGGTGGAATGGTATTCATGGCAGTGCTGGGGGGAGAAGGGTGGTGTGATCATTGGCAGTGTTGGGGGGGTTGATGGCATCAGTGGCAGTGCTGGGGGGTGGGATCAGTGGCAGTGCTGGGGGGATGGGGAGTGGGATGAGTGAAGACAGTGCTGGTGGGGATGGGATGAGTGGCAGTGGAGAGATGGGATCAGTAGCAGTGCTTGGGGGGGGATGGGATCGGATCAGTAGCAGTGTTGAGGGGGGGGGGGTGAGTGGCAGTGCTTGGGGTTGATGTGATTAGTGGCAGTGCTGGGTGCAGATCAGTGACACTCACTTGTCCACTCAGTTCCCCCTGCTTGCATGTGAGAGAGAGAGGGGTGGGGGGGGGGGAGCCAGAGAGGTGGGTGAAAGAGAGAGGGGTCAGAGAGGGGGGTTAGATAGAGAGAGGGGGGTCAGATGGGGGAGAGAGGAGTCAGAGGGGGTGAGAGAGAGAGGGGTCAAAAAGAGGGCTGAGAGAGGGGTCAGAAAGGGGGGTCAGAGACGTGGTGAGAGAGAGAGTTGGTCAGAGAGAGAGAAGGGGTCAGAGAGGGGGTGAGAGTGAGATGGGGGTGAGAGAAATAGGGGTTCAGAGAGAGGGGTGAGAGAGAGGCGTTCCAATCAGACGCATTCTACAAACATTTGTGAAAGATTGACCCACTCTCAGGGGCTCGGTGAATTCAAGCGTGCTACCGTGATAGGTTGCCACCTGTGCAATAAATCCATCCATGAAATTTCCTTGCTACTAAATATTCCACGGTCAACTGTTAGTGGTATGATAACAAAGTGGAAGCAACTGGGAACAACAGCAACTCAGCCACAAAGTGGTAGGCCACGTAAAGTGATAGAGAGGGGTCAGCACACGCTGAAGCCCACAGTTCGCAGAAGTCGCAAACTGTCTGCAGAGTCAATAGCTACAGACCTCCAAACTTTGTGTGGCCTTCAGATTAGCACAACAACAGTGTGTAGAGAGCTTCATGAAATGGGTTTACATAGCCGAGCAGCTGCATCCAAGTCTTACATCACCAAGTGCAATGAAAAGCGTCGGATGCAGAGGTGTAAAGCACGCCGCCTCTGGACTCTAGAGCAGTGGAGACGCGTTCTCTGGAGTGACGAATCACGTTTCTCTATCTGGCAATCTGATGGACGTGTCTGCATTTGGCGGTTGCCAGGAGAGCGGTACTTGCCTGAGTGCATTGTGCCAACTGTAAAGTTTGGTGGAGGGGGGATTATGGTGGGGGGTTGTTTTTCAGGGCTTGGCCCCTTAGTTCCAGTGAAGGGAACTCTTGAGGCGTCAGCATACCAAGACATTTTGGACAATTTCATGCTTCCAACTTTGTGGGAACAGTTTGGGGATGGCCCCTTCCTGTTCCAACATGACTGCGCACCAGTGCACAAAGCAAGGTCCATAAAGACATGGATGAGCGGAGTTTGGGGTGGAGGATCTTGGCTGGCCTGCACAGAGTCCTGACCTCAACCTGGTAGAACACCTTTGGAATGAATTAGAGCGGAGACTGCGAGCCAGGCCTTCTCGTCCAACATCACTGCCTGACCTCACAAATGCGCTTCTGGAAGAATGGTCAAACATTCCCATAGACACACTCCTAAACCTTGTGGACAGCCTTCCCAGAAGAGTTGAAGCTGTTATAGCTGCAAAGGGTGGGCCAACTCAATATTGAGCCCTACGGACTAAGAGTGGGATGCCATTAAAGTTCATGTGTGTGTAAAGGCAGTCGTCACAATACTTTTGAAAATAAAGTGTATATATGTATTGTGGTCTGGGAAGTGGTTAACGGTACAAAGTAACATGGTTACTTTAGCATGTACTCTTTATTTTTAATAAAACGTGTTTCTATTTAACCCCTAATAGATCCCATTTTTATTATTTCTATTTTTCTAATCATTAATATTGTAAAAAAAAAAATTGTATTTATTCATTTTTCTCATTTTTTTAATTAAATGCAATAAGAACATTTTAAAAATAACAAATAAAGTTTTCTTCTTTTCTTTTTTTTTATTTATAAATAACTTTACAATGCTTTAAAGCAGAATCTTAATTTTAGCAGTTTAGTTTCTAAAAATGTACGAAGTTATTAATCCAGGGAATCTACATTCATTGTTTGTCAGAATAAGGTAGAAAATAAATGTTATCATGTTTACATTTATTATCTAATTTCCTCCTCTATCATTCATTGGAATTGTTACATTGTTAAAAATATACTTTTTTTTTTTTTTTTCCCTGGAGTCCTCAGCTAAATCCAGTGTCCATCCGGTGGTATTTTACTACTCCCCATAATAAAAGAACATTTACTTAGAAGCAGAACAAATACTGTATACATGCTGAATCATTGAATAAATAGCTATGTGATTTTTTTTTTTAAAGACAAATTGGCCTTAAAAAACGACTGAGCAAATACTGTGTGACATAAAACATTGCAACACCCACCATTTTATTCTTTAGGGTCTCTGCTTTAAAAATATTTATATAATTATATATACTATTATAAAATCAGCTGCATTAAATACAATTTTTTTTTTTTTATACTCACCTTTTCAGGTCTGTTGCTAGGGGGTCCCTTGTAATCTGCCTCTTCCTCTCCAAGGCGCCTGACGTCATTTCCCTCGGCGCCCGTGCTCACTAGGTTTCCTGGGAGATGTCTGTCATCATTTCCCAGGAGTCACTAGGCAGCGCCGAGGGCTGTAATCGGCGCTGCGGCCGCCGTTGAATCGCGCATGCGCGAGAGCGAGAGGTGTATGCTGGTTACCCAGCATGCACCTCTACAAAGATATTCCAGGAAGCGATATCGATGTGGGCTTCACATGCCCACATCAATGATGGAAACAGCCACAAACCAAATACAATATTACAGTAAGGAATTTATATATTTGAAAAATATATCTAGATCATTGTATATTATTATTTTAATTACAGTAGCAATAATACTAGGATCCAAAAAAAAAAAAATTTTATCACCGCAACGCCGCTTTAAGTGGTTAAACCCCCATCATTTACACACCAATGTGTATTCCTTTGATCTAAAGGACAAATCGTTACAATGTTTATACTTAAGTTCCACTGCTAAAGAATGTTGTGATTCTTGGCAGACTGCCCGTTTTTTTTTTCTTTTTTCCTTTCTTTTGATGGCTGTCGGCTTTAGCAGAGCAGAGAGAATTCTCTGCATAGAAAGAATCGGGAAATACTTTGTCAAGATCGCAACGGGGGGAAAAAAAAAATTGCGGTAACGATTCTAAACAATTAATCGGGCAGATCTAGTTCCAAGCCTTTTCTGGCACTTTTTGTTTACATGTAACAATCAATATTTTTTTGCTAGAAAATTTCTTAGAACTCCCAAACATTTTATATATATATATATATATATATATATATATATATATATATATATATATACATATAGATAGATATACACACACACACATACATATACAGTGGGGACGGAAAGTATTCAGACCCCCTTAAATTTTTCACTCTTGGTTATATTGCAGCCATTTGCTAAAATCATTTAAGTTCATTTTTTTCCTCATTAATGTACACACAGCACCCCATATTGACAGAAAAACACAGAATTGTTGACATTTTTGCAGATTTATTAAAAAAGAAAAACTGAAATATCACATGGTCCTAAGTATTCAGACCCTTTGCTCAGTATTTGGTAGAAGCACCCTTTTGATCTAATTCAGCCATGAGTCTTTTTGGGAAAGATGCAACAAGTTTTTCACCCCTGGATTTGGGGATCCTCTGCCATTCCTCCTTGCAGATCCTCTCCAGTTCTGTCAGGTTGGATGGTAAACGTTGGTGGACAGCCATTTTTAGGTCTCTCCAGAGATGCTCAATTGGGTTTAAGTCAGGGCTCTGGCTGGGCCATTCAAGAACAGTCACAGAGTTGTTGTGAAGCCACTCCTTCATTATTTTAGCTGTGTGCTTAGGGTCATTGTCTTGTTGGAAGGTAAACATTCGGCCCAGTCTGAGGTCCTGAGCACTCTGGAGAAGGTTTTCGTCCAGGATATCCCTGTACTTGGCCGCATTCATCATTCCCTCGATTGCAACCAGTCACCCTGTCCCTGCAGCTATAAAACACCCCCACAGTATGATGCTGCCACCACCATGCTTCACTGTTGGGACTGTATTGGACAGGTGATGAGCAGTGCCTGGTTTTCTCCACACATACCGCTTAGAATTAAGGCCAAAAAGTTCTATCTTGGTCTCATCAGACCAGAGAATCTTATTTCTCACCATCTTGGAGTCCTTCAGGTGTTTTTTAGCAAACTCCATGCGGGCTTTCATGTGTCTTGCACTGAGGAGAGGCTTCCGTCAGGCCACTCTGCCATAAAGCCCCGACTGGTGGAGGGCTGCAGTGATAGTTGACTTTCTACAACTTTCTTCCATCTCCCGACTGCATCTCTGGAGCTCAGCCACAGTGATCTTTGGGTTCTTCTTTACTTCTCTCACCAAGGCTCTTCTACCCGATAGCTCAGTTTGGCCGGACGACCAGCTCTAGGAAGGGTTCTGGTCATCCCAAACATCTTCCATTTAAGGATTATGGAGGCCACTGTGCTCTTAGGAACCTTAAGTGCAGCAGAAATGTTATTGTGACCTTGGCCAGATCTGTGCCTTGCCACAATTCTGTCTCTGAGCTCTTCAGGCAGTTCCTTTGACCTCATGATTCTCATTTGCTCTGACATGCACTGTGAGCTGTAAGGTCTTATATAGACAGGTGTGTGGCTTTCCTAATGAAGTCCAATCAGTATAATCAAACACAGCTGGACTCAAATGAAGGTGTAGAACCATCTCAAGGATGATCAGAAGAAATGGACAGCACCTGAGTTAAATATATGAGTGTCACAGCAAAGGGTCTGAATACTTAGGACCATGTGATATTTCAGTTCTTGTTTTATAATAAATCTGCAAAAATGTCAACAATTCTGTGTGTTTCTGTCAATATGAGGTGCTGTGTGTACATTAATGAGGAAAAAAATGAACTTAAATGATTTTAGCAAATGTCTGCAATATAACAAAGAGTGAAAAATTTAAGAGGGTCTGAATACTTTCCGTGCCCACTGTATATATATATTTTTTTTTTTTAAAGCAGAGGCCCTGGAGAATAAAATGGTGGGTGTTGCAATTTTGTGTGTCTTTGCTCAGCGTTTTTTGAAATGCTTTTGTTTGGAAAAAATACACTTTTTTAAAATTTGTGCAAAAACACAATATAATAATGATATCATAATAAAAAAAATATATTATTATATTATATAAATATATTATAATAAAAAAATAGTTTGGTACAATTTAAAAGCTGATGTTACACCAAGTAAATACATACCATACATGTCACACTTTAAAATTGCGCACGCCTGGGCAACGGCGACAAATGACGTCAATTTTACTATCCATAGGTGATGCTTCAAAAGCTTTTACAGGTTACCAGATTAGCGTTACATGGGAGGTCTGGTGCAAAAAGTATTGCGCTTGGTGCGATCGCCATTGACATATGCTTGCGTGACCTATATGAGCGTTTCCATTTGTGAGCGAGCATGGGGGAGGGGTGTAACAATATCATGTACTGGACACATGAGAAGCTGTAGCTAGTGGCCATGTTGTTTGATAACCTTAGGGCAGCCATGACAGCTTGCCTAATGCCGCGTACACACGAGCGGACTTTACGGCAGACTTTGCCCGGCGGACTTTTCAACTGACTTTATGAGGGACTTTCTGAATGAACGGACTTGCCTACACACAATCCACCAAAGTCCGTTGAATTCGTACGTGATGACGTACGACCGGACTAAAACAAGGAAGTTCATAACCAGTAGCCAATAGCTGCCCTAGCGTGGCTTTTTGTCCGTCGAACTAGCATACAGACGAGCGGACTTTTCGACCGGACTCGATTTCGACGGATTAATTTAAAACATGTTTCAAATCTAAGTCCGTCCAACTTTTGAGAAAACAAAGTCCGCTGGAGCCCACACACAATCGAATTGTCCGACCAAATCTCGTCCGCCGGGCAAAGTCTGCCGTAAAATCCGATCGTGTGTAACAGTTTAACATTCAGGAATTCAGTTTAACATTCAGGAATTCATAGGGCTTTATCCTTCAAAGGAGCTGTTATCTCAACAGAGAAAGGAGAACCAGGCTAGGTCTGTAAACACAACTAATGTCTGCCTGGCAGGATGTCCAGGCCTGTCGTAAAACTGTCACCCTCTTAATTCAGAGAACCAGCAGATATCGGTCGTAAATACCTTAGTGCACATCAAGCTTAAACAGTGGAAGAAGTATGAAATTTCATAACTTCCAAAGTAATAATAGCACAGCCATAATATGGACATATTTAAAGTGGCGGCTGGTGCTCAAAATTTTTGGGGGAGCACAAAAAAAATGTTGAAAAAAAAAATCATCAATTGCAGACACTGTGCCCTCAAACGCTGCCACTGTGCCCATCAAATGCAGCCACTGTGCTATCAAACGCTGCCACTGTACCCATTCAACGCTGCCACTGTACCCATTAAACGCTGCCACTGTGCCATCAATTGCAGCCACGGTGCCCATCAAATGCAGCCACTGTGCCCATTAAACCCTGCCACTGTGCCATCAAACGCTGCCAGTGGCCATCAAACACTGCCAGTGTGCCCATCAAATGCTACCAGTTTGCCCATCATATGCTGCCAGTGTGCCCATCATATGCTGCCGGTGTGCCCATCATATGCTGCCGGTGTGCCCATCAAATGCTGTCAGTGTGCCCATCAAATTCTGCCAGTCTGCCCATCATATGCTGCCAGTGTGCCCATCAAATGCTGCCAGTGTCCCTCCCGGGACACCCTGCTAACACCCCCCTGCGCGCAGATGGATCGCGGGATACCCTGCTCAGACCCCCCCTGCGGATGGATCGCGGGGAACCCCGGCTCGCTCACACCCCGCCCGGATAGATCGCGGGGCACCCCGGCTCGCTCACACACCCCCCCGGATAGATCGCAGGGCACCCCGGCTCGCTCACACACCCCCCGGATAGGTCGCGGGGCACCCCGGCTCGCTCACACACCCCCCCGGATAGATCGCGGGCACCCCGGCTCGCTCACACACCCCCCGGATAGATCGCAGGGCACCCCAGCTCGCTCACACCCCCCCCCCGGATAGATCGCGGGGCACCCCGGCTCGCTCACACCCCCCCCCGGATAGATCGCGGGGCACCCCGGCTCGCTCACACACCCCCCCCCGTGGATGGATTGCAGGAGGACCGGCGCTTACCTTAAGGTGTCCTCTTCTCCGGCGTCTCCTCTCCTCTTTTCAGTTTCCTCCACTCTGTCCCACTTCCGCCAAAGCGCTGAGCATCCAATAGGGACGCCTGGCGCAGGGCACCCCAGCTCGCTCACACCCCCCCCCCGGATAGATCGCGGGGCACCCCGGCTCGCTCACACCCCCCCCCGGATAGATCGCGGGCACCCCGGCTCGCTCACACACCCCCCGGATAGATCGCAGGGCACCCCGGCTTGCTCACACACCCCCCCGGATAGATCGCAGGCACCCCGGCTCGCTCACACACCCCCCGGATAGATCGCAGGGCACCCCGGCTCGCTCACACACCCCCCCGGATAGATCGCAGGGCACCCCGGCTCGCTCACACCCCCCCCCCGGATAGATCGCGGGGCACCCCGGCTCGCTCACACACCCCCCGGATAGATCGCGGGGCACCCCAGCTCTCTCACACACCCCCCCGGATAGATCGCGGGGCACCCCGGCTCTCTCACACACCCCCCCTGGATAGATCGCGGGGCACCCCGGCTCGCTCACACCCCCCCGGATGGATCGCAGGGCACCCCGGCTCGCTCACACACCCCCCCGGATAGATCGCGGGGCATCCCGGCTCGCTCACACACCCCCCGGATAGAACGCGGGGCACCCCGGCTCGCTCACACCCCCCCCCGGATAGATCGCGGGGCACCCCGGCTCGCTCACACACCCCCCGGATAGATCGCGGGGCACCCCGGCTCGCTCACACACCCCCCGGATAGATCGCGGGGCACCCCGGCTCGCTCACACCCCCCCCCGGATAGATCGCAGGGCACCCCGGCTCGCTCACACCCCCCCCCCGGATAGATCGCGGGGCACCCCGGCTCGCTCACACACCCCCCGGATAGATCGCGGGGCACCCCAGCTCTCTCACACACCCCCCCGGATAGATCGCGGGGCACCCCGGCTCTCTCACACACCCCCCCTGGATAGATCGCGGGGCACCCCGGCTCGCTCACACCCCCCCGGATGGATCGCAGGGCACCCCGGCTCGCTCACACACCCCCCCGGATAGATCGCGGGGCATCCCGGCTCGCTCACACACCCCCCGGATAGAACGCGGGGCACCCCGGCTCGCTCACACCCCCCCCCGGATAGATCGCGGGGCACCCCGGCTCGCTCACACACCCCCCGGATAGATCGCGGGGCACCCCGGCTCGCTCACACACCCCCCCCCCGTGGATGGATTGCAGGAGGACCGGCGCTTACCTTAAGGTGTCCTCTTCTCCGGCGTCTCCTCTCCTCTTTTCAGTTTCCTCCACTCTGTCCCACTTCCGCCAAAGCGCTGAGCATCCAATAGGGACGCCTGGCGCTTTGGCCAATCAGAAAACAAGTCTCACTGACCAGCCTCCTGATTGGCGGGGAGGCAATGCGGTGTGAAAATAGCAAATATTCATTCGCTATGGTCACAGAATTGGGTGGGATCAGGGCGCACTCTCTGCGCCCCGAGCCCACCCTTTTTTTGAAGCCTATTAAAGCCTCTGGCTCTAATCAGGTGCTTCAAAAAAATACATCCCCTCCCGCCCCCACCATAGGAGTCCATGAGTCCGCCATCCTGAAAAGGGGCCGGGCGCATGGATAGGGAGGCGGCAGAAGAGATGGGGGGGGGGGCAGCACCTGTGCGCCCACAATGCACGGGACGTTGAAAAATATTTTTCAAAAATGATTTATTTATTCTTCTCTTCATTCCATTTATACCATTCCTCCACTCCTGGTTTCTTACATTAAAGTTAATTCATTTTAGTCTAGGTTCACTCTTATGCAATGCGACAAACGCATTGCATTTGCACGATGTCCATGCGATCTGCTGTGGCTGTCAATTTCATCTTAACGACACCCCGAAACAGATCGCAAAATGCAGTGCGATTGCCAGAACTGCCACCCATTGCGATGCGATTCAGGTGGTGGTGGTGGTGGGGGGGGGTGTTCTGCTCTATTTTAACCAACCATACAGCCACACATGCTTTAGAGGCCGGAGGAGAGATAGGGGGTCTAGATTCCAGATCTCACCATAAAGAGGACCTGTCACGGCCCATGCTATCAAAAAGGATGTTGTTCATATCTTGTGATAGTAATAAAGTTGATAAAAAAAATAATAAAAGGACAGTGTAATTTTTTTCTTTAAATAAAATAAATAATAAAATATCAAATGAATAATACATATTAATTAAATAAAAAATTTAATAAATACTTCATAAAGTATCTAAAATTGAAAGCATCCCCCACACATATGGGAATGCTTGTGTAGGTCCTGCAAGCATATGTCAAAAGCGATCGCACTGAGCGCAATAACTCTACCACCAGAACTCCTGTGTAACGCTTAACTGATAACCTATAAAAAGCTTTTAATTTGTCACCTCTGGAGATTTTTTTAGGTACCGTAGTTTGTCGCCCTTCCGCAAGCGTGTGCGCAATTTTAAAGAGTGACATGATAGGTATCTATTTACTCAGCATAACATCATCTTTTATATTTTACCAAAAAAAAAAAATGGGTATTATATCGTGTTTGTATGCACTAAATATCATTAAATTGTATTTTTTATATTATTTTCTAAAAATCTGCGCAAATATCGTGCAACACCCACCATTTTAATCTCCAGGACCTCTACTTTCAAAAAAATATATAATGTTTAGGGGTTCTAAGTAATTTTCTAGCAACAAACAAATGCTGATTTTTACACGTAACTGGGATGTGTCAGAATTGGCCTGGGGGGGGGAGGTTAAAGAGAACCAGTCCTGACTGAGTTTCCATTGTTTTGTTTGTTTTGTCTTTCAGCTGTGTTTTGTACCCTTTACATTTCCTTTGTGCTCTCATTGGTCACATTCTTAGCCTTGTCCTGTGGAGGAACTTCTCTGACTGCACAGCTTGTTTTGGAACTTTGTTCATTTCCGTCTCTTCTATCAGCGATGGCGTCCTCAGACCTGAGAGCGGAGCTGGATTGTTCTATCTGCCTGAACATTTATACAGATCCTGTCATGTTGAAATGTGGACACAACTTCTGCCTTGTCTGCATTGACCGTGTGTTTGATACACAGGAGGGGTCTGGAGATTATTCCTGTCCTCAGTGCAGGGTAGAGTTCCAGGAGAGACCTTCACCGTTCAGAAATATCACTCTGCGTAACATCACTCAACGTTTCCTCTCTGCTCCACCAGATCCAGAGAAGACCGGCATCTCCTGTACTTACTGTATTCACTCTTCCGTACCTCCTGTGAAATCCTGCCTGCTTTGTGAAGCTTCTCTATGTGATGACCACCTGAGAGTCCACAGCAGGTCACCAGAACACGTCTTATGTGACCCCACCACCACCCCGGAGAACAGGAAATGCTCCGTCCATAAGAAGATCCTGGAATATTACTGCACCAAGGACTCTGCCTGTATCTGCTTCACCTGCAGTTTAACTGGAGAACATCGGGGACACAAGGTGGAGACCCTGCAAGAGGCCTCTATAAAGAAGAAGATAAAAATGATAATTAATCTTCAGAAATGGATTATTAAGAGAGAGAAGACAGAAGAAATAGTCCGGAGTCTGCAGGAATACAGGGGAAGAGTACAAGGAAAAGCAGATGGTAAAGTAGAGAGCGTCACCGCCCTGTTCAGAGACCTCAGGAGACGTCTGGAAGACCTGGAGAAAAGGGTCCTGGGTGAGATTTCCAGGCAGACAGAGTGGATCTTACCCGCAGTCGATGAACTTATCCAGCAGTTGGAATTAAAGACGGAGAAGCTGTCCCGAAAGATGCGTCATATTAAGCAGCTGTGTGCCGTGACGGATCCATTGACCGTCCTACAGGAACCAGACACAGGTGACTTGTGTGATACTGAGGATGAAGATGATGATGATGATGACAGAGAGAGACATGATCAACTCCTCTATGATAGAGGGGATCTGGATTTGTCTGTGGCCACAAATATGTTCCGCACAGGTTTATCTGATATAATAACTGGTATTATTGGGGTTACTGGAGGGATCTACATACAGAAAGCTGTAGACATATTATTGGATGAGGACACGGCTCATACTAATGTATCCATCTCATATGATAGGAAGACCGTATCAAGGTCAGGCAGAGGCCAATATCGCCCGTATACTTCAGGCAGATTTTCAAATTATTACCAAGTTTTAGGCAATCAGATTTTTCCCTCAGGGCGACATTACTGGGAAGTAGATGTCCAGAAATCCAATAACTGGAGAATCGGGATGTGTTATGACAGTTTATTAAGGGATGGGGGTGACTCCTTGATTGGATGTAATGACGCGTCCTGGGGTTTGGTCAGAAGGGGTAAAGAGTATTCAGTAGTACATGACAATGGTTATATTGAGCTTCCTGCCAATATTCCTGGTGCCCGAGTCCGGGTATATCTGGATTACGAGGCCGGGCAGATCTCCTTCTATATGTGTGACCCCATCCGCCACCTCCATACCTTCACCGCCACCTTCACCGAGCCCCTCTATGCTGTGTTGGGTGTATGGCATTCATTTATATCATTATCTTGAGGGGGATCTGGATTTGAATGTGATCCATATATGTTCTGTGCGGGTTTATGGGATATAATAACTGGTGTAATTGAGGGATCTATATGCAGAAAGCTGTAGAAATATTTGATAAGGGCAAATCTCATAATGACGTATGTACAGTATCTCATGATAAGAAGACTGCTACCAGGTCAGGTAGTAATTAGAATCACCCAGATACTTCAGAGAGGGTTATGGATTATAATCAAATTTTAGGCAGTCAGAGTTTCTTCTTAGGGCAACATTAAAGGGGTTGTAAACCGAGGGGGCCGGTCACCTGGCAGTGACCCCCCCCTCCCCGTTTTACTTACCTGAGTCCTGGAACTTGACCCGCCGGGGACGCGCTGTCTCTCTGCCCGGGGTTCTTGTCTCTTGATTGGATAGATTGATAGCAGCGCAGCCATTGGCTCCTGCTGCTGTCAATCAAATCCAATGACGCGGGGGGCGGGGCAGAGTCCGGCATTCGTGTCTATGGACGCAAACGCTGGACTCCGGAGCGTGCCCACAAGGTAACCCCCTCAGAGAAGTGCTTCTCCGAGGGGGTTATCAGATGCAGGTAGAAGCACCGGGGGGACCCCAGAAGAGCAGGTTCGGGGCCACTAAAACTGGAGAGTGCAAAATCAGGTGAGCTATGCATGGTAGCCAATCAGCTTCTAACTTCAGCTTGTTTCAGGTTTGACAAAAAAACCTGGAAGCTGATTGGTTTCTCTGCAGCAGATTTTGCACTCTCCAGCTTTAGTAAATGAATCCCAATGTGTGGGTCCTGATTGGCTAAAGCTGGCTACACAATATACAATTTTCTTGTTCATTTTCCACTAGATTTACCTTCAACTGTGTACAGGGCTGTCTTTAACATGGGGCAAAAGGGGAAGCTGCCCTGGGCCCAGTCATTGTTGTGGGGCACAAAGCAGCTGCCCCTTGAGCCCATACGGCCCATAAATAGTTTGATAAGTGGATTCAGGGGGGCTTCAAGAAAATGTTTGCCCAGGGTCCAATCAATATTAAAGACAGCCCTGACTATGTAGTGCAGGGGTCTCAAATCGGTGGCCCTCCAGCTGGTGTGAAACTACAAGTCCCATGAAGCATTGCAAGGTTGACAGTTACAAGCATCACTCACAGGCAGAGGCATGATGGGGCATGTAGTTTCACAACAGCTGGAGGGCCACCAATTTGAGACCCCTGATCTAGTGTATGGGCCTGCCTGATTGCATACAATTTGAAAGTGTTTAGGTTTGACCTAATCTTTACATCTAAAGGAAAATTGTGTAAGAAAATTGTATAATGTGTAGCCAGCTGTCTCTCTCTCTCTCTCTGGGTTGGCAGGTTTCTAGTGACTCCAGCAGTCAGTTTTCTGTATCTGAGTTCCCAGCTCCGCCCACCTACTGTAGACGTAATGATGAAGATCCAATCTCTCTTTATTTAGAATTTTTATATTATGGAGCTTACAACAAGAGGAATGAGACACCATTTCAGTCTATCACTAGTATAAAGTGCCTCTGTTTTAATGTATCTTTTATTCTAAAGGGTCTCCACTTTAATTTTTCACTATTACAAATGTGTTAATACTTGAATCTATCCATAATATAATGTGTCACAGTTATAAAGAATTGCCCATCGCTTCACTTAGATGTATGGCAGCTGAGCGGCTGTTCTGTGCCAGATCATGTACCTAGTATGCACTGCCAGATAGGGGGGGTGCACGTGCGCGTGCCGCCAGTGACCCGGCTGTGCTGTGATTAGACATTGCGCTAGCTGATTATGGTACTGTACATCAGGGTCCCCAACCCCTGGCCAGGCCACGGGCCGGTGCCAGTCTGTGGCCTGTTGCTGATTAGGCTGCACAGCAGGATATGAGCAGCAACTGCGGTCCGCACGGGACTATTGCAGACCGCGGTTTTACCGCTCATCTCGTGCTGTGCGGTCATGCCCGTGTGTCCCCTCCCGGCTCCTCCGCCTGCCTTGCCAACAATGTCATCCAATCAGTGGGGAAGGGAGTGGGAGGAGCTGCAGATCGGAGTGGAGAGCTCCAACTGTCCCCTGCCCTGCTGATAGGACGACATTGTCAGTTGGGCAAGCGAAGGAGCCGGGAGAGGACACATGGACTGTTAGCAGGGCCGGTGCTACCACTAGGCGGATTAGGCAGCCACCTAGGGTGCACTGTCACCTAGGGCGCAACTGTGGCTCTGGTGTATACACAGCTCTCTGGTGTGGAGATGACACAGCCTTGTGTGCGTAGAGCCGGGTGTCAGTATAACAATACAGACAAGCACAAGGAGGGGGGGGGAGTGCGGAGACAGTGCAGCTCAGTCACTGGGGAAAGCAGAAGAATTTTGGTGAAGCCGCTCTGCAGTACATGTCTATGGAGCGATCTGCACTCCCCTCCTAGGAATAATACACAGAGCAGCCTGGAAGTGTCTTCCGCCCACCTCCTGACACTCACACATAAGTCCTGGGGGGAGCCGAACACTATCCCTGTGCTGAGTGCCCGGGTCTGTACACCTGCTGTGCCCATTATGAGGGGTTCCCACCATCCCTGTGCTGAGTGCCCGGGTCTGTACACCTGCTGTGCCCATTATGAGGGGTTCCCACCATCTCTGTGCTGAGTGCCTGGGTCTGTACACCTGCTGTGCCCATTATGAGGAGTTCCCACCATCCCTGTGCTGAGTGCCCGGGTCTATACACCTGATGTGCCCATTATGAGGGGTTCCCACCATCCCTGTGCTGAGTGCCCGGGTCTATACACCTGCTGTGGCCATTATGAGGGGTTCCCACCATCTCTGTGCTGAGTGCCTGGGTCTGTACACCTGCTGTGCCCATTATGAGGGGTTCCCACCATCCCTGTGCTGAGTTCCCAGGTCTTTACACTTGCTGTGCCCATTATGAGGAGTTCCCACCATCTCTGTGCTGAGTTCCCGGGTCTTTACACCTGCTGTGCCCATTATAAGGGGTTCCCACCATCCCTGTGCTGAGTTCCCATGTTCTTGCACCTGATGTGCCCTTTATGAGGGGTTCCCACTGACAGGTTGCACTGATGGAGGTGGCTCCCCATACAGGTGGCACTCAGTGCCCATGGGCACTGATAGGTGCCTTGATTATCTGTGTACATATCCCTATGTACAGGGCCGGCGCTACCTATAGACAAGGTAGGCGCCGGCCTAGAGCACACATCAGTCAGGGGCGCCATACCGATGCCCCCCACCACCTCCAGGCTCAGTGACTGACTCCACCCCCCCCCCACCAAAATGGTAGCAATCTATATAAAGGTGGGGTATACATGGGAAGGGCAAAAGGGGTGGAGTCAGGGGTGGAGCCAAATGGGGGCGGCAAAATTAGGTTTCGCCTAGGGCAGTGATGGCGAACCTTGGCACCCCAGATGTTTTGGAACTACATGTCCCATGATGCTCAACTACACTGCAGAGTGCAGGAGCATCATGGGAAATGTAGTTCCAAAACATCTGGGGTGCCAAGGTTCACCATCACTGGCCTAGGGTGTCAAAAATCCTTGCACCAGCCCTGCCTTCACATCACAGCCCCCCTTTACATCAAAAAAAATAAATATAACTTTTTTTTTTTTTTTTGAGAAATATATATAACCATTTTTTAACATTGTTTTTCTACTTAATTCTAGCAGAGGATGAGTACATTCACTGGATTAATGGCTATGAACATTTTTTTTATAAGTAGGCTGCCAAAATTATGACTGGTATGAAGAATTGCAAAGTTATTTACAAATAAAGTTGTTGTTTTTTTCAATTTTGTGTGGTTTTTTTTTTTGCAACAGACTGACACACCACACCACCGCGCTGTACGCCTTATCCTATGACATCCAGCCTGGATAACTTAACCACTTTGCGGACATCATTTTGCTATATGGCAAGCGGGAAGTGGTTAAACAATGTTACTTTGTATCTCTCTATCTCCCATCTGATCAATGTTTATAAACAATGTTACTTTGTATCTCTCTATCTCCCATCTGATCAATGTTTATAAACAATGTTACTTTGTAACTCTCTATCTCCTTTCTGAATGTTTGTAAACAATGTTACTTTGTAGCAACTATCTGTCAAGCAATTCAAACTGTCTCACTGCTTTGCAAACATTCTGCTACACCTGGGGTAATGCATCTAATTTTGTTTTTTGTAACGTGACCATTTGCTGTGAATGAATGCTTCTCACCTCCTTTTGGGATCTAAGGCTGGATTCACACTAGCGCGTTTTTTGATGCATTTTGCAGAAATGCATGGGAATTTTTTAACATGGGTTCCTATGGAACATGTTCACATCAATGCCTTTTTGTACCTCTGCATTTTTGGAAAGGGTCAGGGACTTTTTTTCATGCAAAATGCAGCAATTTGCATGTAATAGAATTCAATGGACCAGCATCAAAAACGCAAGTGCAGCGTTTTTACAGTGTTTTTGATGCGTTTTGCGTTTTTGGCTTTTTTTTTTTTTAACTGTATACAGTCTAAAAAAAAATGTAAAAAAAAAAAAAAAAAAACGCAAGAATGCCACAAAAACGCTGCTCAAAAACATGGCAAGCATCACAAAAAAAACTCCCAAAACGCTCAAAAGCAACATGCATAGATGTGAATCGAGCCTTAGGCTGGATTCACACCTATGGCATTTTTAGTGCTTTTTGTATTTTGCAGATTTGCACTACAGTCCATTTAACATGGTTTTCTATGGAACACGTTCTGTAGTGCAAATCTGCAAAATGCAAAAAGCACTAAAAATGCCATAGGTGTGAATGCAGCCTAAGAGAAACTCATCTTTATGACTGTGGTCTGTGTCTCTTTAACCATCCCCCAAATTCATGGGTTCCTTATCAGTCCCTAATTGGGGTGTAGAAGGTTTCCTCATTTAATCATCTCAGTATAAATTGAGTTGTGCCCATGGGGGGGAAGTCAGAGAGTGGGGGGAAGTCAGGCAGTGCACATTTGCCTGCCATGAGTAGGCAGCAGTTGAAGCAGTTTAATGAAAGCAGCAAAAAAATAAATAAATAAAAAGACCACAAAGAACTCAGTTCCACTCTGGATTGACCGCAAACCACCACTTTTGGAAGACTTTCCGCAAATCTGAATCCTATCCCCTCTTAGGGTTGCCACCTCATCCCTTTAAAACCGAACACATATGAATTACACAGGTTCTGTGGCTGATTAACCACCTCAATACCGGGCATTTCCACCCCCTTCCTGCCCAGGCCAATTTTGAGCTCTCAGCGCTGTCGCATTTTGAATGACAATTGCGCGGTCATGCAACACTGTACCCATTTTTTTTTCCGCACAAATAGAGCTTTCTTTCTGCGGTTTTTATTTTTTGCGCTATAAACAAAAGAAGAGTGACAAGTTTGAAAAAAACACAATATTTTGAATGTTTTGCTATAATAAATATCCCGATTTAAAAAAAAAAAAAAAAAAATCTCAGTTTAGGGCAATATGTATTCTTCTACATATTTTTGGTTAAAAAAACTCACAATAAGCGATTAGTACTATAAAAATGTACTGATTACTGTATAAATATCACTGGCAGGGAAGGGGTTAACACTAGGGGGCGATCAAGGGGTTAAATGTGTTACCTAGGGAGTGATTCTAACTGTAGGGGGAGGGGACTCACAAGGGGAGGAGACCGATCGGTGTTCCTCTGTATTAGGAATACACGATCGGTGTCTCCTCTCCCTTGACAGGACGTCCCGGCTCTGTTACCGGACATCGCGGCCGCCGGGCACGTGCACGGGCTCCCAAATGATGCGGCGCACGTGTGCCCCTAGACGGCCGGGAAGCCCAGGACGTCATATGACGCCCGGCCAGGATGGGAGATCCCTCCTGTGGATGTCATTTGACTATGGGTGGGTATTGAAGTGGTTAAAGTGGAGTTCCACCCACTTTTTCAACTATTCAGCATCCCTCACTAAACTGTGCACTGTAAACGAATTGGATATTTTTAAATTTCTTTTCTCAGCACCTACTGTATATCTGCTGTATTCATTTTTCACTTCCTCCTCCCTGGCCGTGGCCCATCGCATCATTTCCTGTTTGCAATGCCTTCTGGGAAGGGGCGGCAACTTCCTCTGACACTGCCGTTGCTATGGAAACCTGACCTGAAACCTATTACACCGCTTGTGCTGCACTGAGCATGTGTGAGATCTGCAAGAATGAGAAATACAGTCTGGCTTCAGATGCCCACACTTAAGATGGCCACAGCCTGCTGTAAGTTTATAAAATAACAAACTACTGCTATAAACTAAAAAAACAGACCTTAGTTTACAGACTAATGTTACTAGAATACATTAGGCTTGTGTATTATAGGGGTATTTTTATTTAAAAAGTATAATTTCGGCCGGAACACCACTTTAAGGTGATAATGGAACTCACTTGGTGCCTTATCTGCATTAAATCAGCCTCAGAACCTGTGTAATTCACATGTGTTCGGGTTTAAAGGGATGAGGTGGCAACACTATCCCCACTACCCTTTAATATGTCCCGTCTACTCTGCCTTCTCATACTACTATCCTCAAGTTTCCAATTCCCACTTCTTTTCCCCTCTTCTCCACCCCAAAACTACTGCTCTTATCACCTTCTGCTGGGGTGATGACATCACAAGGGGCGTGGCCTCTAACTTACGTCATCGGGTGGCCCCACCCCATGCCAATATAAGTCATTGCACGCGGCAGACCCAGCATTACACCAGGAGATCGTGGCGAGTCAACATCGGAAGAAGAATAGAGGGAGAAGACCCAACAGAAGAGCAGAAGATAGCGGAGAGAGAGGACAGCGCAGAAAGGAGAAGAACCGGAGAGGGGAGAAGGACCAGAGAGGAGAGAACACGTCATCAGAAGAGGGAGAAGAGCCGGAGATGCCCTAATAAAATACTTTAAAAACCTGTGTAGTGTGTTTATTTTTGACACTTTTTTTATTTAGGCGAATGGGTAGGGGTACGATGTACCCCATACTCATTCACCTAGGGTGGGGGGCCTTGATCTGGGGGGGCCCTTTGTTAAAGGGAGCTTCCAGATCACGATAAGTCGCCGCCCGCAGACCCCGACAACCACAGGGCAAGGGTTGTCAGGAAGAGGTGCTTGTCCTCCTCAACATGGGGACAAGGTGCTTTTGGGTGGGGGGCGCAGGGATCCCCCTGCCCCAAAGCACCAACCCCCCCATTTTGAGGGCATGTGGCCTGGTATGGTCCAGGAGGAGGGGGCGCTCACTCACCCCCCCCCCCCTTTCCTGACCTGCCGGGCTGTGTGCTCGGATAAGGGTCTGGTATGGATCTTGGGGGGAACCTCACGCAAAATTTTGTCGGGGTTCCCCTTCAAGATTCTCAGCACACAAGTGTGAACTCAACGTCCGATTTTCATTTCATTAGTATGGTTTTCGTACGAAAAAAAATCGTAAGAGCAAGACTACGCATGCTCAGAAACGAAAGAATACATACAAAACTATTCAACACATGATGTCACTTCTGACGTTGTATTCTACTAACCTCTGGAGATATCTCCTCTAATCCTGGTCCTCCAGTATCTCACCTCCTACACACCGGCACTAGTGACGGTCCACCCATAAGGAGCGCTGGGGGCAAAGACACCCCTGCCCCCCCAAGCAAGTCATTTTTTTTTTTAAACTTGGCCCTTGAAGTGTGTACCGGGTGCCGGACACACAGCTGTCTATGCGGACATCATTTTGCTATATGGCAAGCGGGAAGTGGTTAAACAATGTTACTTTGTATCTCTCTAGCTCCCATCTGATCAATGTTTATAAACAATGTTACTTTGTATCTCTCTATCTCCCATCTGATCAATGTTTATAAACAATGTTACTTTGTAACTCTCTATCTCCTTTCTGAATGTTTGTAAACAATGTTACTTTGTAGCAACTATCTGTCAAGCAATTCAAACTGTCTCACTGCTTTGCAAACATTCTGCTACACCTGGGGTAATGCATCTAATTTTGTTTTTTGTAACGTGACCATTTGCTGTGAATGAATGCTTCTCACCTCCTTTTGGGATCTAAGGCTGGATTCACACTAGCGCGTTTTTTGATGCATTTTGCAGAAATGCATGGGAATTTTTTAACATGGGTTCCTATGGAACATGTTCACATCAATGCCTTTTTGTACCTCTGCATTTTTGGAAAGGGTCAGGGACTTTTTTTCATGCAAAATGCAGCAATTTGCATGTAATAGAATTCAATGGACCAGCATCAAAAACGCAAATGCAGCGTTTTTACAGTGTTTTTGATGCGTTTTGCGTTTTTGGCTTTTTTTTTTAACTGTATACAGTCTAAAAAAACTGTAAAAAAAAAAAAAAAAACGCAAAAATGCCACAAAAACGCTGCTCAAAAACGTGGCAAGCATCACAAAAAAAACTCCCAAAACGCTCAAAAGCAACATGCATAGATGTGAATCGAGCCTTAGGCTGGATTCACACCTATGGCATTTTTAGTGCTTTTTGTATTTTGCAGATTTGCACTACAGTCCATTTAACATGGTTTTCTATGGAACACGTTCTGTAGTGCAAATCTGCAAAATGCAAAAAGCACTAAAAATGCCATAGGTGTGAATGCAGCCTAAGAGAAACTCATCTTTATGACTGTGGTCTGTGTCTCTTTAACCATCCCCCAAATTCATGGGTTCCTTATCAGTCCCTAATTGGGGTGTGGAAGGTTTCCTCATTTAATCATCTCAGTATAAATTGAGTTGTGCCCATGGGGGGGGAAGTCAGAGAGTGGGGGGAAGTCAGGCAGTGCACATTTGCCTGCCATGAGTAGGCAGCAGTAGAAGCAGTTTAATGAAAGCAGCAAAAAAATAAATAAATAAAAAGACCACAAAGAACTCAGTTCCACTCTGGATTGACTGCAAACCACCACTTTTGGAAGACTTTCCGCAAATCTGAATCCTATCCCCTCTTAGGGTTGCCACCTCATCCCTTTAAAACCGAACACATATGAATTACACAGGTTCTGTGGCTGATTAACCACCTCAATACCGGGCATTTCCACCCCCTTCCTGCCCAGGCCAATTTTGAGCTCTCAGCGCTGTCGCATTTTGAATGACAATTGCGCGGTCATGCAACACTGTACCCATTTTTTTTCCGCACAAATAGAGCTTTCTTTCTGCGGTTTTTATTTTTTGCGCTATAAACAAAAGAAGAGTGACAAGTTTGAAAAAAACACAATATTTTGAATGTTTTGCTATAATAAATATCCCGATTTAAAAAAAAAAAAAAAAAAATCTCAGTTTAGGGCAATATGTATTCTTCTACATATTTTTGGTTAAAAAAACTCACAATAAGCGATTAGTACTATAAAAATGTACTGATTACTGTATAAATATCACTGGCAGGGAAGGGGTTAACACTAGGGGGCGATCAAGGGGTTAAATGTGTTACCTAGGGAGTGATTCTAACTGTAGGGGGAGGGGACTCACAAGGGGAGGAGACCGATCGGTGTTCCTCTGTATTAGGAATACACGATCGGTGTCTCCTCTCCCTTGACAGGACGTCCCGGCTCTGTTACCGGACATCGCGGCCGCCGGGCACGTGCACGGGCTCCCAAATGATGCGGCGCACGTGTGCCCCCTAGACGGCCGGGAAGCCCAGGACGTCATATGACGCCCGGCCAGGATGGGAGATCCCTCCTGTGGATGTCATTTGACTATGGGTGGGTATTGAAGTGGTTAAAGTGGAGTTCCACCCACTTTTTCAACTATTCAGCATCCCTCACTAAACTGTGCACTGTAAACGAATTGGATATTTTTTAATTTCTTTTCTCAGCACCTACTGTATATCTGCTGTATTCATTTTTCACTTCCTCCTCCCTGGCCGTGGCCCATCGCATCATTTCCTGTTTGCAATGCCTTCTGGGAAGGGGCGGCAACTTCCTCTGACACTGCCGTTGCTATGGAAACCTGACCTGAAACCTATTACACCGCTTGTGCTGCACTGAGCATGTGTGAGATCTGCAAGAATGAGAAATACAGTCTGGCTTCAGATGCCCACACTTAAGATGGCCACAGCCTGCTGTAAGTTTATAAAATAACAAACTACTGCTATAAACTAAAAAAACAGACCTTAGTTTACAGACTAATGTTACTAGAATACATTAGGCTTGTGTATTATAGGGGTATTTTTATTTAAAAAGTATAATTTCGGCCGGAACACCACTTTAAGGTGATAATGGAACTCACTTGGTGCCTTATCTGCATTAAATCAGCCTCAGAACCTGTGTAATTCACATGTGTTCGGGTTTAAAGGGATGAGGTGGCAACACTATCCCCACTACCCTTTAATATGTCCCGTCTACTCTGCCTTCTCATACTACTATCCTCAAGTTTCCAATTCCCACTTCTTTTCCCCTCTTCTCAACCCCAAAACTACTGCTCTTATCACCTCCTGCTGGGGTGATGACATCACAAGGGGCGTGGCCTCTAACTTACGTCATCGGGTGGCCCCACCCCATGCCAATATAAGTCATTGCACGCGGCAGACCCAGCATTACACCAGGAGATCGTGGCGAGTCAACATCGGAAGAAGAATAGAGGGAGAAGACCCAACAGAAGAGCAGAAGATAGCGGAGAGAGAGGACAGCGCAGAAAGGAGAAGAACCGGAGAGGGGAGAAGGACCAGAGAGGAGAGAACACGTCATCAGAAGAGGAAGAAGAGCCGGAGCTGCCTTAATAAAATACTTTAAAAACCTGTGTAGTGTGTTTATTTTTGACACTTTTTTTATTTAGGCGAATGGGTAGGGGTACGATGTACCCCATACTCATTCACCTAGGGTGGGGGGCCTTGATCTGGGGGGGCCCTTTGTTAAAGGGAGCTTCCAGATCACGATAAGTCGCCGCCCGCAGACCCCGACAACCACAGGGCAAGGGTTGTCAGGAAGAGGCCCTTGTCCTCCTCAACATGGGGACAAGGTGCTTTTGGGTGGGGGGCGCAGGGATCCCCCTGCCCCAAAGCACCAACCCCCCCATTTTGAGGGCATGTGGCCTGGTATGGTCCAGGAGGAGGGGGCGCTCACTCACCCCCCCCCCTTTCCTGACCTGCCGGGCTGTGTGCTCGGATAAGGGTCTGGTATGGATCTTGGGGGGAACCTCACGCAAATTTTTGTCGGGGTTCCCCTTCAAGATTCTCAGCACACAAGTGTGAACTCAACGTCCGATTTTCATTTCATTAGTACGGTTTTCGTACGAAAAAAAATCGTAAGAGCAAGACTACGCATGCTCAGAAACGAAAGAATACATACAAAACTATTCAACACATGATGTCACTTCTGACGTTGTATTCTACTAACCTCTGGAGATATCTCCTCTAATCCTGGTCCTCCAGTATCTCACCTCCTACACACCGGCACTAGTGACGGTCCACCCATAAGGAGCGCTGGGGGCAAAGACACCCCTGCCCCCCCAAGCAAGTCATTTTTTTTTTAAACTTGGCCCTTGAAGTGTGTACCGGGTGCCGGACACACAGCTGTCTATGGGAAGCATGACACGCTACATTTGCTTTCTTTGGGGAGTCCTTGGGGCGCAAAGCAATGCGACCCGAACACTCCCCTACTCTAGAATAATTCTGCCCGTGGGCATTGTGATTGGTGCCGCCCATAGAAATTAGGCGGTGCCTTTTGTGGAGTCGCGGTGTCACTTCGGTTTCCCCCTGGCACTGGATGGAACTCAAGGCTTGAGCGGCGCCTCCTCTCCAAGTCTACAAGTCCAGGCCAGACCGGTAAGCACCGGCGGCGATGATAATATGGGAAGATGTGGTGGGTTACCCCGCGGTGGACTGCAAACTGAGTGGGCACTCACTGCTGAAACAACTGCTGGCTGCTGCTAGACACAGGAAGGGAAGACTGGTTGCTTGGGCAAGTTGCGCTTAGTTCATGGACATGTCTGACTGTATTAGCTGGTGGTAGACTTCAAACTGGGCACCAGGAGCGGCCAGTCACACTGTCCCTAACTGACTCCCAGTTCCTGTGTGTTGCTGCTGGCTACGCTGCATCACTGGGAACCCCTCATAATGGGCACAGCAGGTGTACAGACCCGGGAAATCAGCACAGGGATGGTGAGAACCCCTCATAATGGGCACAGCAGGTGTACAGACCTGAGAACTCAGCACAGGGATGGTAGGAACCCCTCATAATGGGCACAGCAGGTGTACAGACCTGAGAACTCAGAACTGGGATGGTAGGAACCCCTCATAATGAGCACATCAGGTGTACAGACCCAGGAAACCAGTACAGGGATGGTGGGAACCCCTCATAATGGGCACAGCAGGTTACAGACCCTTGAACTCTGCACAGGGATGGTGGGAACCCCTCATAATGGGCACAGCAGCCAGCAGGTGTACAGACCCAGGAAACCAGTACAGGGATGGTGGGAACCCCTCATAATGGCACAACAGGTGTACAGACCCAGGAAACCAGCACAGGGATGGTGGGAACCCCTCATAATGGCACAGCAGGTGTACAGACCCAGGAAATCAGTACAGGGATGGTGGGAACCCCTCATAATGGCACAGCAGGTGTACAGACCCAGGAAATCAGCACAGGGATGGTGGGAACCCCTCATAATGGCACAGCAGGTGTACAGACCCGAGAAATCAGCACAGGGATGGTGGGAACCCCTCATAATGGGCACAGCAGGTGTCTAGACCCGGGGAGTCAGCACAGGGATGGTGGGAACCCCTCATAATGGGCACATCAGGTGTACAGACCCAAGAACTCAGCACAGGGATGGTGGGAACCCCTCATAATGGGCACAGCGGGTGTACAGACCTGGGAAATCAGCACAGGGATGGTGGGTACTCCTCATAATGGGCACAGTAGGTATACAGACCCGAGAACTCAGCACAGGGATGGTGGGAACTCCTCATAATAGGCACAGCAGGTGTACAGACCCGGGAACTCAGCACAGGGATGGTGGGAACCCCTCATAATGTGCACAGCGGGTGTACAGACCCGGGAACTCAGCACAGGGATGGTGGAAACCCCTCGTATTGTGCACAGCAGCCAGCAAGTGTACAGACCCGGGAACTCTGCATAAGGACGATGGGAACCCTTCATAATGGGCACAGCAGCCAGCAGGTGTATAGACATGGGGACACCTGATGTATAGGGGGACTCTGATGAGGACACCTGATGTATAGGGGGACTCTGATGGGGACACCTGATGTATAGGGGGACTCTGATGAGGACACCTGATGTATAGGGGGACTCTGATGAGGACACCTTATGTATAGGGGGACCCTGATAGGGACACCTGATGTAAAGGGGGATGCTGAAGGGGACCTTTTTTTACTCCATCCGGAACCGAATAGACAGCCGTCCATCCTATCTCTTTTTTATTTGGAAGAGATAGGATGTTGTGTTTTTCTCTCTCTAACAGCTATCTACATCAGTAGGGGGTTATCAGCCTGCTGACAGAAACATAAACACCAAATCCACAGGTATCACTTTAAGCACAGTTTTCTTTCTTTTGTTCTGTCAGTAGGGGGTTATCATCCCTCCTGATAGACACAAGCAGAAGGGGCAAACACAGCAGCAGAAACGTCAACAGTTCTCTTTGGAGTTTCTGGTGGGAGGGGCCCCTCCCCGGACTATCAGACTCCTTTAATGCCCAGTACACACGGTCGGACTTTGTTCAGACATTCCGACAACAAAATCCTAGGATTTTTTCCAACGGGTGTTGGCTCAAACTTGTCTTGCATACACACGGTCACACAAATTTGTCGGAAAATCCGATCGTTCTGAACGCGGTGACGTAAAACACGTACGACGGGACTATAAACGGGGCAGTGGCCAATAGCTTTCATCTCTTTATTTATTCTGAGCATGCGTGAAGCCTTCCTGAAGACGTGTTTAACGAAACGTACGTCGAGGCGGTACTTGGTCACGCAATTACATCACATCTGGCCACAGTGGTTGTTTGTCTGTCATGGGTGGAACACACGCCGCTGCCGTGATCAGCTGAGAACCTTGTTGCAGTGCAGGTTCACCACTTTAGATACGCTTTCCAGCCTCAGTGCCGGGCGATGGCACCTTATATGTGAGTAGCCTTTTGGCTATGTTTGTTTTTATCAATTTTTTAAATAAACGGTGTTACACTATGTCCGGTTCCTCTCCATCTGTTTTATATCCCATGCGTGAGACCCTGTGATGTGAGGACAAGAGTCTGGTTTATCTCTCTCCATTGCAGCAAGCATTATCTTGCTAAAGCCTATTTGACCTTTTTTTCACTAAATTGGTCAACTCCATCTGGCAAGCTGACACCCGTTTCCATGAGCACATTGGTGTTTTTCAGTGATGGTGAAGGGATTCTGCTGTTCACGCTTTGATGTCATGATTCAGACCAGGATTTCACTTCAAATATTTTTTCACCTTTGATGGACTTTTTATATATTTATTGCAATTTTTTCATTATTATTATTTGAATTATTATTATTTGTATCACTTATTTGTGTTATGGTTGTTCAACAATCACTGTACAATTTTATTTTTATTGGTCCCAGTTAGTTATTCGTTTGATTCACATAGGTAGGCTGGTTATTATACACTAGAATATATTATTTGTGGTCAGCACTGGGTGTTTATAATTCTATTTTTTTACCTAAAACATACAATATATAATTTTATATATATGTTTTTTTTATTTAGCGCTCCCCATATCCCCCTTTTTTTCACTTATGTACTGATGATTCTTTCATCCAGTTAGGGTGTAGCTGCTTTAACCTTTTTCAAATGTATTATTACTTTCTGGCGCGGAATTGTTCACTTTTTTCATGCGTCGTTTTTTGCGCGTCCGAATTGCATACAGACGATCGCATTTTCAGATGGGAACTTTTTCCGACGGAAAAATATAGAACCTGCTCTCAATCTTTTGCTGGCGGGAATTCTGCCAGCAAAAGTCCGATGGAGCGTACACACGAGCGGAATTTCTGACCAAAAGCTCACATCGGACTTTTGCTGGTGGAATTTCTGATCGTGTGTACGGGGCTTTAGGGTGGAAATGTTCTTCTGTGAGATGAGATCTACTATTGAAGAATGTGTTTGTCTATTCTTGGTAATGAGAAGAATTATTCGATACTGGCCGGAGATCCCGCCAAAGAATACTCGCATCAATTAAAACAGATACTTGACAATGCAATCGGTGTGGTTGTTTTTTATTTTTTATTTGTTTCAACTTCAATGCAGGGCACTTACACCCCCTTCCTGCCCAGGCCATTTTTCAGCTTTTAGCGTTGTCACACTTTGAATGACAATTGCGCGGTCATGCTACATTGTACCCAAATGAAATTTTAATCATTTTATTCACACAAATAGAGCTTTCTTTTGGTGTATTAAAATCACCTCTGTTTTGTTTGTTTGTTTGTTTGTTTGTTTTTAAACTAAAAATTTTAAAAAAAATTTAAAGTTTTTCTTCGTTTCTATCAGTACATTTTGTAAATAAGTAATTTTTCTCCTTCACTAATGTGCGCTGATGAGACTGCACTGGTGGGCACTGTTTAGGTGGCACTGATGTGGAGGCACTAATATGCCGTATTGATGGGCACTGATAGGTGGCACTGACTAGGAGGCACTAATATGCCGTACTGATGGGCACTGGTGAGTACTGATAGGCGGCACTGGTGGGCACTGATTAGGTGTCACTGATGTGGAGGCACTAATACGCGGCACTGATAGGTGGTACTGATTAGGAGGCACTAATATGCCGTACTGATGGGCACTGGTGAGTACTGATGGGCGCTGATTAGGTGTCACTGATGTGGAGGCACTAATACGCCGCACTGATGGGCACTGATAGGTGGTACTGATTAGGAGGCACTAATGAGTACTGATGGGCGCTGATTAGGTGTCACTGTTGTGGAGGCACTAATACGCCGCACTGATGGGCACTGATAGGTGGCACTGATGAGCACAGATAGGTGGCACTGGTGGGCACCGATTAGGTGTCACTGATGTGGAGGCACTAATATGCCGCACTGCTAGGTGGCACTGATGAGCACTGATAGGCGGCATGGATAGGCAGCACTGATGGGCGGCACTGATGAGCAGGCACTGAGAGGCAGCACTGACTGGTGTCACTGATGGGCACGGGTTGGTGTCACTGATGGGCACAGATTGGTGCCACTGATAGGGGTTTTACTGTAATCAAGGCACTGATGATCAGTGCCCTGATTACCTGCCCTGGTCTCTTCTGTGAGGAGATGCCACTGATTGGCACTCCTCGCCCCACACTCTCTCAGTGTGAGGCGAGGAGAGCCGATTAATGGCACTTCCGAATTTACATGTGACTGGCTGTGATTGGACACAGCCGATCACATGGTTAAAGAGCCGCGTCATTGGCTCTTTTCAGAGATTGGGGTCCTAGGAGATACGGCGAGGCCACGATCACCGCGACGTGCGCCCGTTCTATGACATCCTCCCTGAACACGAGCCGCACTGCTCCTCCGTCATTTGACGGTGGGTGGGCGGCAAGTGGTTAATAAAATAAAAAAATAAAGAAAACGTTAAATGTATACAGCAAAGAATTTATCAATAAAAACATTTTGGTGACTTTTGTATCCTTTTTTTTTTTTTTCTTAACCACTTGCCGCGACGTACCCGTATGTTGCAGGACTTGCAGTGGTGATACGGGGATGATGCCTGCAGCAGCTATTTGCTTGGCCTAATAATGTCTTTTATATTTTAACAAACAATTGGATATTATATTGTGTCTTTGTGCATTAAAATTCATCAAAGTGTATTTTTTTTTTTCCCCCCCAAAAAAATTGGGTTTGAAAAACTGCTGAGCAAATACCGTGCGGCATTAAAAAAATTGCAACATCAACCATTTTATTCTCTAGGGCCTCTGCTTAAAAAAATATATATATAATATTTGGGGGTGTAAGTAATTTCCTAGCAAAAAATACAGATTTTTACTTGAAAAACAACAGTGTCCGAAAAAGGCCTGGTCTTCAGGTGGTTAAAGATAAATGGTGCATTTGAGTAAAGAATGATGATGGCTTTTCATTCCAGGAAGAACTTGTTTTTGCTCCTTTTGGATGGTAATTGATTTGATCTGCACACCTTTCTGTCTGATAACACAATACCATTCCAATCACTGGTTTCCCATTCAACCCAAACATGTCCGTATTGTCTGCAGGTCCCCTGTGGTGAGACATTGGAAGACAATTTGTATGCAGGTTCCTTATGTCTGATCCTGTGTAGGGCCACATTGTGAAAACCACCCCAGGGGTCCCGTGTCCACCCCCACAATCTAGTTCTTAGACAGGCTCCGCATATTTCACACCATTCCTGGTTTCTGGCATTAAAGTGAATTCATTTTGTGTGGGGAAAAAATATAAATGTAATTAGCAAAAACACAATATAATAATATATAATAAAAAAATATCAATTTAATTTGCAAAAACACAATATAATTATTATATTATAATAAAAAAATATATTATATAAACATATTATAATAATATAATAATAATAAAATAGTTTGGTAAAATAGATGATGTTACACCAAGTAAATACATACCAAACATGTAACACTTTAAAACTGCGCACGCCCGCGCAACGGCGACAAATGGCGTAAATTTTACTATCCATAGGCAACGCTTTAAAAGCCATTACAGGTTACAACTTTAAATTGACACAGGAGGTCTGGTGCTAGAATTACTGCCCATGATCTGACGTTCACAGTGATACCTCACATGTGTTGGATGATTGCAGCTTACGTGTGCGTGGGACTGACGCGTTGCGTTTTGCCTTTGCGCACGAGAACGGGGGGGGGACTTAAAAAAAAAAAAAAGAAAAATTCCAAAAGTATTTATTTATTTTTTCATTCTATTCCATTAATACCATTCCTGGTTTCTAACATTAAAGATAATTTATTTTAGTCTAGGCTCACACTTATGCATCGCATTGCAATTGCACGTGCACTCTTAACCTCTTCAGCTCCGGAAAGCTTTACCCCCTCCCTGACCAGGCCATTTTTTTTTTTTGCGATACGGCACTGCGTTGCATTGTGCGGCCGTGCAACACTGTACCCAAATAAAATTAAATGTCTTTTTTTTCCCCACAAATAGAGCTTTCTTTTGGTGGTATTTGATCACCCCTGTGGGGTTTTTTTTTTTGGTTTTTTTTTTGCGCTATAAAACAAAAAAAAGACAGACAAAGTTGAAACAAAAAAAAAAAAAACTATATTTTTTTACTTTCTGCTATCAAACATACTCAATAAAAAAAAATTTAAAAAATCTAATTTCTTCATCAATTTAGGCCAATATGTATTCTTCTACATGTTTTTGGTAAAAAAAAAAAATCCCAATAAGCATATATTGATTGCATTGGTGTGCACAGCCTATTACATTAGGGTGAGCACCCCAGAGCACAAACACACATGCGTTTATATCAGCGGAGCAGTGGATGGTGTAAGCAGAGCCGAGATTGGTGTCAGTAAGGCAGTGGATGGTGTCAGTAGTTTTTATTTTTATTATTTTTAAAAATAATTTTTTTTACAATTTTATATTTTTCATTATTTTTTACAATATTATTATGTTTGTTTTTTTACAATTTCTTTAGGAGCCTTGTAGGGGGGGGCTTTGGTGAAATATCAAGGGTCTAAAGTCCAAGGGTCTTCAAACTATGGCCCTCCAGTTGTTCAAGAACTACAATTCCCATCATGCCTAGCCATGTCTGTGAATGTCAGAGTTTTACAATGCCTCATGGGACATGTAGTTCCGCAACAGCTGGAGGGCCGTAGTTTGAGGATCCCTGGAACAGAGAGAAAGGGACTGAGAACAGAGCTTTCCCATTCCCTTTCTCTGCAGCCTCAGCTGCACTGGACAGTGAAGACATAGGAAGTGCTCTTTGCTGAGCGGCTTCGTTTACTATGCTTCAGTTAAGAATGAACACAGGAGTGATCGGTACAGATCACTCACTGTATATATTCATTCATCCATCCTGAAACATCTCCCACAGCAGTCAGTGGGAGAGGAGAGGAGGGAAGCTGGCAGCACTGCAGGGAGGGGAGTGTGGGATGCCAGGAGGCAGAGGGAATTGGCACCGCATAGAGTGATTAGGGTGTGCCCAGGCACACCCAGCACACCCTGTGCGCACGCCTATGATTGATTGGTTTGCGCAAAAGTTATTGCGTCTACAAACTATGGGATCGGTTTCTAGACTTTTTTTTATTATATTGTTTTTACTAGTAATGGCGGTGATCAGCGATTTTTAGCGGGACTGCGACAGATCTGACCCTAAGTGACACTTTTTGGGGACCAGTGACACAAATGCAGAGATCAGTGCTAAAAATATACACTGTCACTGGCAAGGAAGGGGTTAATACCAGAGGCGATCAAAGGGTTAAAGCGGAGTTCCGGTTAAAAAAAAAAAAAAATTAAGCCAAATAGTGCAGCTGCTGACTTTTAATAATCAGACACTTACCTGTCCCAGGGTCCAGCGATGCGGGGGAGTGAAGCCCGGCTCCCCTCCCCCTCTTCTTTGCGGTACCGGCATTGTCACTGTGAGGGCCCGGCTGTGGCTTCACAGCCGGGCACGCACTGCACATGCGCGACCCGCGCGGCGTGCTGTGACTGGCCGGGCAATCATCTGGAACCTGTGACGTGTCCCAGATGATGTCTGAGAGGGAGGGGGGAGAGGTGAACTGACTTCCGGCTCTGCAGAGCCCCTGAAGGAAGTGGGAGCTGGAACCCTCTTTTTAGAGGGTTTCCGCTACCCCCCCCCCCCAAACAAATGACATGCCAAATGTGGCATGCCGGGGGTCCCTTGCACTTAAAGCGTAAGTTCCATTTGTGGGTGGAACTCCGCTTTAAGTGTGCTCCCAGGGAGTGCTTTCTAACTGTGGGGGGAATGCTGACACTGGAGGAAATCGGAGATCCGTGTTTCTGCTTAGCAGAAACACAAGATCTCCATTTTCCTTTCTGGCAGAACGGAAATCTGCCTTGTGTACATAGGCAGGCCGCCATACTGCCTCTCCTCGGAACGATCGGCGGGTCCCGGCGGCCATCGCGGCCACCGGGAGGCGCTGATTGGCTCCTGCCGTGTCCAGTCACAGCGAGAGCGGGGCTCCGGCGGCGTGTGCGCATGCCCCTGAGCAGGAACAAAAAATGACGTACGGGTACATGACTTTGCGCTAAAGGGCTGCCCTGCTGCAATTCGTGTACGTGGGGCAGTCCTTCAGCGGTTACCGCCACCCTGAAAAACAGATCGCAAAACGCAGTGCAATTGCCAGAAATGCATCGCAATGGTTGTGAATACCCATTGGAATGCAATTCAGGTGTGGGGGGGGGGGAAGGGTTCTGCACTATTTTGGTTGTGGATATGATGCGATTTCAGCCATACAAACTGTATGGCTGAAATCGCAGACATGGCATGTGATGTGTACAGGAATGCGGTGCGATGTCTAGGTTCACACTGGTGCAATACAGTCTTAGAGTCTTCCCGGCACTTTGTCCCTCCATGTGGTGACCTCAGTTGTCTTGTACAATACGGTTCCCATTCTCTCCCCATAATTCTGTTATATTAAACCTATATTGGATGCCAAGTGGTATCTACTCTGCAATGAAACCCTTTCACTGCTCCTTCCTGGCATTCCTCTTTATGAAGTCTATTGAGCTTCCATTTATGGTGGAACGTTCGGGACGAAAGGTCTTTACGTTCTTCTGGGGGGGGGGGTTACGTTTCCACATGCTCATGCGCATTCCATTTTTTGTATTTTTTGAAAAAATTTTCCCCTGCTGTAGCAAATTGGATCATGCTTTGCTGGGGGTTTTTCGCCTTCCTCTGGATCAGCTGTGGGTGAAGGTTTGTGTATATGGGGTTGTATATTTTTTTTTGGGTTGAACTTGATGGACTTGTGTCTTTTTTCAAGCTGACTATGCAATTCCACTACTCGCGCTTCGAAAATTGTTTGTTTGCACAAAACAATATGACTCTAAAGGTTTTTTTGCCGTAAATCTTTTGCATTTGGAGAATCGATACGAGCCCACCAACATTTAGAAGATCGAATGATCGAGCCTTTCGATCTAATTTATGAGTGATTTTTCTACCAATCTATGGCCACCTTTTAGAAGTGATCCCAGCGGCTATACAGCCACCCAATCACTTCTACAGAGCGTGGACGGGGTCCCCCTCCTGCCGCTCCCTGCCACCTTTACCGGGCTCTCTGAAGCGATCGTAGAGCCTGGGATGAGCGCCGATCAATATACGGATCTTCCTAACCGAAAGCCACAAGGATTTTGTCACTTCCAGTTTCGATTGGAATTTTAAATTCCATTTCCAGCTTTTACATCATCCGATCACACCGATCTCGAATTGATCAGATGCTTTGGAGGCCAGAGGAGAGAGAGATATGGGGTCTAATAGAGCCTAGATCTCTCCATAAAGAGCACCGGTCATGGCCCATGTTATCACAAGAGATGTTGTTCATCCCTTCTGATAGCAATAAAATTGATAAAAAATAAATAAATTAAAGGGACGGTGTAAAGTTTTTAAATAAAATAAATAATAATAAAAAAAAATTATTATATTAAAAGTATTATATTAAATATAATATATATATATTAAATATTAATATATTAAAAGTAAATCATAAAAATTAAACAAGTATATAAATATAATATATGAAAGCACCCCAATCCCCACCTGTGCTCACGCGCAAATGGGGAACGTACATGTAGGTCCCGCTGTGAATGTCAGAGTAATTCCCAAACCAGATCTCGTGTGTAACTCTAAACTGGTAAGCTTTTAAATTGTCACCTATGGAGATTTTTAGGTACTGTAGTTTGTCGCCATTCCACAGGTGAGCGCAATTTTTTTTTTTAAATTCTTTATTTACAGGTGTATATATATATATATATATATATATATACACACTGTATATAGTCACCATTACACAGGTGAGCGCAATTTTTTTTTTTTTTTTAATTCTTTATTTACAGATATATATATACTGTATATAGTCACCATTCCACAGGTGAGCGCAATTTTTTTATTTTTTTTTTAATTCTTTATTTACAGATATATATATATACTGTATATAGTCGCCATTCCTCAGGAGGTGAGCGCAATTTTTTATAGACTAATAAAGTGCTGCACTGCAGTCCTGTCCCACACACCCTCCACCCTGCCTGATATATTATAACAGGGATACATTGTTATCATTACACTTTAGTGATACAATAGAGAAGTGTGATGTAAAAAAGAGCTGAAATTGAATCACCACACCACTGCTAGGAGGTCCAGATACAACTTTATTCCATTAAAGATCAGGGGTACAATACAAAAAGTTACGCACTTCGGGTGTAGGTGTCCCCTTCATCAAGGCTAGAAACATAAGAATATTTTCATATCAATCTGATATCGATATACCACCTCCATAATTTAAACCAAACAGCCAGTAGTAATGAGAGTGTCAAAATAATTACACAAAATGAGAATATAGGTGCTGAAGAGAAAAAAAAAAACAAAACAATATAATAACAATAAGAATAATAATAATAATCATCGCTATTATTGAAATGATGCATTGGTTTATATGGTAACCTAATGAGAAAAAAATTTTAAAAATCTCGAAACTGGCATGTGTATATATTAAACCATACCATACTTTACAATTTTTTTAAAATCGTAAAATGGAGAAAAAAAAAACCCTAAATAATAATAATATAACAATACACATCATCATCGCCATTATTGAAATGATGCATTGTGGTTAATTTGGTAACCTAATGAGAAAAAAAATTAAAAAATCTCGAAACCGGCATGTGTATATATTAAACGATACCATACTTTACAATTTTTTTAAAATCGTAAAATGGAGAAAAAAAAAAACCCTAAATAATAATAATACACATCATCATCGCCATTATTGAAATGATTGTTGATATTGATATTGAAAATTATTGTGGGTGATATGGTGTCCTAATGAGAATGAGAGAAAATTGGGTAAAAACCTCTCGAAACCGGTACGTGTATATGGTGAACCATACCTTACACCAGTGATGGAGAACCTTGGCACCCCAGATGTTTTGGAACTACATTTCCCATGATGCTCATGCACTCTGCAGTGTAGTTGAGCATCATGGGAAATGTAGTTCCAAAACATGTGGGGTGCCAAGGTTCACCATCACTGCCTTATACAATCTAAATGTTGAATTGTAAAATGGATTAAAATTTTTTTTTTTAATCAAAAACAGAAAAAAATAACAGCATAATAGTGATAATAATAATTATCGCTATTATTGAAATGATGCATTGAGTGTGATATGGTAACCTAATGAGAAAAAAACAATGTTACAATGATACATTCTCGGTACACTATTCCCCACATTCAGAATAATGTCATTGGTGTCTAGACAGATTTATCACATCTCCCTTCAATCCAATAATATATGTGAGTATATGGAGTATACACCCAACACAGCATAGAGGGGCTCAGTGAAGGTGGCAGTGAAGGTGTGGAGGTGGCGGAGGGGGGCACCCATATAGAAGGAGATCTGTCCAGCCTCATAATCCAGATATACCCGGACTCGCTTACCAGGAACAATATCATGGAGCTCAGTCTCATTTTTATCATGTACTGCTTTATATTTTGAACCCTTCCTGCCCAAACCCCAGGACACGTCATTCCTTCCAATCAAGGAGTCTCCACCATCCCTGTCTATACTGGCATAACACATCCCAATAATCCAGTTATTGGATTTCTGGAGATCTACTTCCCAGTAATGTCTCCCTGAGGAGAAGCTCCGACTGCCTAAAACTTGATTATAATCCATAAATCTCTCCTTACTATCTAGGCGAAGCTGGTATGGACCTGTATTGATTGCAGTCTTCTTGTCATATGAGAGAGCTACATTAGTATGAGCCGTGTCCTCATCCAATAATATGTCTACAGCTTTCTGTATGAAGATCCCTTCAATTACACCACTTATTATATCTGATAAACCTGTGCTGATCATATGTGAGACCCCATCCAGATGCCCTCCATTATAGAGGAGCTTATCATGTATTCCTCTGTCTTCATCATCTTCATCCTCAGTATCACACAAGTCACCTGTGTCCGATTCCTGTAGGACGGTCAATTGACTCGTCATGGCACACAGCTTCTCTAATGGATGCATCTTCTGGGACAGCTCCTCCATCTTTAACTTCAACTGCTGGATAAGATCATTGACTAGGTGTAAGATTCGCTCTGCCTTCCCAGTGATCTCACCCAGGACTTTCTTCTCCAGGTCTTCTAGACGTCTCCTGAAGACTCTGAACTGGGCAGTGACTCTCTCTGTTTCACCGTCTGCTTTGCTTTTTACACTTCTCAGGTGTTCCTGCAAACTCCAGATTCTTTCTTCTGTATTCTCTCTCTTAGTAATCAGTTTCTCCAGATTATATGTCACTTTCTTCTTCTTCTTTATGAAGGCCTCTTCCAATGTCTCCACCTGGTGTCCCCGATGTTCTCCAAATATAACGCAGGAGATACAGATTAAGGCTGAGTCCTCAGTGCAGTAATACTCCAGGATCTTCTTATGGACGGAGCATTTCCTTTTCTCCGGGGTGGTGGTGGGGTCACATAAGACGTGTTCTGGTGACTTGCTGTGGACTCTCAGATGGTCATCACATAGAGAAGCTTCACAAAGTAGGCAGAATTTCACAGCAGGCACAGAGGAGTGAATACAATAAATACAGGAGATGCCGGTCTTCTTTTGATTTGGTGGAGCAGACAGGAAACGCTGAGTGATGGTACTCAGAAATACATTTTTGTACGGTAAAGGCCGGTTTTGGAATTCTTCTTTGCACTGAGGACAGGAATAACCTCCAGACCCCTCCTGGGTATCAAACACACGGTCAATGCAGACCCGGCAGAAGTTGTGTCCACATTTCAACATGACAGGATCCGTATAAATGTTCAGGCAGACAGGACAATCCAGCTCCTCTCTCAGATCTGAGGACGCCATCGCTGATAGAAGAGACAGAAATGAACAAAGTTCCTGATTCTCCGAAAACAGTTGCCTGGTCAGGGAGGTTCCTCCACAGGACAAGGCTAAGAATGTGGCCAGTGTGAGCACAAAGGAGATGTAAATGTCACAAAACAAAGCTGAAAGACCAGTGACAAAAAAAAAAAAAAATCAATGATCCCACCCAAAAACAAACCAAACAATGGACACTCAGCCAAGACTGGTTCTCTTTGACCACCCCCCCCCCCCCCAGGCCAATGTGCACACTTTTCACGTCTAAACATCTGCATTTTTTTTTTTTTGCTAGAAAATTACTTAGAACCCCTTAACATTATATATTTTTTGAAAGCAGAGACCCTGGAGATTAAAATGGTGGATGTTGGAATTTTTTTTATATCGCACGATATTTGCGCTGGCATTTTTAGGAAATAAATTCAAATTCAATGAATTTTTTTGCACACAAACATAATGTAATAACCATTTTTTTTATAAAAATATAAAAAAAGATGATGTTATGCTGAGTAAATAGATACCTAACCTGTCACGCTTTAAAATTGCACACACCTAGCATGAGGACTTTTTTTACTATTTATTTTATTTTTTATTTAAAAAAGTCTATTATGCCTTTATCCTCAAGACTCTGCTTATATTAAGGGTAATTTTGTTACTCCAGTGTCTCATGCTTGCTATGACTGAGCACTATAGAATTATACCCCTCTACTGATTATCTAAATGTGATTTATTTCCATTTTGTACCTTTATTTGCATGGTTATATCTGCAAATAGATCTTTGTGACATTTTCCTATATTGTTTGTTCTCTTTGGTTGATATTACTGCTGATCTTGCCTGGATGCACTATGGAGATTTTTAGTTACTGTAGTTTGTCGCCATTCCACAGGTGAGTGCAATTTTTTATTTTTATTTTTCAAATTCTTTATTTACAGGTAAATATATATATAGATATTCGCCATTCCACAGGTGAGCGCAATTTTTTTTTTTTTTTAAATTCTTTATTTACATATATATATATACATACATATACATAGATATTCGCCATTCCACAGGTGGGCGCAATTTTTTTTTTACTTCAAATTATTTACAGGGGTGTGTATATATATATATATATATATATATATATATATATATATATATATATATATATATATACACACATACATATACATATATATATATATACACACATACATATACATACACACACACACACACACCCCCCTCACATTTTTGTAAATATTTTATTCTATCTTTTCATGTGACAATACTGAGGAAATGACACTTTGCTACAATGTAAAGTAGTGAGTGTACAGCTTGTATAACAGTGTAAATTTGCTGTCCCCTCAAAATAACTCAACTCATGGCCATTAATGTCTAAACCGAAGGCAACAAAAGTGAGTACACCCCTAAGTGAAAATGTCCAAATTGGGCCCAATTAGCCATTTTCCCTCCCTGGTGTCATGTGACCCATTAGTGTTACAAGGTCTCAGGTGTGAATGGGGAGCAGGTGTGTTAAATTTGGTGTTATCGCTCTCACTCTCTCATACTGGTCACTGGAAGTTTAACATGGCACCTCATGGCAAAGAACTCTGAGGATCTGAAAAAAAGAATTGTTGCTCTACATAAAGATGGCCTAGGCTATAAGAAGTTTGCCAAGACCCTGAAACTGAGCTGCAGCACGGTGGCCAAGACCATGCAGCATTTTAACAGGACAATTTCCACTCAGAACAGGCCTCGCCATGGTCGACCAAAGAAGTTGAGTGCACATGCTCAGCGTCATACCCAGAGGTTGTCTTTGGGAAATAGTCGTATGAGTGCTGCCAGCATTGCTGCAGAGCTTGAAGGGGTGGGGGGTCAGCCTGTCAGTGCTCAGACCATACGCCGCACACTGCATCAAATTGGTCTGCATGGCTGTCATCCCAGAAGGAAGCCTCTTCTAAAGATGATGCACAAGAAAGCACGCAGTTTGCTGAAGACAAGCAGACTAAGGACATGGATTACTGGAACCATGTCCTGCAGTCTGATGAGACCAAGATAAACGTATTTGGTGCAGATGGTGTCAAGCGTGTGTGGCGGCAACCAGGTGAGGAGTACAAAGTCAAGTGTGTTTTGCCTACAGTCAAGCATGGTGGTGGGAGTGTCATGTTCTGGGGCTACATGAGTGCTGCCGGTGTTCTGCCATATAGTGTCCTCGTATCAAATAGTGTCCGCCTCGTACTGCGCAGGCGCAGCGCCTGCGCAGTACGGAGGAGCAGGAGATGCCGAAAATGCCCGAAGTTGATCAGCTGACCATCAGCTGTACACGGCGCTCGGGCACCTGTTAGCGATGGCAGTGTAAGAGGGCCCCTCGCGGGCTCGCTTCGCTCGCCACGCTTCGGGCACGGCCTCGCTGCGCTCGGCAAATATTTATTCTAACTCTATGTCCACTTGGATAGTAGGGAATGATCCTGGACATAGGGTAAGAATAAATGCGCAGGCGCCGTGTACAGCTGACGATCAGCTGTTGAACTTCGGAGACTTTCGGCGTCTCTTTTGTCCTCCGTACTGCGCCTGCGCAGTACAGGGAGGACACTATATGATAGGGGACTGAATTCGATAAGACACCGGCACTGGGGAGCTACAGATCATTGAGGGAATCATTAATGCCAACATGTACTGTGATATACTGAAGCAGAGCATGATCCCCTACCTTCAGAGACTGGGCCACAAGGCAGTATTCCAACATGATAACGACCCCAGACACACCTCTAAGACGACCACTGCCTTGCTAAAGAAGTTGAGAGTAAAGGTGATGGACTGGCCAAGCATGTCTCCAGACCTAAACCCTATTGAGCATCTGTGGGGCATTCTCAAATGGAAGGTGGAGGAGCGCAAGGTCTCTAACATCCACCAGCTCTGTGATGTCTTCATGGAGGAGTAGAAGAGGACTACAGTGGCAACCTGTGAAGCTCTGGTGACCTCCATGCCCAAGAGGGTTAAAACTTTCCATAGGTGACACTTCAACATATTTTTATAGTTTACCTGTTTAGAGTTACAGAGGAGGTCTGGCACTAGAATCATTGCTGTCCATACAACGTAACCTCACACGTATGGTGGGTACACCGTTTACATATGCGTGCGTGACTTACGTATGCTTCCGCTTTCTTTACATTGTCCCTTTCATTATTTTATTATCACTTTTATTCCTATTACAAGGAACATAAACATCCCTTGTAATAGAAATAAGCATGACAGATCCTTTTTCGGGAGAGATCTGGGGTCAATAAGACCCCCAATGTCTCCTCTACCTTTGAAAGCAAAAGATCAAAAAAAAAACATTGATCCCAAAGTGGATGTAAACCCGTTTTTAGAAATCCTAAAAAAAAAAAAAAAAAACCTGCAAGACAAAGGCATAATAAGATAGTATGCATACTAGCTCATTATAAATTACTTACTTGAGATTGAAGCCCCCGCAGCGGTCCTCCTTCACAGCTCTGGCGGCCGACATCCCCCCTTGGGACTTACTTCTGGGTATCGCGGCTCCGGCGCTGTGATTGGCCGGAGCCGCGATGACGTCACTCCCCGCTCATGCGCGCGGGAGCCGCCGGGAACGGCACAGTACAACTGAAGCAACGGCAGTGGCTGACTAGAGGAGGAGAGAGATCGTTGTCCCTACTTGGTAGGAACAACACACACAGATGCCGATTCTCGCTTTGTCACGAGCGATCGCGGGTGCCCGGCGGTCATCGCGCGCCTGCTAGAGCATCTTAAAGAGCCGACGTACAGCTACGACAGCTCGCCCGGGGGAGCCATCCTGCCGCAGTATAACTGTGGCTGATCGGGAAGGGGTTAAAGTGACGCCTATGGAGATTTTTAAGTATCGTAGTTTGTCGCCATTCCACGAGCGTGTGCGATTTTAAAGCATGACATGTTAGGTATCTATTTACTCGGCGTAACATCATCTTTTAGATTTTACTCAAAAAATTGGGTTATGTATTGTTTTTGCAATAAAATTCATTAAACGATTCCCGACCGCGGGCGCTTTGTGCAGAATCACGTATAAATAATATATATATATATATGTGATTCTGCACTTTCAGGTTTTGGGCACGAGTGTGTGCCGCTGCTGGCTCACTCCTGTTGTGATTTTACACAGCAGGAGCCGATCGGCGGGTCCCGTGGACCCGATGTCCGCCGGGACCCGCCGATCGTTCAGTACTCTGGCACAATGACAGTCTACCTAAATAAACAAGGCAGATTGTCATTCCGCGAGTACAGAAAACATGGATCCTGTGTTCCTGTGAAGCAGGAACACCGATCCATGTCTTCAAGTAGTAAAAGCACCTCCCCCCCACAGTTAATAAGCACCGCCTAGGCTCACATTTAACCCTTTGATAGCCCCTGATGTTAACCGCGTCCCTGCCAGTGTCATTAGTACAGTGACAGTGCATAGTTGTAGCTCTGATCACTGTATCAGTCACACTGGTCCCCAAAAAGGTGTCAGTTAGTGTCCGATTTGTCCGCCGCAATGTCGCAGCCCCGCTATAAGTCGCTAATCGCCGCCATTACTAGTAAAAATAAATAAATTAAAATATCCCATAGTTTGTAGACGCTATAACTTTAGCGCAAATATGTAGAAGCATACATATTGGCCTAAACTGAAGAAGAAATGTGATTTTTTTTTTACAGTTTTTTTTAATTGGACATGTTTTATATCAGAAAGTTAAAAATATTGTTTTTTTTTTTTTTCAAAATTCTCGGTCTTTTATTGCTTCTAGCGCAAAAAATAAAAACCGCAGAGGTGATCAAATACCACCAAAAGAAACCTGTATTTGAGGGGAAAAAAGGACATCAATTTTATTTGGGTACAGCGTTGCACGTCCGCGTAATTGTCAGTTAAAGTAACACAGCGCCGTATCGCAAAAAATGGCCTGGTCAGGAAGGGGGGGGTAAAACCTTTTAGAGGTCAAGTGGTTAACCACTTACCGACTTCCCCCGCGTACATATACTCCTGCAGGAAATCACCTACAGGTACGTGATTTCGCTCTTCTGGATCTGCGGCGCACACGCCCGCCGTAGGCGACCAACTTCCATTGTGATTGGACACAGCATGAGCCAATCAGTGGGTACAGTGTACCCAAAGTACACCGGGGCCCACCGATCGTTCCCGAGAGAGGCAGAATGGCGATCGGCCTATATAAACAAGGCAGATCACCATTCTGCCAGTAGGGGAGACAGAGATCTTGTGTCGTTGCTAAGCAGGAACACAGATCTATGTCTTCCCCCAGTCAAAGCAGCTCCCCCCCCCACACACACACAGATAGCAAGCACCCTCTAGGAGCACATTTAACCCTTTGATCACCTCTTCCCTGCCAGTGTCATTAGTACAGTGACAGTGCATTTTTTTTAGCACTGATCTCTGTGTTGGTGTCACTGGTCCCAAAAAGTGTTACCCAGTATCAGATTTGTCTGCCGCAATGTCGCAGCCCCGCTAAAAATCGCTAATTGCTGCCATTACTAGTAAAAAAAAAAAAAATGTAAAAAAAATTAAAATTCCATAAAAATATCCTATAGTTTGTAGACACTATAACTTTTGTGCAAACCAATCAATATACGCTTATTAGGATTTTTTTTTTTACCAAAAATGTGTAGCAGAATACATATTAACCTAAACTGATGAAGAATATAGATTTTTTTACATATTTTTACTGGATTTGTTTTATAGCAGAAAGTAAAAAATATTGTTTTTTTTTTTTTTTAAATGGGGGAGGAACACGGAGCGCTGCTCTGTCATTCCCTGTCGCTCCGGTCCGCAGCTCCTGACAGAGGGAGAAGCGGGACGAGCGGGCTCAAGCACATGAAGCCGTAGCTGTCCCGCTCTCCTGTCATATTGTGGCCACCGCTTGGGACAGCAAGGGGGGGTGGGAATCAGCTGCAGGCAGCGCAGGGCTTAAAGCGGAGCGCCACCGAAAAATTTTTTTTTTTAAAAGTCAGCAGCTACAAATACTGCAGCTGATGACTTTTAAAACATGGACACTTACCTGTCCAGGGCGCCCGCGATGTCGGCACCCGAGGCCGAACCGTCTCTCTGTCCTCGGGTGCTGCCGCCTCCATCTTCGGTAAGGGAATTAGGAAGTGAAGCCGTGCGGCTTCACTTCCCGGTTCCCTACTGCGCATGCGCGAGTCGAGCGGCACAATACGGATGGTCCCTGCTGTCTCTGGGACCCGTGTGTTTCCCAGCAGGCAGCGGGGAGGGAGCAGGAAGTGGCGTAAATAACCGCAGATTCTGCGGCTATCTATGCCGGAAGTGGGTACAGATACCTGTAATATACAGGTATCTGTACACCCCTCCCCCCTGAAAGGTGCCAACTGTGTCACCGGAGGGGGGGGGGGAATCTGATGAGTGGAACTCCACTTTAAGTGGCAGCTGCTTTGGGCCCCACAGCGATGACAGGGCCCAGGGCAGCGCAGCGCAGTTAAAGACGGCCCTCGTTGTTGGTTTTACCTGTAGTACGCCCCAGAAACAAGTGTGTGTAGTTTGCTTTTTTTTTTTTTAGCCTACTTAAAATGTAGTAACCAATCAGCTTCTAACTTCAGCTTTATCATTTAAGCTTTGACAATGAAACCTCAAAGCTGTGGACCAATTTTAGTATATCTAAGTAAAAAACACACTAAAGGTAATTTTAGGGCACACCAGGGGTTAATAGTGTCCACTGACACCAATACTGGGGGTTATTAGCGCTTCCGCTGACACCAATACTGGGGGTTATTAGCTCTTCCGCTGACACCAATACTGGGGGTTATTAGCGCTTCCACTGACACCAATACTGGGGGTTAATAGTGTGTCCACTGACACCAATACTGGGGGTTATTAGCGCTTCCACTGACACCAATACTGGGGGTTATTAGCGCTTCCGCTGACACCAATACTGGGGGTTAATAGTGTGTCCACTGACACCAATACTGGGGGGTTATTAGCGCTTCCACTGACACCAATACTGGGGGTTATTAGCGCTTCCGCTGACACCAATACTGGGGGTTTTTAGCTCTTCCGCTGACACCAATACTGGGGGTTATTAGCGCTTCCGCTGACACCAATACTGGGGGTTTTTAGCTCTTCCGCTGACACCAATACTGGGGGTTATTAGCGCTTCCGCTGACACCAATACTGGGGGTTTTTAGCTCTTCCGCTGACACCAATACTGGGGGTTATTAGCGCTTCCGCTGACACCAATACTGGGGGTTATTAGCGCTTCCGCTGACACCAATACTGGGGGTTATTAGCGCTTCCGCTGACACCAATACTGGGGGTTATTAGCGCTTCCGCTGACACCAATACTGGGGGTTATTAGCGCTCCCTCTGACACAGAGGAATTAGTATAGGAATAGTCCGCCAGTTCTATCAGATCTTCATGATTTCCCTTGGACCTGTCACCAGTATATGCACATTCCCATATAAAGAGGACCACTCCTTTTCTGGCACTTTTTGTTAACAAGTAAAAATTAATATTTTTTTGCTAAAAACTTACTTAGAACCCCTAAACATATATATTTTTAGAAGAGACCCTAGAAAATAAAATGGTGAGCCTTGCAATTTTTTATGTCACACTGTATTTGTACAGCAGTTTTTCAAATGCATTTTTTGAGGAAAAAATACACTTTAACCACTTGATCTCCTGAAGATTTACCCGATACATGACCAGGTCATTTTTTGCCATACGGCACTGCGTTATTTTAACAATTGTGCGACGCTGTACCCAAATAAAATGTATGCCCTTTTTTTCCCACAAATAGAGCTTTTTTTTGGTGGTATTTGATCACATCTGCGATACAGAGGTGAATGTGAATGGGGGGTACAGAGGTGAACGTGGATGGGTGGGTTACAGAGGAGGACAGGGGGAACAGAGGGGGACAGGGGATACAGAGGAGAATGTGGATGGGGGGTACAGAGGTGGACATAGATGGGAGGGTTACAGAGAATGATGGGAGGGTTACAGAGAATGACGGGGGGACAGAGGTGGACGGGGGGATACAGAGGTGAACGTGGATAAGGGGATACAGAGGTGAACGTGGATGGGAGGGATACAGAGGTGGACATGGGGGATACAGAGGTGGACAGAAGGATACAGAGGTGAACGTAGATGAGGGGGTACAGAGGTGAATGTGGATGGGGAGTACAGAGGTGGTGGAGGAGGTACAGAGGTGAACATGGATAGGAGGGTACAGAGGTGAACATGGACAGGGGGATACAGAGGTGGACGGGGGGTACAAAAGGTAGACATGGAGGGGATACAGAGGTGGACAGAAGGATACAGATGTGAACGTAGATGGGGGTGGGGGGTACAGAGGTGGCCAGGGGGGGGTACAGTGGTGGACAGAAGGATACAGAGGTGAACGTGGATGGGGTGGGGGCTACAGAGGTGGACATAGGGGGTACAGAGGTGGATGGAAGGATACAGAGGTGAACATGGATGGGGGGGTACAGAGGTGGACAAGGGATACAGAAGTGGGCTGTGGATAGAGGTGTACAGAGGTGAGCTGTGAATGGCGGGGGGGTAGAGAGGTGAGCTGTGAATGGCGGGGGGGTAGAGAGGTGAGCTGTGAATGGCGGGGGGGTAGAGAGGTGAGCTGTGAATGGCGGGGGGGTAGAGAGGTGAGCTGTGAATGGCGGGGGGGTAGAGAGGTGAGCTGTGAATGGCGGGGGGGTAGAGAGGTGAGCTGTGAATGGCGGGGGGGTAGAGAGGTGAGCTGTGAATGGCGGGGGGGTAGAGAGGTGAGCTGTGAATGGCGGGGGGGTAGAGAGGTGAGCTGTGAATGGCGGGGGGGTAGAGAGGTGAGCTGTGAATGGCGGGGGGGTAGAGAGGTGAGCTGTGAATGGCGGGGGGGTAGAGAGGTGAGCTGTGAATGGCGGGGGGGTAGAGAGGTGAGCTGTGAATGGCGGGGGGGTAGAGAGGTGAGCTGTGAATGGCGGGGGGGTAGAGAGGTGAGCTGTGAATGGCGGGGGGGTAGAGAGGTGAGCTGTGAATGGCGGGGGGGTAGAGAGGTGAGCTGTGAATGGCGGGGGGGTAGAGAGGTGAGCTGTGAATGGCGGGGGGGTAGAGAGGTGAGCTGTGAATGGCGGGGGGGTAGAGAGGTGAGCTGTGAATGGCGGGGGGGTAGAGAGGTGAGCTGTGAATGGCGGGGGGTAGAGAGGTGAGCTGTGAATGGCGGGGGGGTAGAGAGGTGAGCTGTGAATGGCGGGGGGGTAGAGAGGTGAGCTGTGAATGGCGGAGGGGTAGAGAGGTGAGCTGTGAATGGAGGGGGGTAGAGAGGTGAGCTGTGAATAGAGGGGGATATAGAGGTGAGCTGTGAATCGAGGAGGTAGACAGGTGAGCTGTGGATGGAGGGGGGTAGAGAGGTGGGCTGTGGGTGGAGGGGGTAGAGAGATGGGCTGTGGGTGGAGGGGGTAGAGAGATGGGCTGTGGGTGGAGGGGGTAGAGAGATGGGCTGTGAGCTGTGAATGGACTGGGGTAGAAAGGTGAGTTATGAATGGAGGGGGGTAGAGAGGTGAGTTGTGAATGGAGGGGGATACAGAGGTGAGCTGTGAATCGAGGGGGTAGAGAGGTGAGCTGTGGATGGAGGGGGGGTAGAGAGTTGAGCTGTGGATGGAGGGGGGTAGTTTAGTGAGCTGTGGATGGAGGGGGATAGTTTACTGAGCTGTGGATGGAGGGGGATAGTTTACTGAGCTGTGGATGGAGGGGGATAGAGAGGTGAGCTGTGGATGGAGGGGGATAGAGAGGTGAGCTGTGGATGGAGGGGGGGTAGAGAGGTGATCTGTGGATGGAGGGGGGTAGAGAGGTGGGCTGTGAATGGAGGGGGGTAGTGAAGTAAGCTGTGGATGGAGGGGGATAGAGAGGTGATCTGTGAATGGAGGGGGGTAGAGAGGTGAGCTGTGAGTAGAGGAGAGTAGAGAGGAGAGCTGTGAATCGAGGGGGTAGAGAGGTGAGCTGTGGATGGAGTGGGGTAGAGAGGTGAGCTGTGGATGGAGTGGGGTAGAGAGGTGAGCTGTGGATGGAGTGGGGTAGAGAGGTGAGCTGTGAATGGAGGGGGTAGAGAGGTGAGCTGTGAATGGAGGGGGTAGAGAGGTGAGCTGTGAATGGAGGGGGTAGAGAGGTGAGCTGTGAATGGAGGGGGTAGAGAGGTGAGCTGTGGATGGAGGGGGTAGAGAAGTGAGCTGTGAGTGGAAGGGGGTAGAGAGGTGAGCTGTGAGTGGAAGGGGGTAGAGAGGTGATCTGTGGATGGAGGGGGGTAGAGAGGTGAGCTGTGGATGGAGGGGGGTAGGGAGGTGAGCTGTGGATGGAGGGGGGTAGGGAGGTGAGCTGTGGATGGAGGGGGGTAGAGAGGTGACCTGTGAATGGAGGGGGGTAGAGAGGTGACCTGTGGATGGAGGGGGGTAGAGAGGTGAGCTGTGGATGGAGGGGGGTAGAGAGGTGAGCTGTGGATGGAAGGGGGTAGAGAGGTGAGCTGTGAATGTAGGGGGTTGAGAGGTGAGCTGTGGATGGAGGGGTGTACAGAGGTGAGCTGTGGATGGAGGGGGTAGAGAGGTGAGTTGTGGATGGACTGAGGTAGAAAGGTGAGCTGTGGATGGAGGAGGGTAGGGAGGTGAGCTGTGAATAGAGAGGGGTAGAGAGGTAAGCTGTAAATGGAAGGGGGTAGGGAGGTGAGCTGTGGGTGGAGGGGGGAAGAGAGATGGGCTGTGAATGGAGGGGGGTAGTTTAGTGAGCTGTGGATGGAGGGGGGTAGAGAGGTAAGCTGTGGATGGAGGGGGGTAGAGAGGTGAGCTGTGGATGGAGGGGGTAGAGAGGTGAGCTGTGGATGGAGGGGGTAGAGAGGTGAGCTGTGGATGGAGGGGGTAGAGAGGTGAGCTGAGAATGGATAGGGGTAGAGAGGTGAGCTGTGGATGGAGGGGGGGGGGGGGTACAGAGGTGAGCTGTGGATGGAGGAGGGTAGAGAGGTGAGCTGTAGATAGAGGGGGGTAGAGAGGTGAGCTGTGGATGGAGGGGGGGTACAGAGGTGAGCTGTGGATGGAAGGGGGTAGAGACGTGAGCTTTGAATGGAGGGGGTAGAGAGGAGAGCTGTGGATGGAGGAGGGTAGAGAGGTGAGCTGTGGATGGAGGGGGTACAGAAGTGAGCTGTGAATGGAGGGGGGTAGAGAGGTTAACTGTGGATGGAGGGGGTAGAGAGGTGAGCTGTGGATGGAGGGGGTACAGAAGTGGGCTGTGAATGAAGGGGGGTAGAGAGGTGAGCTGTTGATGGAGGGGGGTAGAGAGGTGAGCTGTTGATGGAGGGGGTAGAGAGGTGAGCTGTTGATGGAGGGGGTAGAGAGGTGAGCTGTTGATGGAGGGGGTAGAGAGGTGAGCTGTTGATGGAGGGGGTAGAGAGGTGAGCTGTTGATGGAGGGGGGTAGAGAGGTGAGCTGTTGATGGAGGGGGTAGAGAGGTGAGCTGTGGATGCAGGGGGGTAGAGAGGTGAGCAGTGAATGGAGGGGGGTAGAGAGGAACTGTGAATGGAGGGGGGTAGAGAGGTTAACTGTGGATGGAAGGGGTAGAGAGGTGAGCTGTGGATGGAACGGGTAGAGAGGTGAGCTGTGGATGGAACGGGTAGAGAGGTGAGCTGTGGATGAAACGGGTAGAGAAGTGAGCTGTGGATGAAACGGGTAGAGAGGTGAGCTGTGGATGGAGGGGGGTAGAGAGATAAGCTGAGAATGGAGAGGGTAGAGAGATAAGCTGAGAATGGAGGGGGGTAGAGAGCTGAGCTGTAAATGGAGGGGGGTAGATAGGTGAGCTGTGGATAGAGGGGGTTACAGAGGTGAGCTGTGGATAGAGGGGGGTACAGAGGTGAGCAGTGGATGGGGGGATATAGAGAGGTGAGCTGTGGATGGAGGGGGTAGAGAGGTGAGCTGTGGATGAAGGGGGGTAGAACAGTGAGCTGTGAATAGAGGAGAGTAGAGAGGTGAGCTGTGAATGGAGGGGGTAGGGAGGTGACCTGTGGATGAAGGGGGTAGAGAGGTGAGCTGTGGATGGAGGGGGGTAGGGAGGCTTGCTGTGCATGGAGGGGGTTAGAGAGGTGAGCTGTGAATGGAGGGGGTAGAGAGGTGAGCTGTGAATGGAGGGGGTAGAGAGGTGAGCTGTGAATGGAGGGGGTAGAGAGGTGAGCTGTGAATGGAGGGGGTAGAGAGGTGAGCTGTGAATGGAGGGGGTAGAGAGGTGAGCTGTGAATGGAGGGGGTAGAGAGGTGAGCTGTGGATGGAGGGGGTAGAGAGGTGAGCTGTGGATGGAGGGGGGTAGAACAGTGAGCTGTGAATAGAGGAGAGTAGAGAGGTGAGCTGTGAATGGAGGGGGTAGAGGTGACCTGTGGATGAAGGGGGTAGAGAGGTGAGCTGTGGATGGAGGGGTGTACAGAGGTGAGCTGTGGATGGAGGGGTGTACAGAGGTGAGCTGTGGATGGAGGGGTGTACAGAGGTGAGCTGTGGATGGAAGGGGGTAGAGAGGTGAGCTGTGGATGGAGGGGGGTAGGGAGGCTTGCTGTGCATGGAGGGGGTTAGAGAGGTGAGCTGTTGATGGAGGGGGTTAGAGAGGTGAGCTGTTGATGGAGGGGGGTAGAGAGTTGAGCTGTTGATGGAGTTGGGTAGAGAGTTGAGCTGTGGATGGAGGGGGTAGAGAGGTGAGCTGTGAATGGAGGGGGGTACAGAAGTGAGCTGTGAATGGAGGGGGGTAGAGAGGTGAGCTGTGAATGGAGGGGGGTAGAGAGGTGAGCTGTGAATGGAGGGGGGTAGAGAGGTGAGCTGTGAATGGAGGGGGGTAGAGAGGTGAGCTGTGAATGGAGGGGGGTACAGAAGTGAGCTGTGAATGGAGGGGGGTACAGAAGTGAGCTGTGAATGGAGGGGGGTGGAGAGGTGAGCTGTGAATGGAGGGGGGTAGAGAGGTGAACTGTGAATGGAGGGGGGTAGAGAGGTTAACTGTGGATGGAGGGGGTAGAGAGGTTAACTGTGGATGGAAGGGGTAGAGAGGTGATCTGTGAATGGAGGGGGGGGTAGAGAGGTTAACTGTGGATGGAGGGGGTACAGAGGTAAGCTGTGAATGGAGGGGGTAGAGAGGTGAGCTGTGGATGGAGGGGGGGTACAGAGGTGAGCTGTGGATGGAGGGGGGTACAGAGGTGATCTTTGGATGGAGGGGTACAGAGGTGAGCTGTGGATGGAGGGGGTAGAGAGGTGAGCTGTGGATGGAACGGGTAGAGAGGTGAGCTGTGGATGGAACGGGTAGAGAGGTGAGCTGTGGATGGAACGGGTAGAGAGGTGAGCTGTGGATGGAACGGGTAGAGAGGTGAGCTGTGGATGGAGGGGGTAGAGAGCTAAGCTGAGAATGGAGGGGGGTAGAGAGCTGAGCTGTAAATGGAGGGGGGTAGAGAGGTGAGCTGTGGATAGAGGGGGGTACAGAGGTGAGCAGTGGATGGGGGGATATAGAGAGGTGAGCTGTGGATGGAGGGGGGTAGAGAGGTGAGCTGTGGATGGAGGGTGTAGAGAGGTGAGCTGTGGATGAAGGGGGGTAGAACAGTGAGCTGTGAATGGACGGGGGTACAGAGGTGAGCTTTGGATGGAGGGGGTGCAGAGGTGAGCTGTGGATGGAGGTGTGTAAAGAGGTGAGCTGTGGATGGAGAGGGGTAGAGAGGTGAGCTTTGGATGGAGGGGGGTAGAGAGGTGAGCTGTGGATGCAGGGGGGTAGAGAGGTGAGCTTTGGATGGAGGGGGTAGAGAGGTAACCTGTGGATGGAGGGGGGTAGAGAGGTGAGCTGTGGATGGTGGGGGGTAGAGAGGTGAGCTGTGGATGGAGGGGGGTAGAGAGGTGAGCTGTGGATGGAAGGGGGTAGAGAGGTGAGCTGTGGATGGAAGGGGATAGAGAGGTGAGCTGTGGATGGGGGGAGGGTAGAGAGATGAGCTGTGGATGGAGGGGGGTAGAGAGGTGAGCTGTGGATGGAAAGGGGTAGAGAGGTTAACTGTGGATGGAGGGGGTAGAGAGGTGAGCTGTGGATGCAAGGGGTAGAGAGGTGAGCTGTGGATGGAAGGGGTAGAGAAGTGAGCTGTGGATGGAGGGGGATAGAGAGGTGAGCTGTGGATGGAGGGGGGTGAGAGGTGAGTTGTGGATGGAGGGGGGTAGAGACCTGAGATGTGGATGGAGGGGGGTAGAGGTGGGCTTTGAATGGAGGGGGGTAGAGAGGTGAGCTGTGGATGGAGGGGGTAGAGAGGTGAGCTGTGGATGGAAGGGGTAGAGAGGTGAGCTGTGAATGGAGGGGGATAGAGAGGTGAGCTGTGGATGGAGGGGGATAGAGAGGTGAGCTGTGGATGGAGGGGGATAGAGAGGTGAGCTGTGGATGGAGGGGGGTAGAGAGGTGAGTTGTGGATGGAGGGGGGTAGAGACCTGAGCTGTGAATGGAGGGGGTTACAGAGGTGAGCTGTGAATGAAGGGGGTAGAGAGGTGGGCTGTGGATGGAGGGGGGTAGAGAGGTGAGCTGAGAATGAAGGGGGGGGGGGTACAGCAGTGACCTGTGAATGGAGGGGGGGATAGAAGTGAGCTGTGGATGGAGGGGGGCAGAGAGGTGAGCTGTAGATGGAGGGGGGGTAGAGAGGTGAGCTATGAATGGAGGGGGGTAGAAAAGGGGGGTAGAGAGGTGAGCTGTGGATTGAGGGGGGTAGAGAGGTGAGCTGTGGATTGAGGGGGGTAGAGAGGTGAGCTGTGGATTGAGGGGGGTAGAGAGGTGAGCGGTGGATTGAGGGGGGTAGAGAGGTGAGCTGTGGATTGAGGGGGTAGAGAGGTGAGCTGTGGATGGAGGGGGGTAGAGAGGTGAGCTGTGGATGGAGGGGGGTAGAGAGGTGAGCTGTGGATGGAGGGGGGTAGAGAGGTGAGCTATGGATGGAGGGGGTAGAGAGGTGAGCTGTGAATGGAGGGGGATAGAGAAGTGAGCTGTGGATGGAGAGGGGTAGAGAGGTGAGCTGTGAATGGAGGGGGGTAGAGAGGTGAGCTGTGGATGGAGGGGGGTAGAGAGGTGAGCTGTGGATGGAGGGGGGTAGAGAGGTGAGCTGTGGATGGAAGGGGATAGAGAGGTGAGCTGTGGATGGGGGGAGGGTAGAGAGATGAGCTGTGGATGGAGGGGGGTAGAGAGGTGAGCTGTGGATGGAAAGGGGTAGAGAGGTTAACTGTGGATGGAGGGGGTAGAGAGGTGAGCTGTGGATGGAAGGGGTAGAGAAGTGAGCTGTGGATGGAGGGGGATAGAGAGGTGAGATGTGGATGGAGGGGGGTAGAGAGGAGAGCTTTGAATGGAGGGGATAGAGAGGTGAGTTGTGGATGGAGGGGGGTGAGAGGTGAGTTGTGGATGGAGGGGGGTAGAGACCTGAGATGTGGATGGAGGGGGGTAGAGGTGGGCTTTGAATGGAGGGGGGTAGAGAGGTGAGCTGTGGATGGAAGGGGTAGAGAGGTGAGCTGTGGATGGAAGGGGTAGAGAGGTGAGCTGTGGATGGAGGGGGATAGAGAGGTGAGCTGTGGATGGAGGGGGATAGAGAGGTGAGCTGTGGATGGAGGGGGATAGAGAGGTGAGCTGTGGATGGAGGGGGGTAGAGAGGTGAGTTGTGGATGGAGGGGGGTAGAGACCTGAGATGTGGATGGAGGGGGGTAGAGGTGGGCTTTGAATGGAGGGGGGTAGAGAGGTGAGCTGTGGATGGAGGGGGTAGAGAGGTGAGCTGTGGATGGAAGGGGTAGAGAGGTGAGCTGTGAATGGAGGGGGATAGAGAGGTGAGCTGTGGATGGAGGGGGATAGAGAGGTGAGCTGTGGATGGAGGGGGATAGAGAGGTGAGCTGTGGATGGAGGGGGGTAGAGAGGTGAGTTGTGGATGGAGGGGGGTAGAGACCTGAGCTGTGAATGGAGGGGGTTACAGAGGTGAGCTGTGAATGAAGGGGGTAGAGAGGTGGGCTGTGGATGGAGGGGGGTAGAGAGGTGAGCTGAGAATGAAGGGGGGGGGGTACAGCAGTGACCTGTGAATGGAGGGGGGGATAGAAGTGAGCTGTGGATGGAGGGGGGCAGAGAGGTGAGCTGTAGATGGAGGGGGGGTAGAGAGGTGAGCTATGAATGGAGGGGGGTAGAAAAGGGGGGTAGAGAGGTGAGCTGTGGATTGAGGGGGGTAGAGAGGTGAGCTGTGGATTGAGGGGGGTAGAGAGGTGAGCTGTGGATTGAGGGGGGTAGAGAGGTGAGCGGTGGATTGAGGGGGGTAGAGAGGTGAGCTGTGGATTGAGGGGGTAGAGAGGTGAGCTGTGGATGGAGGGGGGTAGAGAGGTGAGCTGTGGATGGAGGGGGGTAGAGAGGTGAGCTGTGGATGGAGGGGGGTAGAGAGGTGAGCTATGGATGGAGGGGGTAGAGAGGTGAGCTGTGAATGGAGGGGGATAGAGAAGTGAGCTGTGGATGGAGAGGGGTAGAGAGGTGAGCTGTGAATGGAGGGGGGTAGAGAGGTGAGCTGTGGATGGAGGGGGGTAGAGAGGTGAGCTGTGGATGGAGGGGGGTAGAGAGGTGAGCTGTGGATGGAAGGGGATAGAGAGGTGAGCTGTGGATGGGGGGAGGGTAGAGAGATGAGCTGTGGATGGAGGGGGGTAGAGAGGTGAGCTGTGGATGGAAAGGGGTAGAGAGGTTAACTGTGGATGGAGGGGGTAGAGAGGTGAGCTGTGGATGGAAGGGGTAGAGAAGTGAGCTGTGGATGGAGGGGGATAGAGAGGTGAGATGTGGATGGAGGGGGGTAGAGAGGAGAGCTTTGAATGGAGGGGATAGAGAGGTGAGTTGTGGATGGAGGGGGGTGAGAGGTGAGTTGTGGATGGAGGGGGGTAGAGACCTGAGATGTGGATGGAGGGGGGTAGAGGTGGGCTTTGAATGGAGGGGGGTAGAGAGGTGAGCTGTGGATGGAAGGGGTAGAGAGGTGAGCTGTGGATGGAAGGGGTAGAGAGGTGAGCTGTGGATGGAGGGGGATAGAGAGGTGAGCTGTGGATGGAGGGGGATAGAGAGGTGAGCTGTGGATGGAGGGGGATAGAGAGGTGAGCTGTGGATGGAGGGGGGTAGAGAGGTGAGTTGTGGATGGAGGGGGGTAGAGACCTGAGATGTGGATGGAGGGGGGTAGAGACCTGAGATGTGGATGGAGGGGGGTAGAGACCTGAGATGTGGATGGAGGGGGGTAGAGGTGGGCTTTGAATGGAGGGGGGTAGAGAGGTGGGCTGTGGATGGAGGGGGGTAGAGAGGTGAGCTGAGAATGAAGGGGGGGGGTACAGCAGTGACCTGTGAATGGAGGGGGGGATAGAAGTGAGCTGTGGATGGAGGGGGGCAGAGAGGTGAGCTGTGGATGGAGGGGGGGTAGAGAGGTGAGCTATGAATGGAGGGGGGTAGAAAAGGGGGGTAGAGAGGTGAGCTGGGGATGTAGGGGGGTAGAGAGGTGAGATGTGGATGGAGGGGGGTAGAGAGGTGAGATGTGGATGGAGGGGGGTAGGGAGGTGAGCTGTGGATGGAGGGGGGTAGAGAGGTGAGCTGTGGATGGAGGGGGGTAGAGAGGTGAGCTGTGGATGGAGGGGGGTAGAGAGGTGAGCTGTGGATGGAGAGGGTAGAGAGGCGAGCTGTGAATGGAGGGGGTTACAGAGGTGAGCTGTGAATGAAGGGGGTAGAGAGGTGGGCTGTGGATGGAGGGGGGTAGAGAGGTGAGCTGAGAATGAAGGGGGGGTACAGCAGTGACCTGTGAATGGAGGGGGGGATAGAAGTGAGCTGTGGATGGAGGGGGGCAGAGAGGTGAGCTGTGGATGGAGGGGGGGTAGAGAGGTGAGCTATGAATGGAGGGGGGTAGAAAAGGGGGGTAGAGAGGTGAGCTGTGGATTGAGGGGGGTAGAGAGGTGAGCTGTGGATTGAGGGGGTAGAGAGGTGAGCTGTGGATGGAGGGGGGTAGAGAGGTGAGCTGTGGATGGAGGGGGGTAGAGAGGTGAGCTGTGGATGGAGGGGGGTAGAGAGGTGAGCTATGGATGGAGGGGGTAGAGAGGTGAGCTGTGAATGGAGGGGGATAGAGAAGTGAGCTGTGGATGGAGAGGGGTAGAGAGGTGAGCTGTGAATGGAGGGGGATAGAGAGGTGAGCTGTGGATGGAGGGGGGTAGAGAGGTGAGCTGTGGATGGAAGGGGATAGAGAGGTGAGCTGTGGATGGGGGGAGGGTAGAGAGATGAGCTGTGGATGGAGGGGGGTAGAGAGGTGAGCTGTGGATGGAAAGGGGTAGAGAGGTTAACTGTGGATGGAGGGGGTAGAGAGGTGAGCTGTGGATGGAAGGGGTAGAGAAGTGAGCTGTGGATGGAGGGGGATAGAGAGGTGAGATGTGGATGGAGGGGGGTAGAGAGGAGAGCTTTGAATGGAGGGGATAGAGAGGTGAGTTGTGGATGGAGGGGGGTGAGAGGTGAGTTGTGGATGGAGGGGGGTAGAGACCTGAGATGTGGATGGAGGGGGGTAGAGGTGGGCTTTGAATGGAGGGGGGTAGAGAGGTGAGCTGTGGATGGAAGGGGTAGAGAGGTGAGCTGTGGATGGAAGGGGTAGAGAGGTGAGCTGTGGATGGAGGGGGATAGAGAGGTGAGCTGTGGATGGAGGGGGATAGAGAGGTGAGCTGTGGATGAAGGGGGATAGAGAGGTGAGCTGTGGATGGAGGGGGGTAGAGAGGTGAGTTGTGGATGGAGGGGGGTAGAGACCTGAGATGTGGATGGAGGGGGGTAGAGACCTGAGATGTGGATGGAGGGGGGTAGAGGTGGGCTTTGAATGGAGGGGGGTAGAGAGGTGAGCTGTGGATGGAGGGGGGTAGAGAGGTGAGCTGGGGATGTAGGGGGGTAGAGAGGTGAGATGTGGATGGAGGGGGGTAGGGAGGTGAGCTGTGGATGGAGGGGGGTAGAGAGGTGAGCTGTGGATGGAGGGGGTTAGAGAGGTGAGCTGTGGATGGAGGGGGGTAGAGAGGTGAGCTGTGGATGGAGAGGGTAGAGAGGCGAGCTGTGAATGGAGGGGGTTACAGAGGTGAGCTGTGAATGAAGGGGGTAGAGAGGTGAGCTGAGAATGAAGGGGGGGGTACAGCAGTGACCTGTGAATGGAGGGGGGGATAGAAGTGAGCTGTGGATGGAGGGGGGCAGAGAGGTGAGCTGTGGATGGAGGGGGGGGTAGAGAGGTGAGCTATGAATGGAGGGGGGTAGAAAAGGGGGGTAGAGAGGTGAGCTGTGGATTGAGGGGGGTAGAGAGGTTAGCTGTGGATTGAGGGGGTAGAGAGGTGAGCTGTGGATGGAGGGGGGTAGAGAGGTGAGCTGTGGATGGAGGGGGGTAGAGAGGTGAGCTGTGGATGGAGGGGGGTAGAGAGGTGAGCTATGGATGGAGGGGGTAGAGAGGTGAGCTGTGAATGGAGGGGGATAGAGAAGTGAGCTGTGGATGGAGAGGGGTAGAGAGGTGAGCTGTGAATGGAGGGGGATAGAGAGGTGAGCTGTGGATGGAGGGGGGTACAGAGGTGAGCTGTGGATGGAGGGGGTACAGAGGTGAGCTGTGGATGGAGGGGGGTACAGAGGTGAGCTGTGGATGGAGGGGGGTGCATAAGTGAGCTTTGGATGGAGGGGGTACAGAAGTGAACTGTGAATGGAGGGGGATAGAGAGGAGAGCTGTGAATGGAGGGGGATAGAGAGGAGAGCTGTGAATGGAGGGGGATAGAGAGGTGAGCTGTGGATGGAGGTTGGTAGAGAGCTGAGCTGTGGATGGAGGGGGGTAGAGAGGTTAACTGTGGATGGAGGGGGTAGAGAGGTGAGCTGTGAATGGAGGGGGGTAGAGAGGTGAGCTGTGAATGGAGGGGGTAGAGAGATGCGCTGTGGATGTGGGGAGTAGAGAGGTGAGCTGTAGATGGAGGGGGTAGAGAGGTTAGCTGTGGATGGAGGGGGTAGAGAGGTCAGCTGTGGATGGAGGGGGGTAGAGATGATCTGTGGATGGAGGGGGGTAGGGAGGTGAGCTGTGGGTGGAGGGGGGTAGAGAGGTGAGCTGTGGGTGGAGAGGGGTTGAGAGGTGAGCTGTGGATGGAGGGGGGTAGAATGGTGAGCTGTGGATGGAGGGGGGTACAGAGGTGAGCTGTGGATGGAGGGGGTACAGAGGTGAGCTGTGGATGGAGGGGGTACAGAGGTGAGCTGTGGATGGAGGGGGTACAGAGGTGAGCTGTGGATGGAGGGGGTACAGAGGTGAGCTGTGGATGGAGGGGGTACAGAGGTGAGCTGTGGATGGAAGGGGGTAGAGAAGTGAGCTCTATGTGGAGGGGGGTAGAGAGGTGAGCTGTGGATGGAGGGCGTAGAGAGGTGATCTGTGGATGGAGGGGGTAGAGAGGTAAGCTGTGAATGGAAGGGGGTAGAGAGGTGAGCTGTGAATGGAGGTGCGTAGAGAAGTCAGCTGTGGATGGAGGGGGGTAGAGAAGTGAGCTTTGGATGGAGGGGGGTACAGAGGTGAGCTGTGGATGGATGGGGGTAGAGAGTTGAGAGCGGAGTAGAGAGGTGAGCTGTGGATGAAGGGGGGTAGAGAGGTGAGCTGTGGATGGAGGGGGGTAGAAAGGTGAACTGTGGGTGGAGGGGGTAGAGAGGTGAGCTATGGATGGAGGGGGGTAGAGGGGTGAGCTGTGGGTGGAGGGGGGTAGAGAGGTGAGTTGTGGATGGACTGGGGTAGAAAGGTGAGCAGTGGATGGAGAGGGGTAGAGAGGTGAGCTGTGAATAGAGAGGGGTAGAGAGGTGAGCTGTGAATGGAGGAGAGTAGAGAGGAGAGCTGTGAATGGAGGGGGGTACAGAGGTGAGCTGTGAATGGAGGAGAGTAGAGAGGAGAGCTGTGAATGGAGGGGGTAGAGAGGTGAGCTTTGAATGGAGGGGGTAGAGAGGTGAGCTTTGAATGGAGGAGGGTACAGAGGTGAGCTGTGAATGGAGGGGGTAGAGAGGTGAGCTGTGGATGGAGGGGGGTACAGAGGTGAGCTATGGATGGAGGGGGTACAGAGCTGAGCTGTGGATGGAGGGGGTACAGAGGTGAGCTGAGAATGGAGAGGGGTAGAGAGGAGAGCTGTGAATGGAGGGGGGTACAGAGGTGAGCTGTGAATGGAGGAGAGTAGAGAGGAGAGCTGTGAATGGAGGGGGGTACAGAGGTGAGCTGTGAATGGAGGGGGTAGACAGGTGAGTTGTGAATGGAGGGGGGTAGAGAGATGGGCTGTGGAAGGAGGGGGGTAGAGAGGTGATCTGTGCATGGAGGGTGGTAGAGAGGTGGGCTGTGAATGGAGGAGAGTAGAGAGGTGAGCTGTGAATGGAGGGGGGTACAGAGGTGAGCTGTGAATGGAAGGGGGTACAGAGGAGAGCTGTGAATGGAGGAGAGTAGAGAGGTGAGCTTTCAATGGAGGGGGATAGCGAGGTGAGCTGTGGATGGAGGGGGTACAGAAGTGAGCTGTGGATGGAGGTTGGTAGAGAGGTGAGCTGTGGATGGAGGGGGGTAGAGAGGTGAGCTGTGGGTGGAGGGGGGTAGAGAGGCGAGCTGTGGGTGGAGGGGGGTAGAGAGGCGAGCTGTGGATGGAGGGGGTACAGAAGTGAGCTGTGGATGGAGGGGGTACAGAAGTGAGCTGTGAATGGAGGGGGTACAGAAGTGAGCTGTGAATGGAGGGGGGTAGAGAGGTGAGCTATGAATGGAGGGGGGTAGAGAGGTGAGCTGTGAATGGAGGGGGTAGAGAGGTGAGCTGTGGATGGAGGGGGTAGAGAGGTGAGCTGTGGATGGAGGGGGTAGAGAGGTGAGCTGTGGATGGAGGGGGTAGAGAGGTGAGCTGTGGATGGAGGGGGTAGAGAGGTGAGCTGTGGATGGAGGGGGTAGAGAGGTGAGCTGTGGATGGAGGGGGTAGAGAGGTGAGCTGTGGATGGAGGGGGTAGAGAGGTGAGCTGTGAATGGAGGGGGTAGAGAGGTGAGCTGTGAATGGAGGGGGGTAGAGAGGTGAGCTGTGAATGGAGGGGGGTAGAGAGGTGAGCTGTGGATGAGGGGGGTAGAGAGGTGAGCAGTGAATGGAGAGGGTAGAGAGGTGAGCTGTGAATGGAGGGGGGTAGAGAGGTGAACTGTGAATGGAGGGGGGTAGAGAGGTGAACTGTGAATGGAGGGGGGTAGAGAGGTGAACTGTGGATGGAAGGGGTAGAGAGGTGAGCTGTGGATGGAAGGGGTAGAGAGGTGAGCTGTGGATGGAGGGGGTAGAGAGGTGAGCTGTGAATGGAGGGGGGTAGAGAGGTGATCTGTGGATGGAGGGGGTAGAGAGGTGAGCTGTGAATGGAGGGGGATAGAGAGGTGAGCTGTGAATGGAGGGGGGTAGAGAGCTGAGCTTTAATTGGAGGGGGTAGAGAGGTAAGCTGTGGATGGAGGGTGGTAGAGACCTGAGCTGTGGATGGAGGGGGGTAGAAAGGTGAGCTGTGGATGTGTGGTGTAGAGAGGTGAGCTGTGAATGGAGGTGGTAGAGGGGTGAGCTGAGAATGAAGGGGGGTACAGCAGTGAGCTGTGGATGGAGGGGGTAGAGAGCTGAGCTGTGGATGGAGGGGGTAAAATGGTGAGCTGCGGATGGAGGGGTGTACAGAAGTGAGCTTTGGATGGAGGGGAGTGCAGAGGTGAGCTGTGAATAGAGGGGGTGGAGAGGTGATCTCCATTCACCGCTCACCTTTATACCCCCCTCCATCCACAGTTCAACTCTCTACCCCCCTCCATCCACAGCTGTGGGCGGAGGGGGGTAGAGAGTTCAGTGGTGAATGGAGGGGGATAGAGAGGTGAGCTGTGGATGGAGGGGGTAGGGAGGATCGCTGAATGGAGGGGGATTGCGAGGTGAGCTTTGAATAGAGGGGGGTAGAGAAGTGAGCTGTGGATGGAGGGGGGTAGAGAGGTGAGCTGTGGATGGAAGGCGTAGAGAGGTGAGCTGTGGATGGAAGGCGTAGAGAGGTGAGCTGTGGATGGAAGGCGTAGAGAGGTGAGCTGTGGATGGAGGGGGGTAGAATGGTGAGCTGTGGATGGAGGGGGGTAGGGAGGTGAGCTGTGGATGGAGGGGGGTAGAGAGGTGAGCTGTGGATGGAGGGGGTTAGAGAGGTGAGCTGTGGATGGAGGGGGGTAGAGAGGTGAGCTGTGGATGGAGAGGGTAGAGAGGCGAGCTGTGAATGGAGGGGGTTACAGAGGTGAGCTGTGAATGAAGGGGGTAGAGAGGTGGGCTGTGGATGGAGGGGGGTAGAGAGGTGAGCTGAGAATGAAGGGGGGGGTACAGCAGTGACCTGTGAATGGAGGGGGGGATAGAAGTGAGCTGTGGATGGAGGGGGGCAGAGAGGTGAGCTGTGGATGGAGGGGGGGTAGAGAGGTGAGCTATGAATGGAGGGGGGTAGAAAAGGGGGGTAGAGAGGTGAGCTGTGGATTGAGGGGGGTAGAGAGGTTAGCTGGGGATTGAGGGGGTAGAGAGGTGAGCTGTGGATGGAGGGGGGTAGAGAGGTGAGCTGTGGATGGAGGGGGGTAGAGAGGTGAGCTGTGGATGGAGGGGGGTAGAGAGGTGAGCTATGGATGGAGGGGGTAGAGAGGTGAGCTGTGAATGGAGGGGGATAGAGAAGTGAGCTGTGGATGGAGAGGGGTAGAGAGGTGAGCTGTGAATGGAGGGGGATAGAGAGGTGAGCTGTGGATGGAGGGGGGTACAGAGGTGAGCTGTGGATGGAGGGGGTACAGAGGTGAGCTGTGGATGGAGGGGGGTACAGAGGTGAGCTGTGGATGGAGGGGGGTGCATAAGTGAGCTTTGGATGGAGGGGGTACAGAAGTGAACTGTGAATGGAGGGGGATAGAGAGGAGAGCTGTGAATGGAGGGGGATAGAGAGGAGAGCTGTGAATGGAGGGGGATAGAGAGGTGAGCTGTGGATGGAGGTTGGTAGAGAGCTGAGCTGTGGATGGAGGGGGGTAGAGAGGTTAACTGTGGATGGAGGGGGTAGAGAGGTGAGCTGTGGATGAAGGGGGTACAGAAGTGAGCTGTGAATGGAGGGGGGTAGAGAGGTGAGCTGTGAATGGAGGGGGTAGAGAGATGCGCTGTGGATGTGGGGAGTAGAGAGGTGAGCTGTAGATGGAGGGGGTAGAGAGGTTAGCTGTGGATGGAGGGGGTAGAGAGGTCAGCTGTGGATGGAGGGGGGTAGAGATGATCTGTGGATGGAGGGGGGTAGGGAGGTGAGCTGTGGGTGGAGGGGGGTAGAGAGGTGAGCTGTGGGTGGAGAGGGGTTGAGAGGTGAGCTGTGGATGGAGGGGGGTAGAATGGTGAGCTGTGGATGGAGGGGGGTACAGAGGTGAGCTGTGGATGGAGGGGGTACAGAGGTGAGCTGTGGATGGAGGGGGTACAGAGGTGAGCTGTGGATGGAGGGGGTACAGAGGTGAGCTGTGGATGGAGAGGGGTACAGAGGTGAGCTGTGGATGGAGGGGGTACAGAGGTGAGCTGTGGATGGAGGGGGTACAGAGGTGAGCTGTGGATGGAGGGGGTACAGAGGTGAGCTGTGGATGGAAGGGGGTAGAGAAGTGAGCTCTATGTGGAGGGGGGTAGAGAGGTGAGCTATGGATGGAGGGCGTAGAGAGGTGATCTGTGGATGGAGGGGGTAGAGAGGTAAGCTGTGAATGGAAGGGGGTAGAGAGGTGAGCTGTGAATGGAGGTGCGTAGAGAAGTCAGCTGTGGATGGAGGGGGGTAGAGAAGTGAGCTTTGGATGGAGGGGGGTACAGAGGTGAGCTGTGGATGGATGGGGGTAGAGAGTTGAGAGCGGAGTAGAGAGGTGAGCTGTGGATGAAGGGGGGTAGAGAGGTGAGCTGTGGATGGAGGGGGGTAGAAAGGTGAACTGTGGGTGGAGGGGGTAGAGAGGTGAGCTATGGATGGAGGGGGGTAGAGGGGTGAGCTGTGGGTGGAGGGGGGTAGAGAGGTGAGTTGTGGATGGACTGGGGTAGAAAGGTGAGCAGTGGATGGAGAGGGGTAGAGAGGTGAGCTGTGAATAGAGAGGGGTAGAGAGGTGAGCTGTGAATGGAGGAGAGTAGAGAGGAGAGCTGTGAATGGAGGGGGGTACAGAGGTGAGCTGTGAATGGAGGAGAGTAGAGAGGAGAGCTGTGAATGGAGGGGGTAGAGAGGTGAGCTTTGAATGGAGGGGGTAGAGAGGTGAGCTTTGAATGGAGGAGGGTACAGAGGTGAGCTGTGAATGGAGGGGGTAGAGAGGTGAGCTGTGGATGGAGGGGGGGTACAGAGGTGAGCTATGGATGGAGGGGGTACAGAGCTGAGCTGTGGATGGAGGGGGTACAGAGGTGAGCTGAGAATGGAGAGGGGTAGAGAGGAGAGCTGTGAATGGAGGGGGGTACAGAAGTGAGCTGTGAATGGAGGAGAGTAGAGAGGAGAGCTGTGAATGGAGGGGGTACAGAGGTGAGCTGTGAATGGAGGAGAGTAGAGAGGAGAGCTGTGAATGGAGGGGGGTACAGAGGTGAGCTGTGAATGGAGGGGGTAGACAGGTGAGTTGTGAATGGAGGGGGGTAGAGAGATGGGCTGTGGAAGGAGGGGGGTAGAGAGGTGATCTGTGCATGGAGGGTGGTAGAGAGGTGGGCTGTGAATGGAGGAGAGTAGAGAGGTGAGCTGTGAATGGAGGGGGGTACAGAGGTGAGCTGTGAATGGAAGGGGGTACAGAGGAGAGCTGTGAATGGAGGAGAGTAGAGAGGTGAGCTTTCAATGGAGGGGGATAGCGAGGTGAGCTGTGGATGGAGGGGGTACAGAAGTGAGCTGTGGATGGAGGTTGGTAGAGAGGTGAGCTGTGGATGGAGGGGGGTAGAGAGGTGAGCTGTGGGTGGAGGGGGGTAGAGAGGCGAGCTGTGGGTGGAGGGGGGTAGAGAGGCGAGCTGTGGATGGAGGGGGTACAGAAGTGAGCTGTGGATGGAGGGGGGTAGAGAGGTGAGCTGTGAATGGAGGGGGTACAGAAGTGAGCTGTGAATGGAGGGGGGTAGAGAGGTGAGCTGTGAATGGAGGGGGGTAGAGAGGTGAGCTGTGAATGGAGGGGGTAGAGAGGTGAGCTGTGGATGGAGGGGGTAGAGAGGTGAGCTGTGGATGGAGGGGGTAGAGAGGTGAGCTGTGGATGGAGGGGGTAGAGAGGTGAGCTGTGGATGGAGGGGGTAGAGAGGTGAGCTGTGGATGGAGGGGGTAGAGAGGTGAGCTGTGAATGGAGGGGGTAGAGAGGTGAGCTGTGAATGGAGGGGGGTAGAGAGGTGAGCTGTGAATGGAGGGGGTAGAGAGGTGAGCTGTGGATGAGGGGGGTAGAGAGGTGAGCAGTGAATGGAGAGGGTAGAGAGGTGAGCTGTGAATGGAGGGGGGTAGAGAGGTGAACTGTGAATGGAGGGGGGTAGAGAGGTGAACTGTGAATGGAGGGGGGTAGAGAGGTGAACTGTGAATGGAGGGGGGTAGAGAGGTGAACTGTGGATGGAAGGGGTAGAGAGGTGAGCTGTGGATGGAAGGGGTAGAGAGGTGAACTGTGGATGGAAGGGGTAGAGAGGTGAGCTGTGGATGGAAGGGGTAGAGAGGTGAGCTGTGGATGGAGGGGGTAGAGAGGTGAGCTGTGAATGGAGGGGGGTAGAGAGGTGATCTGTGGATGGAGGGGGTAGAGAGCTGAGCTGTGAATGGAGGGGGATAGAGAGGTGAGCTGTGAATGGAGGGGGGTAGAGAGCTGAGCTTTAATTGGAGGGGGTAGAGAGGTAAGCTGTGGATGGAGGGTGGTAGAGACCTGAGCTGTGGATGGAGGGGGGTAGAAAGGTGAGCTGTGGATGTGTGGTGTAGAGAGGTGAGCTGTGAATGGAGGTGGTAGAGGGGTGAGCTGAGAATGAAGGGGGGTACAGCAGTGAGCTGTGGATGGAGGGGGTAGAGAGCTGAGCTGTGGATGGAGGGGGTAAAATGGTGAGCTGCGGATGGAGGGGTGTACAGAAGTGAGCTTTGGATGGAGGGGAGTGCAGAGGTGAGCTGTGAATAGAGGGGGTGGAGAGGTGATCTCCATTCACCGCTCACCTTTATACCCCCCTCCATCCACAGTTCAACTCTCTACCCCCCTCCATCCACAGCTGTGGGCGGAGGGGGATAGAGAGTTCAGTGGTGAATGGAGGGGGATAGAGAGGTGAGCTGTGGATGGAGGGGGTAGGGAGGATCGCTGAATGGAGGGGGGTTGCGAGGTGAGCTTTGAATAGAGGGGGGTAGAGAAGTGAGCTGTGGATGGAGGGGGGTAGAGAGGTGAGCTGTGGATGGAAGGCGTAGAGAGGTGAGCTGTGGATGGAAGGCGTAGAGAGGTGAGCTGTGGATGGAAGGCGTAGAGAGGTGAGCTGTGGATGGAGGGGGGTAGAATGGTGAGCTGTGGATGGAGGGGGGTAGAGAGGTGAGCTGTGGATGGAGGGGGGTAGAGAGGTGAGCTGTGGATGGAGGGGGGTAGAGAGGTCAGCTGTGGATGGAGGGGGTAGAATGGTGAGCTGTGGATGGAAGGGGGTACAGAAGTGAGCTTTGGGTGGAGGGGGGTACAGAGGTGAGCTGTGGATGGAGGGGGTAGAGAGGTGAGCTGTGGATCGAGGTGGGTACAGAGATGAGCTGTGGCTGGAGGGGGTAGAGAGGTGAGCTGGGAATGGAGGGGGCTAGAGAGGTGAGCTGGGAATGGAGGGGGCTAGAGAGGTAAGCTGAGGATGGAGGCGGGTACAAAGGTGAGCTGTGAATGGAGGTGGGTAGAGAGGTGAGCTGTGGATCGAGGTGGGTACATACATGAGCTGTGGATGGAGGGGGTAGAGAGGTGAGCTGGGAATGGAGGGGGCTAGAGAGGTGAGCTGTGGATGGGGGGGGGGTAGAGAGGTAAGCTGTGGTTGGAGGGGGTAGAGAGGTGAGCTGTGGTTGGAGGTGGTAGAGAGGTGAGCTATAAATGGAGGGGGTAGAGAGGTGAGCTGTGGATGGGGGGGGGGGGTAGAGAGGTAAGCTGTGGTTGGAGGGGGTAGAGAGGTGAGCTATGGATGGAGGGGGGTACAGAGGTGAGCATTGGATGGAGGGGGTAGAGAGGTGAGCTGGGAATGGAGGGGGGTAGGGAGGTGAGCTGGGAATGGAGGGGGGTACAGAGGTGAGCTGTGGATGGAGGGGGTAGAGAGGTAAGCTGTGGTTGGAGGGGGGGTAGAGAGGTGAGCTGTGGATGGAGGGAGGTAGAGAGGTGAGCTGGGAATGGAGGGGGGTAGAGAAGTGTACTGTGGATGAAGGGGGTACAGAGGAGAGCTGTGGATGGAGGGGGGGTACAGAGGTGAGCTGTGGATGGAGGGGGTAGAGAGGTGATCTGTGGATGGAGGGGGTAGAGAGGTGATCTGTGGATGGAGGGGGTAGAGAAGTGATCTGTGGATGGAGGGGGTTAGAGAAGTGAGCTGTGGATGGAGGGGGGTAGAGAGGTGAGCTGTGGATGGAGGGGGTAGAGAGGTGAGCTGTGAATGGAGGGGGATAGAGAAGTGAGCTGTGGATGGAGGGGGGTAGAGAGGTGAGCTGTGGATGGAGGGGGATAGAGAGGTGAGCTGTGGATGGAGGGGGTAGAGAGGTGAGCTGAGAATGAAGGGGGGTACAGCAGTGAGCTGTGGATGGAGGGGGGTAGAGAGGTGAGCTGTGGAAGGAGGGGGGTAGAGAGGTCAGCTGTGGAAGGAGGGGGGTAGAGAGGTCAGCTGTGGATGGAGGGGGGTAGAATGGTGAGCTGTGGATGGAAGGGGGTACAGAAGTGAGCTTTGGTTGGAGGGGGGTACAGAGGTGAGCTGTGGATGGAGGGGGTAGAGAGGTGAGCTGTGGATCGAGGTGGGTACAGAGATGAGCTGTGGATGGAGGGGGTAGAGAGGTGAGCTGGGAATGGAGGGGGTAGAGAGGTAAGCTGTGGATGGAGGGGGGTACAGAGGTGAGCTGTGTATGGAGGTGGGTAGAGAGGTGAGCTGTTGATCGAGGTGGGTACAGAGATGAGCTGTGGATGGAGGGGGCTAGAGAGGTGAGCTGGGAATGGAGGGGGCTAGAGAGGTGAGCTGTGGATGGAGGGGGCTAGAGAGGTGAGCTGTGGTTGGAGGTGGTAGAGAGGTGAGCTATAAATGGAGGGGGTAGAGAGGTGAGCTCTGGAATGGGGGCTTGGTAGAGAGGTGAGCTGTGGATGGAGGGGGGTAGAGAGGTGAGCTGTGGATGGAGGGGGGTAGAGAGGTGAGCTGTGAATGGAGGGGGGGTACAGAGGTGAGCTGTGAATGGAGGGGGGTACAGAGGTGAGCTGTGAATGGAGGGGGGTAGAGAGTTGAGCTGTGGATGGAGAGGGGTACAGAGGTGAGCTGTGGATGGAGGAGGTAGGGAGGTGAGCTGGGAATCGAGGGGGTAGAGAGGTGAGCTTTGGATGGAGGAGGGTAGAATGGTGAGCTGTGGATGGAGGGGGGTAGAGAGGTGAGCTGTGAATGGAAGGGGGTAGAGAGGTGAGCTGTGGATGGAGGGGGGTAGAATGGTGAGCTGTGGATGGAGGGGGGTAGAGAGGTGAGCTGTGAATAGAGGGGGGTAGAGGAGTGAGCTGTGGATGGAGGGGGTAGAGAGGTGAGCTGTGAATGGAGGTGGGTCGAGAGGTGAGCTGTGAATAGAGGGGGGTAGAGAAGTGAGCTGTGAATGGAGGGGGGTAGAGAGGTGAGCTGTGGATGGAGGGGGGTAGAGAGGTGAGCTGTGGATGGAGGGAGTAGAGAGGTGAGCTGTGGATGGGGGGGGTAGAGAGGTGAGCTGTGGATGGAGGGGGGTAGAGAGGTGAGCTGTGGATGGAGGGGGTAGAGAGGTGAGCTGTGGATGGAGGGGGGTACAGAGGTGAGCTGTGGATGGGGGGGAGAAAGGTGAGCTGTTGATGGAGGGGGGTACAGAAGTGAGCTTTGGATGGAGGAGAGTAGAGAGGTGAGCTGTGGATGGAGGGGGGTAGAGAGGTGAGCTGTGGATGGAGGGGGTACAGAGGTGAGCTGTGGATGGAGGGGGGTACAGAGGTGAGCTGTGGATGGAGGGGGGTACAGAGGTGAGCTGTGGATAGAGGGGGGTACAGAAGTGAGCTTTGGATGGAGGGGGGTACAGAAGTGAACTGTGAATGGAGGGGGATAGAGAGCTGAGCTGTGGATGGAGGGGGGTAGAGAGGTTAACTGTGGATGGAGGGGGTAGAGAGGTGAGCTGTGAATGGAGGGGGTAGAGATGTGAGCTGTGAATGGAGGGGGGTAGAGAGGTGAGCTGTGGATGGAGTGGGGTAGAGAGGTGAGCTGTGGATGGAGTGGGGTACAGAGGTGAGCTGTGAATGGAAGGTGGTAGAGAAGTGAGCTGTGAATGGAGGGGGTAGAGAGTTGAGCTGTGGATGGAGGTGGGTAGAGAGGTCAGCTGTGGATGAAAGGGGTAAAGAGGTCAGCTGTGGATGAAGGGGAAAGAGAGGTGAGCTGTGGATGGAGGGGGTAGAGAGGTGAGCTGTGGATTGAGGGGGGAAGAGAGGTGAGCTGTGAATGGAGGGGATGTAGAGAGTTGAACTGTGAATGGAGGGGGGTAGAGAGGTGAGCTGTGAATGGAGGGGGTAGAGAGGTGAGCTGTGAATGGAGGGGGGTAGAGAGGTGAGCTGTGGATGGAGTGGGGTAGAGAGGTGAGCTGTGGATGGAGTGGGGTACAGAGGTGAGCTGTGAATGGAAGGGGGTAGAGAGTTGAGCTGTGGATGGAGGTGGGTAGAGAGGTCAGCTGTGGATGAAAGGGGTAAAGAGGTCAGCTGTGGATGAAGGGGGTAGAGAGGTGAGCTGTGAATAGAGGGGGGTAGAGAAGTGAGCTGTGGATGGAGGGGGGTAGAGAGGTGAGCTGTGGATGGAGGGGGGTAGAGAGGTGAGCTGTGGATGGAGGGGGGTAGAGAGGTGAGCTGTGGATGGAGGGGGGTAGAGAGGTGAGCTGTGGATGGAGGGGGGTAGAGAGGTGAGCTGTAGATGGAGGGAGTAGAGAGGTGAGCTGTGGATGGGGGGGGTAGAGAGGTGAGCTGTGGATGGAGGGGGGTACAGAGGTGAGCTGTGGATGGAGGGGGTACAGAGGTGAGCTGTGGATGGAGGGGGGTACAGAGGTGAGCTGTGGATAGAGGGGGGTACAGAAGTGAGCTTTGGATGGAGGGGGGTACATTAGTGAACTGTGAATGGAGGGGGATAGAGAGGTGAGCTGTGGATGGAGATTGGAAGATAGCTGAGCTGTGGATGGAGGGGGGTAGAGAGGTTAACTGTGGATGGAGGGGGTAGAGAGGTGAGCTGTGGATGGAGGGGGTAGAGAGGTGAGCTGTGGATGGAGGGGGGAAGAGAGGTGAGCTGTGAATGGAGGGGGTGTAGAGAGTTGAACTGTGAATGGAGGGGGGTAGAGAGGTGAGCTGTGGATGGAGGGGGTACAGAGGTGAGTTGTGGATGGAGGGGGTACAGAGGTGAGCTGTGGATGGAGGGGGGTAGAGAGGTGAGCTGTGGATGGAGGGGGGTAGAGAGGTGAGCTGTGGATGGAGGGGGGTAGAGAGGTGAGCTGTGGATGGAGGGGGGTAGAGAGGTGAGCTGTGGATGGAGGGGGGTAGAGAGGTGAGCTGTGGATGGAGGGGGGTAGAGAGGTGAGCTGTGGATGGAGGGGGTAGAGAGGTGAGCTGTGGATGGAGTGGGGTAGAGAGGTGAGCTGTGGATGGAGGGGGGTACAGAGGTGAGCTGTGAATGGAAGGGGGTAGAGAAGTGAGCTGTGAATGGAGGGGGTAGAGAGGTCAGCTGTGGATGAAAGGGGTAAAGAGGTCAGCTGTGGATGAAGGGAGTAGAGAGGTGAGCTGTGAATGGAGGGGGGTACAGAGGTGAGCTGTGAATGGAGGGGGGTAGAGAGGTGATTTGTGGATGGACTGGGGTAGAGAGGTGAGCTGTGAATAGAGAGGGGTAGAGAGGTGAGCAGAGAATGAAGGGGGGTACAGCGGAGAGCTGTGAATGGAGGGGGGTAGGAAGGTGAGCTTTGAATGGAGGAGAGTAGAGAGGTGAGCTGTGAATGGAGGGGGATACAGAGGTGAGCTGTAAATCGAGGGGGGTAGAGAGGTGAGCTGTGGATGGAGGGGGATAGAGAGGTGAGCTGTGGATGGAGGGGGTAGAGAGGTGAGCTGTGGATGGAGGGGGTAGAGAGGTGAGCTCTAAATGGAGGGGGGTAGAGAGGTGAGCTGTGGATGGAGGGCGTAGAGAGGTGAGCTGTGGATGGAGGGCGTAGAGAGGTAAGCTGTGAATGGAAGGGGGTAGAGAGGTGAGCTGTGAATGGAGGTGCGTAGAGAAGTCAGCTGTGGATGGAGGGGGGTAGAGAAGTGAGCTTTGGATGGAGGGGGGTACAGAGGTGAGCTGTGGATGGATGGGGGTAGAGAGGTGAGCTGTGAATGAAAGGGGGTAGAGAGGTGAGCTGTGGATGGAGGGGGGTAGAGAGGTGAACTATGGGTGGAGGGGGGTAGAGGGGTGAGCTATGGATGGAGGGGGGTAGAGGGGTGAGCTGTGGGTGGAGGGGGGTAGAGAGGTGAGCTGTGGATGGAGGGGGGAAGAGAGGAGAGCTGTGAATGGAGGGGGGTACAGAGGAGAGCTGTGAATGGAGGAGAGTAGAGAGGAGAGCTGTGAATGGAGGGGGTACAGAGGTGAGCAGTGAATGGAGGAGAGTAGAATGGAGAGCTGTGAATGGAGGGGGGTAGAGAGGTGAGCTGTGGGTGGAGGGGGGTAGAGAGGTGAGCTGTGGATAGAGGGGTACAGAGGTGAGCTGTGGATAGAGGGGTACAGAGGTGAGCTGTGGATTGAGGGGGGTAGAGAGGTGAGCTGTGGATGGAGGGGGGTAGAGAGGTGAGCTGTGGATGGAGTGGGGTAGAGAGGTGAGCTGTGGATGGAGGGGGGTAGAGAGGTGAACTGTGGATGGAGGGGGGTAGAGAGGTGAATTATGGGTGGAGGGGGGTAGAGGGGTGAGCTATGGGTGGAGGGGGTAGAGGGGTGAGCTATGGATGGAGGGGGGTAGAGGGGTGAGCTGTGGGTGGAGGGGGGTAGAGAGGTGAGCTGTGGATGGAGGGGGGTAGAGATGTGAGCTGTGGATGGAGGGGGGTACAGAAGTGAGCTTTGGATGCAGGGGGTGCAGAGGTGAGCTGTGGATGGAGGGGGATAGAGAGGCGAGCTGTGGATGGAGGGGGGTACAGAAGTGAGCTTTGGATGGAGGGGGGTACAGAGGTGAGCTGTGGATGGAGGGGGTAGAGAGGTGAGCTGGGAATGGAGGGGGGTAGAGAGGTGAACTGTGGATGGAGGGGGGTAGAGAGGTGAGCTGTGGATGGAGGGAGGTAGAGAGGTGAGCTGGGAATGGAGGGGGGTAGAGAGGTGAGCTGTGATTGGAGGGGGTAGAGAGGTGAGCTTTGAATGGAGGGGGGTAGAGACGTGAGCTGTGGATGGAGGGGGTAGAGAGGTGATCTATGAATGGAGGGGGTAGAGAGGTGAGCTGTGGATGGAGGGGGGTAGAGAGGTGAGTGGTGGATGGAGGGGGGTAGAGAGGTGAACAGTGGATGGAGAGGGGTAGAGAGGTGAGCTGAGGATGGAGAGGGTAGATAGGTGATCTGTGAATGGAGGGGGTAGAGAGGTGAGCTGCGGATGGAGTAGGTAGAGAGGTGAGCTGTGGATGGAGGGGGTAGAGAGGTGAGCTGTGGATGGAGGGGGTAGAGAGGTGATCTGTGAATGGAGGGGGTAGAGAGGTGAGCTGTGGATGGAGGGGGTTGAGAGGTGAGCTATGAATGGAGGTGGTAGAGAGGTGAGCTGTGGATGGAGGGGGTAGATAGGTGAGCTGTGGATGGAGGGGGTAGAGAGGTGATTTGTGAATGGAGGTGGTAGAGAGGTGAGCTGTGAATGGAGGGGGGTAGAGAGGTGAGCTTTAATTGGAGGGGGTAGAGAGGTGAGCTGTGGATGGAGGGTGGTAGAGACCTGAGCTGTGGATGGAGGGGGGTAGAAAGGTGAGCTGTGGATGTGGGGTGTAGAGAGGTGAGCTGTGAATGGAGGTGGTAGAGAGGTGAGCTGAGAATGAAGGGGGGTACAGCAGTGAGCTGTGGATGGAGGGGGTAGAGAGGTGAGTTGTGGATGGACTGAGGTAGAAAGGTGAGCTGTGGATGGAGGAGGGTAGGGAGGTGAGCTGTGAATAGAGAGGGGTAGAGAGGTGAGCTGAGAATGGAGGGGGTAGACAGGTAAGCTGTAAATGGAAGGGGGTAGGGAGGTGAGCTGTGGGTGGAGGGGGGTAGAGAGATGGGCTGTGAATGGAGGGGGGTAGTTTAGTGAGCTGTGGATGGAGGGGGGTAGAGAGGTAAGCTGTGGATGGAGGGGGGTAGAGAGGTGAGCTGTGGATGGAGGGGGTAGAGAGGTGAGCTGTGGATGGAGGGGATAGAGAGGTGAGCTGTGGATGGAGGGGGTAGAGAGGTGAGCTGAGAATGGATAGGGGTAGAGAGGTGAGCTGTGGATGGAGGGGGGGGGGGTACAGAGGTGAGCTGTGGATGGAAGGGGGTAGAGAGGTGAGCTTTGAATGGAGGGGGTAGAGAGGAGAGCTGTGGATGGAGGAGGGTAGAGATGTGAGCTGTAGATAGAGGGGGGTAGAGAGGTGAGCTGTAGATAGAGGGGGTACAGAGGTGAGCTGTGGATGGAGGGGGGGTACAGAGGTGAGCTGTGGATGGAGGGGGGTACAGAGCTGAGCTGAGAATGGAGAGGGGTAGAGAGGTGAGCTGTGGATGTAGGGGGGAGGTGTACAGAGGTGAGCTGTGGATGGAGGGGGTAGAGAGGTGAGCTGTGAATTGTGGGGGGTGGAGAGGTGAGCTGTGGATGGAGGGGGGTAGAGAGGTGAGCTGTGGATGGAAGGGGTACAGAAGTGAGCTGTGAATGGAGGGGGGTAGAGAGGTTAACTGTGGATGGAGGGGGTAGAGAGGTGAGCTGTGGATGGAGGGGGTACAGAAGTGGGCTGTGAATGAAGGGGGGTAGAGAGGTGAGCTGTTGATGGAGGGGGGTAGAGAGGTGAGCTGTTGATGGAGGGGGGTAGAGAGGTGAGCTGTTGATGGAGGGGGTAGAGAGGTGAGCTGTTGATGGAGGGGGTAGAGAGGTGAGCTGTGGATGGAGGGGGTAGAGAGGTGAGCTGTTGATAGAGGGGGGTAGAGAGGTGAGCTGTTGATGGAGGGGGTAGAGAGGTGAGCTGTGGATGCAGGGGGGTAGAGAGGTGAGCAGTGAATGGAGGGGGGTAGAGAGGTGAGCAGTGAATGGAGGGGGGTAGAGAGGTGAGCTGTGAATGGAGGGGGGTAGAGAGGAACTGTGAATGGAGGGGGGTAGAGAGGTTAACTGTGGATGGAAGGGGTAGAGAGGTGAGCTGTGGATGGAACGGGTAGAGAGGTGAGCTGTGGATGGAACGGGTAGAGAGGTGAGCTGTGGATGGAACGGGTAGAGAAGTGAGCTGTGGATGAAACGGGTAGAGAGGTGAGCTGTGGATGAAACGGGTAGAGAGGTGAGCTGTGGATGGAGGGGGTAGAGAGATAAGCTGAGAATGGAGGGGGTAGAGAGCTGAGCTGTAAATGGAGGGGGGTAGATAGGTGAGCTGTGGATAGAGGGGGTTACAGAGGTGAGCTGTGGATAGAGGGGGGTACAGAGGTGAGCAGTGGATGGGGGGATATAGAGAGGTGAGCTGTGAATAGAGGAGAGTAGAGAGGTGAGCTGTGAATGGAGGGGGTAGAGAGGTGACCTGTGGATGAAGGGGGTAGAGAGGTGAGCTGTGGATGGAGGGGGGTAGGGAGGCTTGCTGTGCATGGAGGGGGTTAGAGAGGTGAGCTGTAAATGGAGGGGGTAGAGAGGTGAGCTGTGAATGGAGGGGGTAGAGAGGTGAGCTGTGAATGGAGGGGGTAGAGAGGTGAGCTGTGGATGGAGGGGGTAGAGAGGTGAGCTGTGGATGGAGGGGGTAGAGAGGTGAGCTGTGGATGGAGGGGGGTAGAACAGTGAGCTGTGAATAGAGGAGAGTAGAGAGGTGAGCTGTGAATGGAGGGGGTAGAGGTGACCTGTGGATGAAGGGGGTAGAGAGGTGAGCTGTGGATGGAGGGGTGTACAGAGGTGAGCTGTGGATGGAGGGGTGTACAGAGGTGAGCTGTGAGTGGAAGGGGGTAGAGAGGTGAGCTGTGGATGGAGGGGGGTAGGGAGGCTTGCTGTGCATGGAGGGGGTTAGAGAGGTGAGCTGTGAATGGAGGGGGTAGAGAGGTGAGCTATGAATGGAGGGGGTAGAGAGGTGAGCTGTGAATGGAGGGGGTAGAGGGGTGAGCTGTGAATGGAGGGGGTAGAGAGGTGAGCTGTGAATGGAGGGGGGTAGAGAGGTGAGCTGTGGATGGAGGGGGGTAGAGAGTTGAGCTGTGGATGGAGGGGGTACAGAAGTGAGCTGTGAATGGAGGGGGGTAGAGAGGTTAACTGTGGATGGAGGGGGTACAGAAGTGGGCTGTGAATGGAGGGGGGTAGAGAGGTGAGCTGTTGATGGAGGGGGTTAGAGAGGTGAGCTGTTGATGGAGGGGGGTAGAGAGGTGAGCTGTTGATGGAGGGGGGTAGAGAGTTGAGCTGTTGATGGAGTTGGGTAGAGAGTTGAGCTGTGGATGGAGGGGGTACAGAAGTGAGCTGTGAATGGAGGGGGGTAGAGAGGTGAGCTGTGAATGGAGGGGGGTAGAGAGGTGAGCTGTGAATGGAGGGGGGGTACAGAAGTGAGCTGTGAATGGAGGGGGGTAGAGAGGTGAGCTGTGAATGGAGGGGGGTAGAGAGGTGAACTGTGAATGGAGGGGGTAGAGAGGTTAACTGTGGATGGAGGGGGTAGAGAGGTTAACTATGGATGGAAGGGGTAGAGAGGTGATCTGTGAATGGAGGGGGGGTAGAGAGGTTAACTGTGGATGGAGGGGGGTAGAGAGGTGAGCTGTGGATGGTGGGGGGTAGAGAGGTGAGCTATGGATGGAGGGGGGTAGAGAGCTGAGCTGTGGATGGAGGGGGGTAGAGAGCTGAGCTGTGGATGGAAGGGGATAGAGAGGTGAGCTGTGGATGGGGGGAGGGTAGAGAGATGAGCTGTGGATGGAGGGGGGTAGAGAGGTGAGATGTGGATGGAGGGGGTAGAGAGGTGAGCTGTGGATGGAAAGGGGTAGAGAGGTTAACTGTGGATGGAGGGGGTAGAGAGGTGAGCTGTGGATGCAAGGGGTAGAGAGGTGAGCTGTGGATGGAAGGGGTAGAGAAGTGAGCTGTGGATGGAGGGGGATAGAGAGGTGAGCTGTGGATGGAGGGGGGTAGAGAGGAGAGCTTTGAATGGAGGGGATAGAGAGGTGAGTTGTGGATGGAGGGGGGTGAGAGGTGAGTTGTGGATGGAGGGGGGTGAGAGGTGAGTTGTGGATGGAGGGGGGTAGAGACCTGAGATTTGGATGGAGGGGGGTAGAGGTGGGCTTTGAATGGAGGGGGGTAGAGAGGTGAGCTGTGGATGGAGGGGGTAGAGAGGTGAGCTGTGGATGGAAGGGGTAGAGAGGTGAGCTGTGGATGGAGGGGGATAGAGAGGTGAGCTGTGGATGGAGGGGGATAGAGAGGTGAGATGTGGATGGAGGGGGGTAGAGACCTGAGATGTGGATGGAGGGGGGTAGAGACCTGAGATGTGGATGGAGGGGGGTAGAGACCTGAGATGTGGATGGAGGGGGTAGAGGTGGGCTTTGAATGGAGGGGGGTAGAGAGGTGAGCTGTGGATGGAGGGGGGTAGAGAGGTGAGCTGTGGATGGAGGGGGGTAGAGAGGTGAGCTGGGGATGTAGGGGGGTAGAGAGGTGAGATGTGGATGGAGGGGGTTAGAGAGGTGAGCTGTGGATGGAGGGGGGTAGAGAGGTGAGCTGTGGATGGAGAGGGTAGAGAGGTGAGCTGTGAATGGAGGGGGTTACAGAGGTGAGCTGTGAATGAAGGGGGTAGAGAGGTGGGCTGTGGATGGAGGGGGGTAGAGAGGTGAGCTGAGAATGAAGGGGGGGGGGGGGGTACAGCAGTGACCTGTGAATGGAGGGGGGGATAGAAGTGAGCTGTGGATGGAGGGGGGCAGAGAGGTGAGCTGTGGATGGAGGGGGGGTAGAGAGGTGAGCTATGAATGGAGGGGGGTAGAAAAGGGGGGTAGAGAGGTGAGCTGTGGATTGAGGGGGGTAGAGAGGTGAGCTGTGGATTGAGGGGGGTAGAGAGGTGAGCTGTGGATTGAGGGGGGTAGAGAGGTGAGCTGTGGATTGACGGGGTAGAGAGGTGAGCTGTGGATGGAGGGGGGTAGAGAGGTGAGCTGTGGATGGAGGGGGGTAGAGAGGTGAGCTGTGGATGGAGGGGGGTAGAGAGGTGAGCTATGGATGGAGGGGGTAGAGAGGTGAGCTGTGAATGGAGGGGGATAGAGAAGTGAGCTGTGGATGGAGAGGGGTAGAGAGGTGAGCTGTGAATGGAGGGGGATAGAGAGGTGAGCTGTGGATGGAAGGGGATAGAGAGGTGAGCTGTGGATGGGGGGAGGGTAGAGAGATGAGCTGTGGATGGAGGGGGGTAGAGAGGTGAGCTGTGGATGGAAAGGGGTAGAGAGGTTAACTGTGGATGGAGGGGGTAGAGAGGTGAGCTGTGGATGGAAAGGGGTAGAGAGGTTAACTGTGAATGGAGGGGGGTAGAGAGGTGAGCTGTGGATGGAAGGGGTAGAGAAGTGAGCTGTGGATGGAGGGGGATAGAGAGGTGAGCTGTGGATGGAGGGGGGTAGAGAGGAGAGCTTTGAATGGAGGGGATAGAGAGGTGAGTTGTGGATGGAGGGGGGTGAGAGGTGAGTTGTGGATGGAGGGGGGTAGAGACCTGAGATGTGGATGGAGGGGGGTAGAGGTGGGCTTTGAATGGAGGGGGGTAGAGAGGTGAGCTGTGGATGGAGGGGGGTAGAGAGGTGAGCTGGGGATGTAGGGGGGTAGAGAGGTGAGATGTGGATGGAGGGGGGTAGGGAGGTGAGCTGTGGATGGAGGGGGGTAGAGAGGTGAGCTGTGGATGGAGAGGGTAGAGAGGCGAGCTGTGAATGGAGGGGGTTACAGAGGTGAGCTGTGAATGAAGGGGGTAGAGAGGTGGGCTGTGGATGGAGGGGGGTAGAGAGGTGAGCTGAGAATGAAGGGGGGGGGGGTACAGCAGTGACCTGTGAATGGAGGGGGGGATAGAAGTGAGCTGTGGATGGAGGGGGGCAGAGAGGTGAGCTGTGGATGGAGGGGGGGTAGAGAGGTGAGCTATGAATGGAGGGGGTAGAGAAGTGAGCTGTGGATGGAGGGGGATAGAGAGGTGAGCTGTGGATGGAGGGGGGTAGAGAGGAGAGCTTTGAATGGAGGGGATAGAGAGGTGAGTTGTGGATGGAGGGGGGTAGAGAGGTGAGCTGTGGATTGAGGGGGGCAGAGAGGTGAGCTGTGGATTGAGGCGGTAGAGAGGTGAGCTGTGGATGGAGGGGGGTAGAGAGGTGAGCTGTGGATGGAGGGGGGTAGAGAGGTGAGCTATGGATGGAGGGGGTAGAGAGGTGAGCTGTGAATGGAGGGGGATAGAGAAGTGAGCTGTGGATGGAGAGGGGTAGAGAGGTGAGCTGTGAATGGAGGGGGATAGAGAGGTGAGCTGTGGATGGAGGGGGGTACAGAGGTGAGCTGTGGATGGAGGGGGTACAGAGGTGAGCTGTGGATGGAGGGGGGTACAGAGGTGAGCTGTGGATGGAGGGGGGTGCATAAGTGAGCTTTGGATGGAGGGGGTACAGAAGTGAACTGTGAATGGAGGGGGGTAGAGAGGTGAGCTGTGAATGGAGGGGGATAGAGAGGAGAGCTGTGAATGGAGGGGGATAGAGAGGTGAGCTGTGGATGGAGGTTGGTAGAGAGCTGAGCTGTGGATGGAGGGGGGTAGAGAGGTTAACTGTGGATGGAGGGGGTAGAGAGGTTAACTGTGGATGGAGGGGGTAGAGAGGTGAACTGTGGATGAAGGGGGTACAGAAGTGAGCTGTGAATGGAGGGGGGTAGAGAGGTGAGCTGTGAATGGAGGGGGTAGAGAGATGCGCTGTGGATGTGGGGAGTAGAGAGGTGAGCTGTAGATGGAGGGGGTAGAGAGGTTAGCTGTGGATGGAGGGGGTAGAGAGGTCAGCTGTGGATGGAGGGGGGTAGAGATGAGCTGTGGATGGAAGGGGGTAGAGAAGTGAGCTCTATGTGGAGGGGGGTAGAGAGGTGAGCTGTGGATGGAGGGCGTAGAGAGGTGATCTGTGGATGGAGGGGGTAGAGAGGTAAGCTGTGAATGGAAGGGGGTAGAGAGGTGAGCTGTGAATGGAGGTGCGTAGAGAAGTCAGCTGTGGATGGAGGGGGGTAGAGAGGTGAGAGCGGAGTAGAGAGGTGAGCTGTGGATGAAGGGGGGTAGAGAGGTGAGCTGTGGATGGAGGGGGGTAGAAAGGTGAACTGTGGGTGGAGGGGGTAGAGAGGTGAGCTATGGATGGAGGGGGGTAGAGGGGTGAGCTGTGGGTGGAGGGGGGTAGAGAGGTGAGTTGTGGATGGACTGGGGTAGAAAGGTGAGCAGTGGATGGAGAGGGGTAGAGAGGTGAGCTGTGAATAGAGAGGGGTAGAGAGGTGAGCTGTGAATGGAGGAGAGTAGAGAGGAGAGCTGTGAATGGAGGGGGGTACAGAGGTGAGCTGTGAATGGAGGGGGTAGAGAGGTGAGCTTTGAATGGAGGGGGTAGAGAGGTGAGCTTTGAATGGAGGGGGTAGAGAGGTGAGCTTTGAATGGAGGAGGGTACAGAGGTGAGCTGTGAATGGAGGGGGTAGAGAGGTGAGCTGTGGATGGAGGGGGGGTACAGAGGTGAGCTGTGGATGGAGGGGGTACAGAGCTGAGCTGTGGATGGAGGGGGTACAGAGGTGAGCTGAGAATGGAGAGGGGTAGAGAGGAGAGCTGTGAATGGAGGGGGGTACAGAAGTGAGCTGTGAATGGAGGAGAGTAGAGAGGAGAGCTGTGAATGGAGGGGGTACAGAGGTGAGCTGTGAATGGAGGAGAGTAGAGAGGAGAGCTGTGAATGGAGGGGGGTACAGAGGTGAGCTGTGAATGGAGGGGGTAGACAGGTGAGTTGTGAATGGAGGGGGGTAGAGAGATGGGCTGTGGAAGGAGGGGGGTAGAGAGGTGATCTGTGCATGGAGGGTGGTAGAGAGGTGGGCTGTGAATGGAAGGGGGTACAGAGGAGAGCTGTGAATGGAGGAGAGTAGAGAGGTGAGCTTTCAATGGAGGGGGATAGCGAGGTGAGCTGTGGATGGAGGGGGTAGAGAGGTGGGCTGTGAATGGAGGGGATAGAGAGGAGAGCTGTGAATGGAGGAGAGTAGAGAGGTGAGCTGTGAATGGAGGGGGGTACAGAGGTGAGCTGTGAATGGAAGGGGGTACAGAGGAGAGCTGTGAATGGAGGAGAGTAGAGAGGTGAGCTTTCAATGGAGGGGGATAGCGAGGTGAGCTGTGGATGGAGGGGGTACAGAAGTGAGCTGTGGATGGAGGTTGGTAGAGAGGTGAGCTGTGGATGGAGGGGGGTAGAGAGGTGAGCTGTGGGTGGAGGGGGGTAGAGAGGTGAGCTGTGGGTGGAGGGGGTACAGAAGTGAGCTGTGAATGGAGGGGGGTAGAGAGGTGAGCTGTGAATGGAGGGGGGTAGAGAGGTGAGCTGTGAATGGAGGGGGGTAGAGAGGTGAGCTGTGGATGGAGGGGGTAGAGAGGTGAGCTGTGGATGGAGGGGGTAGAGAGGTGAGCTGTGGATGGAGGGGGTAGAGAGGTGAGCTGTGGATGGAGGGGGTAGAGAGGTGAGCTGTGGATGGAGGGGGTAGAGAGGTGAGCTGTGGATGGAGGGGGTAGAGAGGTGAGCTGTGGATGGAGGGGGTAGAGAGGTGAGCTGTGGATGGAGGGGGTAGAGAGGTGAGCTGTGGATGGAGGGGGTAGAGAGGTGAGCTGTGAATGGAGGGGGGTAGAGAGGTGAGCTCTTGATGGAGTTGGGTAGAGAGTTGAGCTGTGGATGAGGGGGGTAGAGAGGTGAGCAGTGAATGGAGGGGGTAGAGAGGTGAGCTGTGAATGGAGGGGGGTAGAGAGGTGAACTGTGAATGGAGGGGGGTAGAGAGGTGAACTGTGGATGGAAGGGGTAGAGAGGTCAGCTGTGGATGGAGGGGGGTAGAGATGAGCTGTGGATGGAAGGGGGTAGAGAAGTGAGCTCTATGTGGAGGGGGGTAGAGAGGTGAGCTGTGGATGGAGGGCGTAGAGAGGTGATCTGTGGATGGAGGGGGTAGAGAGGTAAGCTGTGAATGGAAGGGGGTAGAGAGGTGAGCTGTGAATGGAGGTGCGTAGAGAAGTCAGCTGTGGATGGAGGGGGATAGAGAGGTGAGCTGTGGATGGAAGGGGTAGAGAGGTGAGCTGTGGATGGAAGGGGTAGAGAGGTGAGCTGTGGATGGAAGGGGTAGAGAGGTGAGCTGTGAATGGAGGGGGATAGAGAGGTGAGCTGTGAATGGAGGGGGGTAGAGAGGTGAGCTTTAATTGGAGGGGGTAGAGAGGTAAGCTGTGGATGGAGGGTGGTAGAGACCTGAGCTGTGGATGGAGGGGGGTAGAAAGGTGAGCTGTGGATGTGTGGTGTAGAGAGGTGAGCTGTGAATGGAGGTGGTAGAGGGGTGAGCTGAGAATGAAGGGGGGTACAGCAGTGAGCTGTGGATGGAGGGGGTAGAGAGCTGAGCTGTGGATGGAGGGGGTAAAATGGTGAGCTGCGGATGGAGGGGTGTACAGAAGTGAGCTTTGGATGGAGGGGAGTACAGAGGTGAGCTGTGAATAGAGGGGGTGGAGAGGTGATCTCCATTCACCGCTCACCTCTATACCCCCCTCCATCCACAGTTCAACTCTCTACCCCCCTCCATCCACAGCTGTGGGCGGAGGGGGGTAGAGAGTTCAGTGGTGAATGGAGGGGGATAGAGAGGTGAGCTGTGGATGGAGGGGGGTTGCGAGGTGAGCTTTGAATAGAGGGGGGTAGAGAAGTGAGCTGTGGATGGAGGGGGGTAGAGAGGTGAGCTGTGGATGGAAGGCGTAGAGAGGTGAGCTGTGGATGGAAGGCGTAGAGAGGTGAGCTGTGGATGGAAGGCGTAGAGAGGTGAGCTGTGGATGGAAGGCGTAGAGAGGTGAGCTGTGGATGGAGGGGGGTAGAATGGTGAGCTGTGGATGGAGGGGGGTAGAGAGGTGAGCTGTGGATGGAGGGGGGTAGAGAGGTGAGCTGTGGATGGAGGGGGGTAGAGAGGTGAGCTGTGGATGGAGGGGGTAGAATGGTGAGCTGTGGATGGAAGGGGGTACAGAAGTGAGCTTTGGGTGGAGGGGGGTACAGAGGTGAGCTGTGGATGGAGGGGGTAGAGAGGTGAGCTGTGGTTGGAGGTGGTAGAGAGGTGAGCTATAAATGGAGGGGGTAGAGAGGTGAGCTGTGGATGGGGGGGGGGTAGAGAGGTAAGCTGTGGTTGGAGGGGGTACAGAGGTGAGCTATGGATGGAGGGGGGTACAGAGGTGAGCATTGGATGGAGGGGGTAGAGAGGTTAGCTGGGAATGGAGGGGGGTAGGGAGGTGAGCTGGGAATGGAGGGGGGTACAGAGGTGAGCTGTGGATGGAGGGGGTAGAGAGGTAAGCTGTGGTTGGAGGGGGGGTAGAGAGGTGAGCTGTGGATGGAGGGGGGTAGAGAAGTGTTCTGTGGATGAAGGGGGTACAGAGGTGAGCTGTGGATGGAGGGGGGTACAGAGGTGAGCTGTGGATGGAGGGGGTAGAGAGGTGATCTGTGGATGGAGGGGGTAGAGAGGTGATCTGTGGATGGAGGGGGTAGAGAAGTGATCTGTGGATGGAGGGGGTTAGAGAAGTGATCTGTGGATGGAGGGGGTTAGAGAAGTGATCTGTGGATGGAGGGGGTAGAGAGGTGAGCTGTGAATGGAGGGGGATAGAGAAGTGAGCTGTGGATGGAGGGGGGTAGAGAGGTGAGCTGTGGATGGAGGGGGTAGAGAGGTGAGCTGTGGATGGAGGGGGGTAGAGAGGTGAGCTGTGGATGGAGGGGGGTAGAGAGGTGAGCTGTGGATGGAGGGGGATAGAGAGGTGAGCTGTGGATGGAGGGGGTAGAGAGGTGAGCTGAGAATGAAGGGGGGTACAGCAGTGAGCTGTGGATGGAGGGGGGTAGAGAGGTGAGCTGTGGAAGGAGGGGGGTAGAGAGGTCAGCTGTGGAAGGAGGGGGGTAGAATGGTGAGCTGTGGATGGAAGGGGGTACAGAAGTGAGCTTTGGTTGGAGGGGGGTACAGAGGTGAGCTGTGGATGGAGGGGGTAGAGAGGTGAGCTGTGGATCGAGGTGGGTACAGAGATGAGCTGTGGATGGAGGGGGTAGAGAGGTGAGCTGGGAATGGAGGGGGTAGAGAGGTAAGCTGTGGATGGAGGGGGGTACAGAGGTGAGCTGTGTATGGAGGTGGGTAGAGAGGTGAGCTGTTGATCGAGGTGGCTAGAGAGGTGAGCTGGGAATGGAGGGGGCTAGAGAGGTGAGCTGGGAATGGAGGGGGCTAGAGAGGTGAGCTGTGGATGGAGGGGGCTAGAGAGGTGAGCTGTGGTTGGAGGTGGTAGAGAGGTGAGCTATAAATGGAGGGGGTAGAGAGGTGAGCTCTGGAATGGGGGCTTGGTAGAGAGGTGAGCTGTGGATGGAGGGGGGTAGAGAGGTGAGCTGTGGATGGAGGGGGGTAGAGAGGTGAGCTGTGAATGGAGGGGGGGTACAGAGGTGAGCTGTGAATGGAGGGGGGTACAGAGGTGAGCTGTGGATGGAGGGGGGGTAGAGAGTTGAGCTGTGGATGGAGAGGGGTACAGAGGTGAGCTGGGAATGGAGAGGGGTACAGAGGTGAGCTGTGGATGGAGGAGGTAAGGAGGTGAGCTGGGAATCGAGGGGGTAGAGAGGTGAGCTTTGGATGGAGGAGGGTAGAATGGTGAGCTGTGGATGGAGGGGGGTAGAGAGGTGAGCTGTGAATGGAAGGGGGTAGAGAGGTGAGCTGTGGATGGAGGGGGGTAGAATGGTGAGCTGTGGATGGAGGGGGTATAGAGGTGAGCTGTGAATAGAGGGGGGTAGAGGAGTGAGCTGTGGATGGAGGGGGTAGAGAGGTGAGCTGTGAATGGAGGTGGGTCGAGAGGTGAGCTGTGAATAGAGGGGGGTAGAGAAGTGAGCTGTGAATGGAGGGGGGTAGAGAGGTGAGCTGTGGATGGAGGGGGGTAGAGAGGTGAGCTGTAGATGGAGGGAGTAGAGAGGTGAGCTGTGGATGGGGGGGGTAGAGAGGTGAGCTGTGGATGGAGGGGGGTAGAGAGGTGAGCTGTGGATGGAGGGGGTAGAGAGGTGAGCTGTGGATGGAGGGGGGTACAGAGGTGAGCTGTGGATGGGGGGGGGAGAAAGGTGAGCTGTTGATGGAGGGGGGTACAGAAGTGAGCTTTGGATGGAGGAGAGTAGAGAGGTGAGCTGTGGATGGAGGGGGGTAGAGAGGTGAGCTGTGGATGGAGGGGGTACAGAGGTGAGCTGTGGATGGAGGGGGGTACAGAGGTGAGCTGTGGATAGAGGGGGGTACAGAAGTGAGCTTTGGATGGAGGGGGGTACAGAAGTGAACTGTGAATGGAGGGGGATAGAGAGCTGAGCTGTGGATGGAGGGGGGTAGAGAGGTGAGCTGTGGATGGAGGGGGTAGAGAGGTGAGCTGTGAATGGAGGGGGTGTAGAGAGTTGAACTGTGAATGGAGGGTGGTAGAGAGGTGAGCTGTGAATGGAGGGGGTAGAGATGTGAGCTGTGAATGGAGGGGGGTAGAGAGGTGAGCTGTGGATGGAGTGGGGTAGAGAGGTGAGCTGTGGATGGAGTGGGGTACAGAGTTGAGCTGTGGATGGAAGTGGGTAGAGAGGTCAGCTGTGGATGAAAGGGGTAAAGAGGTCAGCTGTGGATGAAGGGGGTAGAGAGGTGAGCTGTGAATAGAGGGGGGTAGAGAAGTGAGCTGTGGATGGAGGGGGGTAGAGAGGTGAGCTGTGGATGGAGGGGGGTAGAGAGGTGAGCTGTGGATGGAGGGGGGTAGAGAGGTGAGCTGTGGATGGAGGGGGGTAGAGAGGTGAGCTGTAGATGGAGGGAGTAGAGAGGTGAGCTGTAGATGGAGGGAGTAGAGAGGTGAGCTGTGGATGGGGGGGTAGAGAGGTGAGCTGTGGATGGAGGGGGGTACAGAGGTGAGCTGTGGATGGAGGGGGTACAGAGGTGAGCTGTGGATGGAGGGGGGTACAGAGGTGAGCTGTGGATAGAGGGGGGTACAGAGGTGAGCTGTGGATAGAGGGGGGTACAGAAGTGAGCTTTGTATGGAGGGGGGTACAGAAGTGAACTGTGAATGGAGGGGGATAGAGAGGTGAGCTGTGGATGGAGATTGGAAGATAGCTGAGATGTGGATGGAGGGGGGTAGAGAGGTTAACTGTGGATGGAGGGGGTAGAGAGGTGAGCTGTGGATGGAGGGGGTAGAGAGGTGAGCTGTGGATGGAGGGGGGAAGAGAGGTGAGCTGTGGATGGAGGGGGTGTAGAGAGTTGAACTGTGAATGGAGGGGGGTAGAGAGGTGAGCTGTGGATGGAGGGGGTACAGAGGTGAGTTGTGGATGGAGGGGGTACAGAGGTGAGCTGTGGATGGAGGGGGGTAGAGAGGTGAGCTGTGGATGGAGGGGGGTAGAGAGGTGAGCTGTGGATGGAGGGGGGTAGAGAGGTGAGCTGTGGATGGAGGGGGGTAGAGAGGTGAGCTGTGGATGGAGGGGGGTAGAGAGGTGAGCTGTGGATGGAGGGGGGTAGAGAGGTGAGCTGTGGATGGAGTGGGGTAGAGAGATGAGCTGTGGATGGAGTGGGGTACAGAGGTGAGCTGTGAATGGAAGGGGGTAGAGAAGTGAGCTGTGAATGGAGGGGGTAGAGAGTTGAGCTGTGGATGGAGGTGGGTAGAGAGGTCAGCTGTGAATGAAAGGGGTAAAGAGGTCAGCTGTGGATGAAGGGAGTAGAGAGGTGAGCTGTGAATGGAGGGGGGTACAGAGGTGAGCTGTGAATGGAGGGGGGTAGAGAGGTGATTTGTGGATGGACTGGGGTAGAGAGGTGAGCTGTGAATAGAGAGGGGTAGAGAGGTGAGCTGAGAATGAAGGGGGGTACAGCGGTGAGCTGTGAATGGAGGGGGGTAGGAAGGTGAGCTTTGAATGGAGGATGCTGTGGATGAAAGGGGTAAAGAGGTCAGCTGTGGATGAAGGGAGTAGAGAGGTGAGCTGTGAATGGAGGGGGATACAGAGGTGAGCTGTAAATCGAGGGGGTAGAGAGGTGAGCTGTGGATGGAGGGGGGTAGAGAGGTGAGCTGTGGGTGGACGGGGTAGAGAGATGAGCTTTGAATCGAGGGGGGTAGAGAGGTGAGCTGTGGATGGAGGGGGATAGAGAGGTGAGCTGTGGATGGAGGGGGTAGAGAGGTGAGCTGTGGATGGAGGGGGTAGAGAGGTGAGCTCTAAATGGAGGGGGGTAGAGAGGTGAGCTGTGGATGGAGGGCGTAGAGAGGTGAGCTGTGGATGGAGGGCGTAGAGAGGTAAGCTGTGAATGGAAGGGGGTAGAGAGGTGAGCTGTGAATGGAGGTGCGTAGAGAAGTCAGCTGTGGATGGAGGGGGGTAGAGAAGTGAGCTTTGGATGGAGGGGGGTACAGAGGTGAGCTGTGGATGGATGGGGGTAGAGAGGTGAGCTGTGAATGAAAGGGGGTAGAGAGGTGAGCTGTGGATGGAGGGGGGTAGAGAGGTGAACTATGGGTGGAGGGGGGTAGAGGGGTGAGCTATGGATGGAGGGGGGTAGAGGGGTGAGCTGTGGGTGGAGGGGGGTAGAGAGGTGAGCTGTGGATGGAGGGGGGTAGAGAGGAGAGCTGTGAATGGAGGGGGGTACAGAGGAGAGCTGTGAATGGAGGAGAGTAGAGAGGAGAGCTGTGAATGGAGGGGGTACAGAGGTGAGCAGTGAATGGAGGGGGTAGACAGGTGAGCTGTGAATGGAGGGGGTAGAGAGGTGAGCTGTGGGTGGAGGGGGGTAGAGAGGTGAGCTGTGGATGGAGGGGGGTAGAGAGGAGAGCTGTGAATGGAGGGGGGTACAGAGGAGAGCTGTGAATGGAGGAGAGTAGAATGGAGAGCTGTGAATGGAGGGGGGTACAGAGGTGAGCTGTGAATTTAGGGGGTAGAGAGGTGAGCTGTGAATGGAGGGGGGTAGAGAGGTGAGCTGTGGGTGGAGGGGGGTAGAGAGATGGGCTGTGAATGGAGGGGGGTAGAGAGGTGAGCTGTGGAAGGAGGGGGGTAGAGAGGTGAGCTGTGTATGGAGGGGGTAGAGAGGTGAGCTTTCAATGGAGGGGGGTAGCGAGGTGAGCTGTGGATGGAGGGGGTACAGACGTGAGCTGTGTATGGAGGTTGGTAGAGAGGTGAGCTGTGGATGGAGGGGGGTAGAGAGGTGAGCTGTGGATGGAGGTTGGTAGAGAGGTGAGCTGTGGATGGAGGGAGGTAGAGAGGTGAGCTGTTAATGGAGGGGGTAGAGAGGTGAGCTGTTAATGGAGGGGGGTAGAGAGGTGAACTGTGAATGGAGGGGGTAGAGAGGTGAGCTGTGGATGGAGGGGGTAAAGAGGTGAGCTGTGGATGGAGGGGGTAGAGAGGTGAACTGTGAATGGAGGGGGTAGAGAGGTGAGCTGTGGATGGAGGGGGTAGAGAGGTGAGCTGTGAATGGAGGGGGGTAGAGAGGTGAGCAGTGAATGGAGGGGGTAGAGAGGTGAGCTGTGAATGGAGATGGGGTACAGAGGTGAGCTGTGAATGGAGGGGGGTAGAGAGGTGAGCTGTGAATGGAGGGGGGTAGAGAGGTTAACTGTGGATGGAAGGGGTAGAGAGGTGAGCTGTGGATGGAAGGGGTAGAGAGGTGAGCTGTGGATGGAACGGGTAGAGAGGTGAGCTGTGGATGGAAGGGGTAGAGAGGTGAGCTGAGAATGGAGGGGGGTAGAGAGCTGAGCTGTAAATGGAGGGGGATAGAGAGGTGAGCTGTGGATAGAGGGGGTTACAGAGGTGAGCTGTGGATGGAGGGGGGTACAGAGGTGAGCTGTGGATGGAGGGGGGTACAGAGGTGAGCTGTGGATGGAGGTGGGTAGAGAGGTCAGCTGTGGATGAAGGGGGGTAGAGAGGTGAGCTGTGAATGGAGGGGGGTAGAGAGCTGAGTTGTGGATGGAGGGGGTAGAGAGGTGAGTTGTGGATGGAGGGGGTACAGAGGTGAGCTGTGAATGTAGGGGGGTAGAGAGGTGAGTTGTGGATGGACTGGGGTAGAGAGGTGAGCTGTGAATAGAGAGGGGTAGAGAGGTGAGCTGAGAATGAAGGGGGGTACAGCGGTGAGCTGTGAATGGAGGGGGGTAGGGAGGTGAGCTTTAAATGGAGGAGAGTAGAGAGGTGAGCTGTGAATGGAGGGGGATACAGAGGTGAGCTGTAAATCGAGGGGGTAGAGAGGTGAGCTGTGGGTGGACGGGGTAGAGAGATGGGCTTTGAATGGAGGGGGGTAGAGAGGTGAGCTGTGGATGGAGGGGGATAGAGAGGTGAGCTGTGGATGGAGGGGGTAGAGAGGTGAGCCTTGAATGGAAGGGGGTAGAGAAGTGAGCTCTGAATGGAGGGGGGTAGAGAGGTGAGCTGTGGATGGAGGGCGTAGAGAGGTGAGCTGTGGATGGAGGTGCGTAGAGAAGTCAGCTGTGGATGGAGGGGGGTAGAGAGGTGAGCTGTGGATGGAGGGGGGTAGAGGGGTAGTCTGTGGATGGAGGGGGGTAGAGAGTTGAGCTGTGGATGGAGGGGTGTAGAGAGGTAAGCTGTGGATGGAGGGGGGTAGAGAGGTAAGCTGTGGATGGAGGGGGGTAGAGAGGTAAGCTGTGGATGGAGGGGGGTAGAGAGGTGAGCTGTGGATGGAGGGGGGTAGAGAGGTGAGCTGTGGATGGAGGGGGGTAGAGGGGTAGTCTGTGGATGGAGGGGGGTAGAGGGGTAGTCTGTGGATGGAGGGGGGTAGAGGGGTAGTCTGTGGATGGAGGGGGGTAGAGGGGTAGTCTGTGGATGGAGGGGGGTAGAGAGGTGAGCTGTGGATGGAGGGGGGTAGAGAGGTGAGCTGTGGATGGAGGGGGGTAGAGAGGTGAGCTGTGGATGGAGGGGGGTAGAGAGGTGAGCTGTGGATGGAGGGGGGTAGAGAGGTGAGCTATGGATGGAGGGGGGTAGAGAGGTGAGCTATGGATGGAGGGGGGTAGAGAGGTGAGCTGTGGATGGAGGGGGGTAGAGAGGTGAGCTGTGGATGGAGGGGGGTAGAGAGGTGAGCTGTGGATGGAGGGGGTACAGAGGTGAGCTGTGGATGGAGGGGGTACAGAGGTGAGCTGTGGATTGAGGGGGTAGAGAGGTGAGCTGTGGATGGAGGGGGGTAGAGAGGTGAGCTGTGGATGGAGGGGGGTAGAGAGGTGAGCTGTGGATGGAGGGGAGTAGAGAGGTGAGCTGTGGATGGAGGGGGGTAGAGAGGTGAGCTGTGGATGGAGGGGGGATAGAGAGGTGAGCTGTGGATGGAGGGGGGTAGAGAGGTGAGCTGTGGATAGAGGGGTACAGAGGTGAGCTGTGGATTGAGGGGGGTAAAGAGGTGAGCTGTGGATGGAGGGGGGTAGAGAGGTGAGCTGTGGATGGAGGGGGGTAGAGAGGTGAGCTGTGGATGGAGGGGGGTAGAGAGGTGAACTGTGGATGGAGGGGGGTAGAGAGGTGAATTATGGGTGGAGGGGGGTAGAGGGGTGAGCTATGGATGGAGGGGGGTAGAGGGGTGAGCTGTGGGTGGAGGGGGGTAGAGAGGTGAGCTGTGGATGGAGGGGGGTAGAGAGGTGAGCTGTGGATGGAGGTGGGGTACAGAAGTGAGCTTTGGATGCAGGGGGTGCAGAGGTGAGCTGTGGATGGAGGGGGATAGAGAGGCGAGCTGTGGATGGAGGGGGGTACAGAAGTGAGCTTTGGATGGAGGGGGGTACAGAGGTGAGCTGTGGATGGAGGGGGTAGAGAGGTGAGCTGGGAATGGAGGGGGGTAGAGAGGTGAACTGTGGATGGAGGGGGGTAGAGAGGTGAGCTGTGGATGGAGGGAGGTAGAGAGGTGAGCTGGGAATGGAGGGGGGTAGAGAGGTGAGCTGTGATTGGAGGGGGTAGAGAGGTGAGCTTTGAATGGAGGGGGTAGAGACGTGAGCTGTGGATGGAGGGGGTAGAGAGGTGATCTATGAATGGAGGGGGTAGAGAGGTGAGCTGTGGATGGAGGGGGGTAGAGAGGTGAGTGGTGGATGGAGGGGGGTAGAGAGGTGAACAGTGGATGGAGAGGGGTAGAGAGGTGAGCTGAGGATGGAGAGGGTAGATAGGTGATCTGTGAATGGAGGGGGTAGAGAGGTGAGCTGCGGATGGAGTAGGTAGAGAGGTGAGCTGTGGATGGAGGGGGTAGAGAGGTGAGCTGTGGATGGAGGGGGTAGAGAGGTGATCTGTGAATGGAGGGGGTAGAGAGGTGAGCTGTGGATGGAGGGGGTAGAGAGGTGAGCTGTGAATGGAGGTGGTAGAGAGGTGAGCTGTGGATGGAGGGGGTAGATAGGTGAGCTGTGGATGGAGGGGGTAGAGAGGTGATTTGTGAATGGAGGGGGATAGAGAGGTGAGCTGTGAATGGAGGGGGATAGAGAGGTGAGCTGTGAATGGAGGGGGGTAGAGAGGTGAGCTTTAATTGGAGGGGGTAGAGAGGTGAGCTGTGGATGGAGGGTGGTAGAGACCTGAGCTGTGGATGGAGGGGGGTAGAAAGGTGAGCTGTGGATGTGGGGTGTAGAGAGGTGAGCTGTGAATGGAGGTGGTAGAGAGGTGAGCTGAGAATGAAGGGGGGTACAGCAGTGAGCTGTGGATGGAGGGGGTAGAGAGCTGAGCTGTGGATGGAGGGGGTAAAATTGTGAGCTGCGGATGGAGGGGGGTACAGAAGTGAGCTTTGGATGGAGGGGGGTACAGAGGTGAGCTGTGAATGGAGGGGGTGAAGAGGTGATCTCCATTCACCGCTCACCTCTATACCCCCCTCCATCCACAGTCCAGCTCTCTACTCCCCTCCATCCACAGCTGTGGGCGGAGGGGGGTAGAGAGGTCAGCGGTGAATGGAGGGGGATAGAGAGGTGAGCTGTGGATGGAGGGGGGTAGGGAGGAGCGCTGAATGGAGGGGGGTTGCGAGGTGAGCTGTGAATAGAGGGGGGTAGAGAAGTGAGCTGTGGATGGAGGGGGTAGAGGGGTGAGCTGTGGATGGAGGGGGTAGAGGGGTGAGCTGTGGATGGAGGGTGGTAGAGAGGTGAGCTGTGGATGGAGGGTGGTAGAGAGGTGAGCTGTTGATGGAGGGTGGTAGAGAGGTGAGCTGTTGATGGAGGGTGGTAGAGAGGTGAGCTGTGGATGGAAGGCGTGGAGAGGTGAGCTGTGGATGGAGGGGGATAGAGAGGTGAGCTGTGGATGGAGGGGGATAGAGAGGTGAGCTGTGGATGGAGGGGGGTAGAGAGGTGAGCTGTGGATGGAGGGGGGTAGAGAGGTGAGCTGTGGATGGAGGGGGGTAGAGAGGTGAGCTGTGGATGGAGGGGGGTAGAGAGGTGAGCTGTGGATGGAGGGGGGTAGAGAGGTCAGCTGTGGATGGAGGGGGGTAGAGAGGTCAGCTGTGGATGGAGGGGGGTAGAGAGGTCAGCTGTTGATGGAGGGGGGTAGAATGGTGAGCTGTGGATGGAAGGGGGTACAGAAGTGAGCTTTAGGTGGAGGGGGGTAAAGAGGTGAGCTGTGGATGGAGGGGGTAGAGAGGTGAGCTGTGGATCGAGGTGGGTACAGAGATGAGCTGTGGATGGAGGGGGTAGAGAGGTTAGCTGGGAATGGAGGGGGCTAGAGAGGTAAGCTGTGGATGGAGGGGGGTAGAGAGATGAGCTGTGGATGGAGGTGGTAGAGAGGTGAGCTGGGAATGGAGAGGGCTAGAGAGGTGAGCTGTGGATGGAGGGGGGTAGAGAGGAGAGCTGTGGATTGGAGGGGTAGAGAGGTGAGCTGTGGTTGGAGGTGGTAGAGAGGTGAGCTATAAATGGAGGGGGGTACAGAGGTGAGCATTGGATGGAGGGGGTAGAGAGGTGAGCTGGGAATGGAGGGGGGTAGGGAGGTGAGCTGGGAATGGAGGGGGGTACGGAGGTGAGCTGTGGATGGAGGGGGTAGAGAGGTAAGCTGTGGATGGAGGGGGGGTAGAGAGGTGAGCTGTGGATGGAGGGAGGTAGACAGGTGAGCTGTGAATGGAGGGGCGTAGAGAAGTGTACTGTGGATGAAGGGGGTACAGAGGTGAGCTGTGGATGGAGGGGGGTACAGAGGTGAGCTGTGGATGAGGGGGTAGAGAGGTGATCTGTGGATGGAGGGGGTAGAGAGGTGATCTGTGGATGTAGGGGGTAGAGAGGTGAGCTGTGAATGGAGGGGGGTAGAGAGGTGAGCTGTGAATGGAGGGGGGTAGAGAGGTGAGCTGTGAATGGAGGTGGTAGAGAGGTGAGCTGAGAATGAAGGGGGGTACAGCAGTGAGCTGTGGATGGAGGGGGGTAGAGAGGTGAGCTGTGGATGGAGGGGGGTAGAGAGATGAGCTGTGGATAGAGGGGGGTAGAGTGGTGAGCTGTGGATTGGGGGGGTAGAGAGGTGAGCTGTGGATGGGGGGGGGTAGAGAGGTGAGCTGTGGATGGAGGGAGGTAGAGAGGTCAGCTGTGGATGGAGGGGGGTAGAATGGTGAGCTGTGGATGGAAGGGGGTACAGAAGTGAGCTTTGGTTGGAGGGAGGTAGAGAGGTGAGCTGTGAATGGAGGGGGTAGAGAGGTGAGCTGTGGATCGAGGTGGGTACAGAGATGAGCTGTGGATGGAGGGGGCTAGAGAGGTGAGCTGGGAATGGAGGGGGCTAGAGAGGTAAGCTGTGGATGGAGGGGGGTACAGAGGTGAGCTGTGTTTGGAGGTGGGTAGAGAGGTGAGCTGTGGATCGAGGTGGGTACAGAGATGAGCTGTGGATGGAGGGGCTAGAGAGGTGAGCTGGGAATGGAGGGGGCTAGAGAGGTGAGCTGTGGATGGAGGGGGGTAGAGGGGGGTAGAGAGGTGAGCTGTGGATTGGGGGGATAGAGAGGTGAGCTGTGGTTGGAGGTGGTAGAGAGGTGAGCTCTGGAATGGGGGCTTGGTAGAGAGGTAAGCTGTGGTTGGAGGGGGTAGAGAGGTGAGCTATGGATGGAGGGGGGTACAGAGGTGAGCATTGGATGGAGGGGGTAGAGAGGTGAGCTGGGAATGGAGGGGGGTAGGGAGGTGAGCTGTGGATGGAGGGGGGTAGAGAGGTGAGCTGTGAATCGAGGGGGGTAGAGAGGTGAGCTATGGATGGAGGAGGGTAGAATGGTGATCTGTGGATGGAGGGTAGTACAGAAGTAAGCTTTGGATTGAGGTGGGTACAGAGTTGAGCTGGGAATGGAGAGGGGTACAGAGGTGAGCTGTGGATGGAGGGGGTAGAGAGGTGAGCTGTGAATGGAGGAGTGTAGAATGGTGAGCTGTGGATGGAGGGGGGTAGAGAGGTGAGCTGTGAATGGAAGGGGGTAGAGAGGTGAGTTGTGGATGGAGGGGGTAGAGAGGTAAGCTGTGAATGGAGGTGGGTCGAGAGGTGAGCTGTGAATAGAGGGGGGTAGAGAATTGAGCTGTGGATGGAGGGGGGTAGAATGGTGAGCTGTGAATGGAGTTGGGTCGAGAGGTGAGCTGTGAATAGAGGGGGGTAGAGAAGTGAGCTGTGGATGGAGGGGGGTAGAGAGGTGAGCTGTGGATGGAGGGGGGTAGAGAGGTGAGCTGTAGATGGAGGGGGTAGAGAGGTGAGCTGTGGATGGAGGGGGGTAGAGAGGTGAGCTGTGGATGGAGGGGGGTAGAGACGTGAGCTGTGGATGGAGGGGGTACAGAGGTGAGCTGTGGATGGAGGGGGTACAGAGGTGAGCTGTGGATGGAGGGGGGTACAGAGGTGAGCTGTGGATGGAGGGGGGTACAGAGGTGAGCTGTGGATGGGGGGGAGAAAGGTGAGCTGTTGATGGAGGGGGGTACAGAAGTGAGCTTTGGATTGAGGAGAGTACAGAGGTGAGCGGTGAATGGAGGGGGTGGAGAGGTGATCTCTATTCACCTCTCACCTCTCTAACCCCCTCCATCCACAGCTGTGGACGGAGGGGGGTAGGAGAGATGAGCGGTGTATGTAAGGGGGTAGAGACTTGATCTGTGGATGGAGGGAGGAGTAGAGAGGTGGGCTGTGAATGGAGGGGGGTACAGAGGTGAGCTGTGGATGGAGGGGGGTACAGAAGTGCTCTTTGGATGGAGGTGGGTACAGAGGTGAGCTGTGGATGGAGCGGGGTAAAGAGGTGAGCTGTGGATGGAGGGGGGTAGAGAGGTGAGCTGTAGATGGAAGGGGGTTGAGAGGTTAGCTGTGAATGGAGGGGTAGAGAGGTGAGCTGTGGATGGAGAGGGGTAGAGAGGTGAGCTGTGGATGGAGAGGGGTAGAGAGGTGAGCTGTGGATGAGGGGGTACAGAGGTGAGCTGTGGATGGAGGGGGTACAGAGGTGAGCTGTGGATGGAGGGGGTACAGAGGTGAGCTGTGGATGGAGGGGGTAGAGAGGTGAGCTGTGGATGGAGGGGGTAGAGAGGTGAGCTGTGGATGGAGGGGGTAGAGAGGTAAGCTGTGGATGGAGGGGGGTAGAGCGGTAAGCTGTGGATGGAGGGAGGTAGAGAGGTGAGCTGTGAATGGAGGGGGGTAGAGAAGTGTACTGTGGATGGAGGGGTACAGAGGTGATCTGTGGATGGAGGGGGGGTACAGAGGTGAGCTGTGGATGAAGGGGGTAGAGAGGTGAGCTGTGGATGGAGGGGGTAGAGAGGTGAGCTGTGGATGGAGGGGGTAGAGAGGTGAGCTGTGGATGGAGGGGGTAGAGAGGTGAGCTGTGGATGGAGGGGGTAGAGAGGTGATCTGTGGATGGAGGGGGTAGAGAGGTGAGCTGTGAATGGAGGGGGGTAGAGAGGTGAGCTGTGAATGGAGGTGGTAGAGAGGTGAGCGGTGGATGGAGGGAGGTAGAGAGGTGAGCTGTGAATGGAGGGGGATAGAGAAGTGAGATGTGAATGGAGGGGGGTAGAGAGGTGAGCTGTGGATGTGGGGTGTAGAGAGGTGAGCTGTGAATGGAGGTGGTAGAGAGGTGAGCTGAGAATGAAGGGGGGTACAGCAGTGAGCTGTGGATGGAGGGGGTAGAGAGCTGAGCTGTGGATGGAGGGGGTAAAATGGTGAGCTGCGGATGGAGGGGGGTACAGAGGTGAGCTGTGAATGGAGGGGGTGGAGAGGTGATCTCCATTCACCGCTCACCTCTATACCCCCCTCCATCCACAGCTCACCTCTCTACCCCCCTCCATCCACAGCTGTGGGCGGAGGGTGGTAGACAGGTCAGCAGTGAATGGAGGGGGATAGAGAGGTGAGCTGTGGATGGAGGGGGTAGGGAGGAGCGCTGAATGGAGGGGGGTTGCAAGGTGAGCTGTGAATAGAGGGGGTAGAGGGGTGAGCTGTGGATGGAGGGGGGTAGAGGGGTGAGCTGTGGATGGAGGGGGGTAGAGAGGTGAGCTGTGGATGGAGGGGGGTAGAGAGGAGAGCTGTGGATGGAAGGCGTAGAGAGGTGACCTATGGATGGAAGGCGTAGAGAGGTGAGCTGTGGATGGAGGGGGTAGAGAGGTGAGCTGGGAATGGAGGGGGCTAGAGAGGTGAGCTGTGGATGGAGGGGGGTAGAGAGATGAGCTGTGGATAGAGGGGGGTAGAGTGGTGAGCTGTGGATTCGGGGGGGTAGAGAGGTGAGCTGTGGATGGGGGGGGGTAGAGAGGTAAGCTGTGGTTGGAGGGGGTAGAGAGGTGAGCTATGGATGGAGTGGGGTACAGAGGTGAGCATTGGATAGAGGGGGTAGAGAGGTGAGCTGGGAATGGAGGGGGGTAGGGAGGTGAGCTGTGAATCGAGGGGGGTAGAGAGGTGAGCTGTGGATGGAGGAGGGTAGAATGGTGATCTGTGGATGGAGGGTAGTACAGAAGTGAGCTTTGGATTGAGGGGGGTAGAGAGGTGAGCTGTAAATGGAGGGGGGTAGAGAGGTGAGCTGTGGATGGAGGGGGGTAGAGAGGTGAGCTGTGGATGGAGGGGGGTAGAGAGGTGAGCTGTGGATGGAGGGGGGTAGAGAGGTGAGCTGAGAATGGAGGGGGGTACAGAGGTGAGCTGAGAATGGAGGGGGGTACAGAGGTGAGCTGTGAATGGAGGGGGGTACAGAGGTGAGCTGTGAATGGAGGGGGGGGTAGAGAGGTGAGCTGTGGATGGAGGGGGTAGAGAGGTGAGCTGGGAATGGAGAGGGGTACAGAGGTGAGCTGGGAATGGAGAGAGGTACAGAGGTGAGCTGTGGATGGAGGAGGTAGAGAGGTGAGCTGTGGATGGAGGGGGTAGAGAGGTGAGCTGTGGATGGAGGGGGGAAGAGAGGTGAGCTGTGGATGGAGGGGGGTAGAGAGGTGAGCTGTGGATGGAGGGGGGTAAAATGGTGATCTATGGATGAAGGGGGGTACAGAAGTGAGCTGCTTTGGATGGAGGGGGGGGTACAGAGGTGAGCATAGTTGTGTGCAGACGTGACCAATAGATGGTTACTTTGGGGGGGGGGGGATATTATCCTGGACTCCGCTATTTCCGCTACTACCCCCCCCCATCATCCTGCACTCTCAATCCCCCCCCCCCCCCCATCATCATTATTATTATACAGGATATATATAGTGCCAACAGTTTGCGCAGCCCTTTACAACATGAGTGCAGACAGTAATTACAATATAATTCAATACAGAAGTTTTACGTGTGTGCTTGTTTTTTGGAATATTGGGGTGGAGAGAAAATTTGCAGGGGGGTGGGGGGGGGGTCAAGAAAATTTTTTCCCAGGGTCTAATCAATATTAAACACGGTCCTGCCAACAACTAACATACACATATGTGGAATCTAGGAGCAGGAGAATTTAATCTAGGTTGTTTTTTACGACAATAGTAAGAAATATACAGCTAAATTTAAAAAAAAAAATTTTTTACTATTTTGGTCCAGTTTTCTGTTGATAATAATGATAAAAAAATCAGGAGATATTCGTAAAAATTGACCACCAAATTTTTATTCAACATTTTTGCAATAGTTCTAATCAAAAACACAAAATTGAACAAAAACTTTTCTTTCATTTCTAAAAAAAAAAAAGTTTGCAATGCTCTATACCAGAATCATCATTTTATCAGTCAATTTATAAAATTGTGTATAGCCAGTGAATCTGCATGTACTGTACATTCTCTCTCTGCTAGAATAAAATAGAAAGTGAATGGTACCAATGGTTACATATATTTGACAATTCCCTTTAGCCTTATCTAGAATTGTTACATTGCAAAAATTATGTATGTATTTCCTAGGCTCCTTAGCACCACCCAGTGGCCATAATGTGGTGTTTTACTACTGCTTATAATAAAAGAACAATTTAAGAAAATGAATAAAAAAAAATAAAAGAACATTCCTACAGAAGAGGAAATAGCCTAAGAACAAGAAAAATAGCAGGGTGGTTACAGCCAATTACCGTGATCAGGGAGGGAGTTAGATTAAAAAAAAAAAACCCTATGAGGTCACCAATCTCGGCATATTTCTCACATCTAGTACCCCTCATATCTTTACACAACCCTCTTCTACACAAAACACAGCATACAGGGGCTCGGTGAAGGTGGCGGTGAAGGTGTGGAGGTGGCGGTTGGGGTAACACATATAGAAGGAGATCTGCCCCGCCTCATAATCCAGATATACCCGGACATGGTTACCAAGAATATTGTCAGGGAGTTTGGTCTCATCCATGTCATGTATTGCCATATAATCTTCACCCCTCCTGTACAAACTCCAGGATACGTCATTAGATCCAATCAAGGAGTTATCCCCATCCCTGGCTATGCTGGCATAGCACACCCCGATTCTCCACTTACTGGATCCATGGACATCTACTTCCCAGTATTGTCGTCCTGAGGAGAAACTCCGAGTACCTAAAACCTGATAATATTTCATAAACCTCCCCTCAATATCTGGGCGATTATGGTGTGTACCTGACCTGGCTGCAGTCTTCTTATCATACAAGATACATACACCATTATGAGCCGTGTCCTCGTCTAATAATAAGTCTAGAACTTCCTGTATATAGATCCCCAAAATTATACTAGTTATTGTATATGATAAACCTGTGCTGAATATATGTGAGACCCCAGCCAGATCCCCTCCATCAAGGAGGAGTTTATCATGTCTCTCCCTGCACTCATCTCCATCCTCAGTATCACACAAGTCACCCGAGTTTGGTTCCTGTAGGAGAGTCAATGGATCCGTCATGGCACACAGCCTCTTTAAGTGATCAATTTTCCTGGAGAGTTCTTCCATCTTCATTTCATATTGCTGGATCAGATCATTGACTAGGCTGAAGACCTGCTCTTTCTGCTTGCAGAGGTAACTTAGGACTTCCTTCTCCAGGGTCTCCAGAAGCATTGCGAGATGTCTCTTGAACAAGAAATCGAATCTCTGGGTTATACCATCCGCTTTGCCTTGTACTCTTCCCTTGTGTTCTTGCAGACTCGAGACTGTTTCTTCTGTATTCTGTCTCTTAGTAATCAGTTTTTCCAGAAGACTCATCAGTTTCTCCTTCTTCTTTATGAAGGCCACTTCCAATGTCTCCACCTGGTGTCCCTGATGTTCTCCAAATGTAATGCAGGAGACACAGATAAAGGCTGAGTCCTCAGTGCAGTAATACTCCAGGATGATCTTATGGACGGAGCATATTCTGTTCTCCGGGGTGGTGGTGGGGTCACATAAGATGTGTTCTGGTGACCTGGTGTGGACTCTCAGATGGTCATCACATAGAGAAGCCTTACAATGCAGGCAGGATTTCACAGCAGGTACAGAGGCTTGAATACAGTAAGTACAGGAGATGCCAGTTTCTGGATCCGGTGGTGGAGCAGACAGGAAATGCTGTGCAATGTTATGCAGAGCGATATTTCTTTCCAGTGGAGGTCTCTCCCGGAACTTCCTCCTGCACTGAGGACAGGAATAACCTCCAGACCCCTCCTGTGTATCCAACGCACGGTCAATGCAGATCCGGCAGAAGTTGTGTCCACAGCTCAACGTGATAGGAATCATATAAATGTTCAGGCAGACAGGACAATTCAGCTCCGCTCTCAGGTCTGAGGACGCCATCTCTGATAGAAGAGAGAGAAATGAAAAAAAGATCCTTATTCTCCAAAACCAGTTGTGAGGGAGTTTCCTCCACAGGACAAGGCTAAGAATGTTGCTAATGAAAGCACAAAGGAGATGTAAATGTTTACAAAAAAAAGACCAGTGAAAAAAAAAAAATCAATGATCCCACCCAAAAACAAACCAAACAATGGAAACTCAGCCAAGACTGGTTCTTTTTAATCAACTTCCCCCCAGGCCAATTTTCACATATGTGGAAAAAATCTATTTTTTTTTTTTTTTTTTTTTAGAGAAAATTACTTAGAACCCCTAAACTTTATTTATTTTTTGGAAGCAGAGACCCTGGAGATTAAAATGTTGGGTGTTGCTGCAATTTTTTTATGTTACACATGTGCTAAGCCATTTTTTAAACGCAGATATTTTGGGAAGAAAATACAGTTTTTATGAATTTTAGTGCACAAAAACACAATATAATACCCAATTGTTTGGCAAAATATAAAAGATGATGTTATACTGAGTAAATAGATATCCAACATGTCACTCTTTCAAATTGCGCACGCCTGTGGAAGGGTGACAAACTACGGTACCTAAAAATCTCCATAGGTGACGCCTTAAACGTTTTTACAGGTCACCAGTTAGAGTTACACAGGGGGTCTGATGATAGAATTATTGCGCTCGCTGTTACGTTTACACATGTGTGGTGCAATTGGCGTACTAATGTTTGTGGGACCTGTGCGTGCGTTCCTCCTCTGTGCGTAAACAGGGGGGGGGGTTGGGTTTCGCTTTACATTTTTATTATAGTTGTATTTAAGTTTTTAAATGTAATTAATAATTTTTCATTCATTTAATATGTTAATATTTATTTTATTTAAAAACAAAAACTTACACTGACCCTTTAGATTTTTTCTTTTATCAACTTTATTGCTTTCACAAGGGATGAACGACATCCCTTGTGATAGCATGGGCCATGACAGGTCCTCTTTATGGAGAGATCTAGACTCTATTAGACCCCAGATCTCTCCTCTGGCCTCCAAAGCATCTGATCAAACCGAGATCGGTGTGATCGGATGCTCTATAAGCCGGTAATGGCTTGTTAACAACAAACCGAAACCGGAAGTGACCATTTCCTCATTGCTTCCGGTTTCTTACATGACAGAGGGGAGGAAGGTACCGTACAGGCCTCACCTCAGCACACCAAACGGTGGTGATCCCTGGCTCTCTGATCGCTCAGGAGAGCCCGATAAAGGCGGCAGGGAGCAGCCAGAGGTAGAAGTGATTGGGCGGTTCCATAGCCACTGGGATTACTTCTAAAGGTGGCCATGAATCTTTTCTTTTTTAAATCGCTCAAAAAATAATTTGAAAGCCTCGATCATTAGACTTTTTCTAAATGCTTTTTGGCTCATATAGATTCTCGAAACGCAAAGATTTATGGCAAAAAAACAAAAAAATGAACAATCTTGTTGAATTTTTTTGTGCGGACTGACAATTTCCGAAGTGCGAGTAATGAAATCGATCGGGAATAACATGAAGGATGGAACTGCACATGAGCATGTGGAAACGTAACCCCCCGGAAAAACAACAAAGATCTTTTCCTGGAATGTTCATCCATGAATAGAAGCTCAATAGACTTCATAATCATAGAGGCGAATAAAGACCACAACGTCTTTGATCCTCTCTATGATATAGTGACTCAGAAGCGATGACCTTATATCAGTTCCCGGTTTTACCAGAAGGAAACGGCGCCATTTTTTCCAAATGAAAAGCATTTGATCTTACCGATCTTGATGTGATCAAATGCTTTTAAGGGCAGAGGAAGGATTTGGGGTCTTATTTTATTTTTTTCAACTTCAAATATTTTATTGTATTTTATATGATAAACAGTGTATAAGCAGAGATATATTCACAGTGAACTTACAGAAATTGAGTACAAACTTACAGAAATCGAGTACAAAGACAGTATCAAAGTGAATACCTGAAAATGGATGTTGAGAGCAATAAGCTAAGGCGTAATCTAAAACAACTGAATAAAGATGAGCTTTTTGCCAAGTGGGCCTATATCATTGACCAGACTGCCAAAGGGCCCATAGCTACCTCTGTTATACAGGTTATGGACCGGCTGAGGCGCCCTGCACAACTTTCCCCAATGGGATCTTCCTGAAGGTGTGTGCAGAGACCTTCCCCAATCCGACTCCATAATCCTAGGGGAGGTCGCAGGGGACGCAATGGTAGGCTATAACAATAAAGCACTCTATTTTACTGTACAACCATAAGGGTGGAGGAAACTGAAGGTACAGGAGGGGCGAGGGCCCCCTGACAGTCCTGGAAAAAAAAAAATTGTGCGGTCCTCCTCTAGGGGAGAACTACAAGTCCCTATGCTCTACAGAAATGTAAGGAACAAGAAAGTCCCAGAAGAGAAAGAGAGAAAACGTGGGAAATGAAGAGGGGGAGGAGGTAGAAGGGCAAGAGTAGATTTGGGTCAGGGAGAGGAAGTGTTAATACCAGATGCTGCTGTCAATCCCGGGATGAGCAGTATGTTATGAAACGAGGCCCACGGTTCCCAGGTGGACATGAACCTCCCCACTGTATCATTGAGTTTTGCTACTAAATGCTCCTGGGACATAATCCACAAAATTTTCCTAATACAGCACTTGATGGATACAGTGGGTTTTTTCCAACATTTAGCAATGGTAATTTTAGCTCCTAACAGGATAAAATAGGATAGTGCCTGTGAGTGTTTAGGTAAACTAGGAACAGTCTGATTAAGGAGAGCTATGTGTTGGGGGCTACTGAGGTGTGAAATAAGTTACTGATAATTCGGAAGATTTTCTGCCAAAATGTTCTGATACGAGGTCAGGTCCACCAGATGTGAATCATTGAGCCCTCGAGCAAACACCCTCTATAGCATAGAGGGGATGTACCAGCAAAAATCAATGCCAATCTGGAAGGTACGTAGTATCATCTTGATATAACCTTCAGACTGGCTTCTATCAGAGAGATATTGCAAATACCTTTGTAGGAGCGCGTCCAGGAACTGGACCATTCTGCTGGTGTCCAAGCTCAGTCTGTGTCCTCCTCCCAGGTCTTATGCCCCGTACACACGGTCAGATTTTCCGATGGAAAATGTCCGATCGGAGCGTGTTGTCGGAAATTCCGACCGTGTGTAGGCTCCATCGGACATTTTCCATCGGATTTTCCGACACACAAAGTTGGAGAGCAGGAGATAAAATTTTCCGACAACAAAATCCGTTGTCGGAAATTCCGATCGTGTGTACACAAATCCGACGGACAAAGTGCCACGCATGCTCAGAATAAATAAAGAGATGAAAGCTATTGGCCACTGCCCCGTTTATAGTCCCGACGTACGTGTTTTACGTCACCGCGTATAGAACGATCGGATTTTCCGACAACTTGGTGTGACCGTGTGTATGCAAGACAAGTTTGAGCCAACATCCGTCGGAAAAAATCCTAGGATTTTGTTGTCGGAATGTCCGAACAAAGTCCGACCGTGTGTACGGGGCATTAGCGTATGCAGGTTTGTCTGGCTTTGTCATGAGCACCGTGTAGATCAAGGAAATGCCCCCTTTCTGGTCTTGGATATTGGAGCACCAATGTTCATAAGGGGTTATGACTGGAGTTTCGGAATTTTTACACCAAATAGAGTGTAGGAAGTGAGAAAGTTGAGTGAATCTGAATTTTTCCGAGTCCGGCATGTCGAGTTTAGTCTTACAGTAAGAAAAAATTATGGGGCCAGTTGGAGTAGGGAAGTGACTGATCCTATAGAGGCCTTTTTCAGTCCACCATCTAAATGCTTGTATATTAACTCCCGGGGGGAAGTCAGTATTAAAAATATGGGATAGGGGTTTTAGAGGGGAGGTCAGGGTGGTTTGTCTGAAAAGCTTGGTGCTTAGTGAGATGGAGTGTGATAAGGTGGGAGCCAGTATGGCTGGTCTGATTTTTGGGTCACACCACAGGAGATAATCAAGTCATGTTGAGAGGAGTTGCCCTTCTTTCTATAAAGAGCCAGTCAGGTTTTGGGCCCTTAGAGAAGATCATTGATATTTGAGCTATTTGAGCATTTGAGCAGCCTGATAGTATCCCCAAAGATTCGGTAGTCCCCTGAGGTTTAAGGCGAAGAAGGATGCTGGACGGGCATCTATATCCCTTCTTTCCCCAGACAAAGCGCGTAATCTCCGACTGGAATTTGCAGAGGAAATTTTTCATGAGCGGGATTGGCAGGGAGCGGAATAAATAAAGGAGGCGTGGAAGAAGCGTCATTTTCACTGCATGTACCCTTCCCAGCCAGGATAGACCACATCTAGATCATTTATCAAGATCTCCTCTGCATTTATTAATCATAGAGGGATAGTTGGCTTTAAAGAGGCTACTGACATCCACCGTAAGGTTAATTCCCAGATATCGGATGATCCCGGGGGCCCAGGGGAAGTCAAAGTTACAAGTGAGTTGCGAGAGAAGGCCGGAAGGAACCGTAACATTAAGCGCAGTAGATTTATTCATATTAACCGTCAGACCTGACAGAGCATTAAATGCGTTCAGGACTTTGTATAATCAATCCCAGAATGGAGGTTAGGGGTGAGGTAATAGTATAAGGTCATCTGCGTAAAGTGCGCATTTATGTTCCTGTTCTCGGCACAGTACCCCTTTAATGTCTGGGTTTGATCTGATAGCTATGGCCAGGGTTTCAATAGCTATTGAAAAAAGGAGGGGGGACAGTGGACACCCGTCTGGTACCCCTGCATATAGGGAACGAGGTCGAGTATCTGCCCAGCAGACGAACTTATGCTGTCGGGGTAGAGTACAGGGAGCGAATTAGATTTAGACAATATGGGCCAAATCCCCATTTTCGCAGGTTGTCAAACAGGTATGTCCAATCAATGGAATCAATAGCCTTATGTAGGTCAATTGATAAAAGAAAACCTTTTTGAGAAGAGCCACCATCCCAGTGGGATTGTAGAAGGGATATAATATCAATGGTCCGTCTAATCTGATCCGTACCTTGCCGACCGGGGATAAAACCCACCTGATCTCTGTGTATATACGTGGGAATGAAGCTTGCCACCCTATTTGCCAAAATTTTTGTTAGGATCTTAATATTATTAATGATATTGGGCGGTAATTTCCAACCTCACTTGGGTCTTTCCCTGGTTTGGGAATCATTGAGATAAAAGTTGCATTCAGGTCCGTTCCTAAAGGAGAACCCTCTCTAAGGAAGTTGAAAAATTTTGAAAGGTGTGGGGCTAGTGTAGGTGCAAACTTCTTATAATAACCAGTTGAAAATCCGTCCGGTCCCTGTGCGGAGCCTAATTTTAGAGACTTAATTGTGTCTAGGATCTCTGACTGGGAGAAAGGGCTTTCAAGTAAGTCACTATGTTCCTTAGAAAGGGAAGGTAATAAGAGGGAGTCCAGAAAGTCCTGCTGTGGTTTGACTAAGTGAGGGGACCGTGGTTTATAAAGTTTTGCATAGTATTGGAGGAAGGCGTCCATAATCTTAGTGGGGTTCTGAGAAAGATCCCCGGATTGTAGCCTCACTTTCGGGAATGCTAAGGATCTAGGTTTGGGACTGAGCTTAACCGCTAATTTCAAGCCAATCCTATCCTTTTGGGAATAGAATTTAGCCCCCGACCATCTGAGGTGTTTTTCAGCTGTGGTAGTGAGGTTCATATTTAGTAGTGCCCTAGCTTTATCCAATTTATCTAGTGAGTCTGTGGAAGGGTTTAGGTTGTGAGCCCGTGAGAGAAATTTGAAGTCTGCTGTTAGTTAAATCAGATCCGCTTTATGTTCCGCCCTAAGCTTGGCTGTCATTTGGATTAGCTTCCCCCTGATTACTGATTTGTGTGCAGCCCACACAGTCTCTGGGGAGACATCATTTGTAGAGTTAATATGAAAGTATTCCTTAATGGAACCTTCTATAATGGCACACTGAATGGGGTTACTTAGTAAGGATTCCTGTAGACGCCATCTGGGGGGGTCTGTGCGTCCCGAGGATCGTTGAGTTACCAGAGTGACCATCGAGTGATCGGATAGGGGGGTGTCCACTATTTTGGAGTTTATAACCAGAGGGATCGTAGAGGGCCTGGCGAAGCTGTGGTCTATCCTGGCATAGGAGTCATGCGGGGCTGAGAAATGCGTGTAGTCTTTAGAATGAGGGTGAATCTCCCTCCAGAGGTCTATTAATCCCCTTTCATGTAGAAGTTTCGCTATGTTAGCGCTTTGTCTGGTAGGGCGTTTAGGTTTAGGAATACCGGAGCCCGTCTTGTCCATAGAGAAATCAAAAGCTGTGTTGGAGTCCCCGCCTAGGAAGATTGTGCCCTTAAGATGTGGTTGGAGTTTATGCAAGAGGGAATCAAAAAAAGCTTTCTGCCCCTTGTGGGAGAGTAGTAAGATACAAAAGTATATAACTCTCCATCAATGGTCCCTGATACTAAAATGAAATGTCCCCGGGGGTCCAACACAGTTTCCGATAGCGAAATATTAATGTGTTTGGCGAAGCAGATGGCGACGCCCTTAGTTTTGTTATTTGCAGAAGCGAGGAAAAATTGGGGAAAGTGCTGGTGAAGGAACGTGGGTTGGTATGAAGTGGGGAAGGGAGTCTCTTGGAGGAAGAGGGCATCTGTGTGCATAGACTGATAAAGTTGGAAAAGTTTTCTGCGTTTAATGGGGGAGTTGAGTCCCTGGACATTATGTGATGTGATTTTAAGTGTAGGCTTCTTAGTGCGAGTATTAGCCATTACATAGGTGTGGAGATATCAGGAGTAATTTATAAGTCTTACCTTGCTGATTGGAGGTCAGAGCTCCAAAGGGCCCTGGTGTGGTGACTGTTGTCGTGTCGAGACCTGGGAGGAGAGATCGAAGCTGAACCTGGAGTCTGTAAGCATTCAAATAGATAGGGGGGGAAAGGGGAGAAAAGAGATGAAAGAGAAAATGGGAGAAAACACAAGAGTTATATCAATTTTCAATAGCAAATATACTTGTAAGAAAAAATAACATTGTTTAGAACTTTGGGGGTCCCTAGACCCCCCCCAATGCCCAGGGTAGGATGAGGGAGCCCATCCTAACCCTGCAACCTGAGAGGACTGGTGCCCCACCCTTGGGGCAGGCGGGTAAGGAACCAGTGGCATTAACTGCACTCTGGGTTCCCAGTGGAGGTGCACTGTATCCACCACTGCCCTGCCACCTGTGAAACATAACTAAAAGGAAGATGGGAGTCAAAGGGACAGTCTTCCCTGAGATAACTGTCATAACGACCCAGAAAACCTGAACAACTTAAATAAAAAATATTTTAAAAATATTAAAAAAACTGCAACCGAGAATTTGTTAACTCATCTGTCCTTCCCCCCCGAAGGGCTCCTTCTACCTCCCCATAGCCCAGGGGAGAAAGGCAGATCAAGGTGGGGAGAACCCCGGTTCCCCACACATGAGGGGGACCGGTTATGCCTTCTGCCTAAGAGGCCGTATCATTTGGGTCAGTAATTCAACTTTAGGGGAAATATGTCCAGCAAGAGTAATAGTTATAAATTTGTTCCCCTCCCCTTTATTCCGGAAAAATCCATTTGAATACCAGATAATGGAAATGAAAAGCTAGGCATAAAGTCCCAAAAAAAATATCCTGAGCAGCTCGGGAGGACCCGAGGCCGGTATAGTGGTATGGATTTTCGGACTGCCCTCTAGCCCCAGATGGGAAGCAGCGAAGGGTTTCCTCAGGGAAGCTTCCTCAGAAGGCTTGAATATGATAGAGACCCTAACTGAGGCATGTCCGAAAAGCCAGTGGGCCCGTAAGAAAAAAAAAAGTCATAGGTAGATTCAAACGAACATCTCTGGACCGTAGTTGACAAAGGGAAAGTTCCGGATCAGGGTCCTGATCCAAAGGGGGCCAGAACATCAGGTTGGGAAATTTTCCTTGGAGCGTTTGGAGCTTTGTTTCAGCCAGGAAGGTTGTAGCGGGCTCGCTGGAGGTGGTCCTTTCGTAGATGTGGGAGTATTCCTGCCTTGCTGGGAGTACGATGGGTCTTGTGAAATCAGGCCTAGGTGCAACAAGAGACGCTCTCCTTCAGCCAGAGTTGAGAATCCGTAGTTCTTGTTTTTGTATGCAAAGTTCAGACGCAGGGGAAACGACCAGCGATACGTAATCTCCCGCTCAATCAGATGTTGGATCAACGGTATGAGAGAACGCCTCTTCTGCACCGTGTACGGCGATAAATTAGCAAATATCTGAATCCTGTGGCCTAGCAGTTTGAGGTCTTCAGTTCCTCTAGACCTTCTCATCACCTCCTATTTAACCGAATAAAAGTGAGGCTTCACAATTATATCGCGAGGGAGCCCATCTGAACAAGGGGGTTGCAGGGCTCTGTGCGCTCTATCGAGCTCCAGACGTTGTTCCGAAATGTCAGGAATGAGGTCTCAGCAGTTTTTTGACTGAAGCGTGTGTGTCCTTTTCAGCTTCTGGGAGGCCTCTAATACGGAAATTATAACGTCTCAATCTTTTTTCGAGATCGTCGATTTTGGCGAAAGTTTAAAGTTGATCCTGCATTGTCCTGCATTCTGTCTGAATTTTGGTTAATACGGGAAACTGTCTGGTCAGCTTTCTTTTCAATGGTATCCATTCTCTGCCCCAGTTGTTGCAGGTCAGCATGGATGGAGGATGTTATTTGAGCTGCATTCAGGGCCAGGCTTTTAGACAGTAAACGGGAAAAAGCTTCCATCATGGATGGGAAGTCTGTGGGTACAGGGGAGTTTGCAAATGGTTCAGAAACTGAAAACAGCATGCCTGTATGAGGGTCCATCATAGGAGTGGAGGGGCAGCAGGGATCCAGACGGCCCAGCAAGGACTCAGTAGAAGTGGGTGAAGTGATCTGAGGCAGAGGGGGAAGTCTGTACCTGGAGAAGGCGAGTCCTGATCCGCAATGGATTCCTCTGTGTCTCCTGTATTGAGGGAGCCTCGTGGGGCCGCCGCCATTTTAGGGTAGCTGACCGGGAAGGCCGCCGCAGTCATCTGGCCCGAGAGGCTTCTCCGGGCTTGCGCCGTTGTGTTGTGCTCGTTCCCGGGGGTCTCCCCCGCTCGGTTATCCCGGTGAGGTGTGCGGGGGTCCACTCTGGAGGCTCTGGTGGCGATTTGTGGGCAGCAGTGGAGCGGAGCTCTAGAAGCCGGTGGCCATCTTTGACGCTGCCGCGCATGCGCCTCTCATTTTATTTTTTTATTGCATTTTAGTGTAAATATGAGATCGGAGGTCTTTTTTTGACCCCAGATCTCATATTTAAGAGGTCCTGTCTTGCTTTTTTTTCTATTACAAGGCATCATCCTGGACTTCCCAATCCCCCCCCCCCCCCCATCATCCTGGACTCCTCTATCCCCACCCCACCCCCATCATCCTGGATTTCCCTATCTCCCCCCCCATCATCCTGGACTCCTCTATCCCCCCCATCATCCTCGATTTCCCTATACCCCCCCCATCATGCTGGACTCCTCTATCCCCCCCATCATCCTGGACTTCCCTATCTCTACCCCACCCCATTATCCTGGACTTCCCTATCCCCCCCCCCCCCCATCATCCTGGATTTCCCCATCTCTCCCCCAACCATCATCCTGAACTCCCCCCCATCATCCTGGATTTCCCTATCTCTCCCCCCATCATCCTGGACTCCTCTATCTCCACCACGCCCCCATCATCCTGGATTTCCCTATCCCCCCCCCTCATCATCATCCTGAACTCCCCTATCCCCCCCATCATCCTGGACTTGCCAATCTCCCCCCCCCATCATGCTGGACTCCTCTATCCCCCCCATCATCCTGGACTTCCCTATCTCTCCCCCCCCCCCCATTATCCTGGACTTCCCCATCCCCCCCCCCATCATCCTGGATTTCCCCATCTCTCCCCCAACCATCATCCTGAACTCCCCCCCCCCCCCCCCCCCATCAACCTGGACTTCCCTATCTCCCCCCATCATCCTGGACTTCCCTATCTCCCCCCCCCTATAATCCTGGACTTCCCTATCCCCCTCCCCCCATCCCGGACTCCCCTACCCCCCCATCATCCCATCATCCTGGATTCCCCTATCCCCCCCCCCATCATCCTGGATTTCCCCATCTCTCCCCCAACCATCATCCTGAACTCTCCCCCCCATCAACCTGGACTTCCCTACCTCCCCCCACCCATCATCCTGGACTCCCCTATCCCCTATGGTCAGAGCTATATGGATTGGTGGACCCGGTGTATAGCAGGGTGGTTACAGCCAATTACCGTGATCACGGAGGGAGGAAGATGGAAGAAATATCACACGGAGGTTCCTCCACAGGACAAGGTTAAGAATGTACCCAATGAGAGCACAAAGGAGATGTAAATGTTTACAAAACACAGCTGAAAGACCATTGAAAAAAAAAAATATATATCAATGATCCAACCCAAAAACAAACCAAACAATGGAAACTCAGGCAAGACTGGTTCTCTTTAACCACCGTCCCCCCAGGCCAATTTTCACATATGTGGAAAAAATCTTTATATTTTTTTTATATATAATTACTTAGAACCCCTAAACATTATTTATTTTTTGAAAGCAGAGACCCTGGAGATTAAAATGTTGGGTGATGCACAATATTTGCTAAGCCATTTTTTTAAACGCAGATTTTTTGGAAAGAAAATACATTTTTTTTTATAAATTTCAGTGCCCAAAAACACAATATAATACCCAATTGTTTGGTAAAATATAAAAGATGATGTTATGCTGAGTAAAAAGATATCCAACATGTCAATCTTTCAAATTGCGCACACGCCTGTGGAATGGCGACAAACGACGGTACCTAAAAATCACTGGGCAGAGTGAGGCTTCTGCTGCGTCTATACTTTGCTGGACTGTCACTAAATATACAAACTATAGTAGTTAGAGGGGAAGTATTTTCCACCACCTTGCATCCGGTGCAATCACTCTGCTATAAATTTATTTTAATGGCTTTAACCCTTTTGTTGCCAGTTCCATACGTCATACATAGGCTCTAATAGGCTTCAAAAAAGGTGAACTGGGAGCGCAGAAGATTGTGCTCGCAGTTCACCCAGATGTGTTAGAAAAGCGAAGGAATATTGGCTTTCCTAACACTGAACCGCCTCCCCGCCAATCAGGTGCTCGGGTCTGTTACCTGTCACCTGATTGGCCGAAATGACAGGTGTTGTGATTGGACTCCTATCAGGAGGAGACGCATGGAGGACACCGCCCGCCGCCGTCACCCGCTGCACCACCGAGATAGGGTAAGTGCCGGGCAGACGCCAAGCGGGCAGAGGGGTCACAGTGGCGGCCAAAGTGGGGGCATTTGATGGGCACAGTGGCAGCATTTGGTGGCAGTATTTGACGGGCACAGTGGCAGCATTTTATGGGTACAGTGGCAGCATTTGGTGGCAACATTTGATGGGCACAGTGGCAGCATTTGATGGCACAGTGGCAGGATTTGGTGGCAGCATTTAATGGGCAGTGTGGCAGCATTTAATTGGCACAGTGGCAGCATTTAATTGGCACAGTGGCTGTATTTTCATGGGTACAGTGGCAGCATTTGGTGGCATTTGATGGCACAGTGGCAGCATTTAATGGGCACAGTGGAAGCATTTAATTGCACAGTGGCAGAACTTGATGGGCACAATGGCAGCATTTGGTGGCAGCATTTGATGGCACAGTGGCAGCATTTGATGGGCACAATGGCTGTATTTGATGGGCACAGTGGCAGCATTTAATGGGCACAGTGGCAGCATTTAAATGCACAGTGGCAGAATTTGATGGGCACAATGGCAGCATTTGGTGGCAGCATTTGATGGCACAGTGGCAGCATTTAATGGCACAGTGGCAGCATTTAATGGGCACAATGGCTGTATTTGATGGGCACAGTGGCAGCATTTAATGGGCACAGTGGCAGCATTTAAATGCAGTGGCAGAATTTGATGGGCACAATGGCAGCATTTGGTGGCAGCATTTGATGGCACAATGGCAGCATTTAATGGGCACAGTGGCAGCATTTAATGGGCACAGTGAGGTTGCAATTTAAGTTTTTTTTTTTCAGAATTTTTCAGCTTAGAGGTTTTATTGACAAAGCTTAAGGTGAGGTGAACTTACACAGGTCCCCCTCCTCGCCCCTTAGAAGCTGATTGGTTGATCGGCATCAGATTCCGTGTGCTCCAATTTTAGTAGATTTTAAGTAGGCTTAAAAAAAGCAAAACTTTCCCCCTAATTTTTTTTTCCCCCCTATTCTTTTTTTTTTTCCCTTTCTCTCCCTTCCCCTATTCCTAAAATGACGCTGGATAGTATAGTAGTGATGTCTCTGAATTCTAAGGGTCTTAACATACCCGAGAAACTACGTATGCTACACGATCTGAAACATTTCAGTGTTGATATAGCTTTTATTCAAGAGACATTTCAAGACATACAGATTTCAATATCTCCAAAACAGATTTTACCCGTTGACATACCATGCTACTAATTCGATGGCTAAATCAAAATGGGTCTCGATATTCAGTTCTAGCAAAATACCTTGGCGCCATCAAATATCATTGATCGATCCTACGGAACGATATATTTATATAAAGGGCCTCCTGGAGAACAAGCAGATGACACTGGCAACAATCTATACTCCCAATGAAAATCAAGCCTCTTTTTTAGATGAGACATTAGAGAAGCTTCTAGATTTTGCAGAGGGGCAGTTGATACTAGGAGGAGATTTTAATATACCTTTGATACCATCGACAGATACCTCCACGGGGATGTCATCCATTCCTCCTAGCCAACTGAAACGTACTGCAAAATTATTTCATAAAGCTCAATTGATTGACGTATGGAGATTGCAACATTCTGGGGAACGAGATTACTCGTTTTATGCACCCCCACATAAAATCTATACCAGGATAGATTATTTTTTGATTCCCCATACCTGTTTACATGCAGTCCGGGCTACATCCATAGGAAATATTACATGGTCAGACCATGCCCCTGTATTCCTGACTTATGATCTGACAGGAGCTCAGACATCTAGACATCGCTACTGGCGACTTAACGAAAGTCCTTTACAGATACCAGAAGTCTTCCTCATGCACACGAGACGCCGGTGCAAACTCTGCTGAACACGTGTTTTTAAAAGCTGAAACCGGCGTTTAGAAACGACCGTTTTGCCGCGTTTGCATGCTGCGTTTAACCGCGTTTGCGTCTAGAAGCGTCTGCAGAGCAGAGAATAACATTTTTGCGACCCAACTTTGGGGCCCCGTATATCAGGACCACGTGGTGCTAGGAACCCCAAATTTGGTGTGCTAAGACAGTGCAACTAGCACTACAACATATCCAAATTTCCTAGCACCAGTTGGCCCCGACATACGGGGCCCCAAAGTTGGGTCGCAAAATGTCAAGCACTTCTGCAGCAGAGAATGAGATTTTCCAACCTGATTTTGGGGCCCCAAATCTTGGGGCCACTTGGTGCTAGGAACCCCAAGTTTGGATATGTTATAGTGGTAGTCCAACCGTGTTAGCACACCACATTTGGGGTTCTTAGCGCCAAGTGGCCCCGAGATATGGGGCCCCAAATTCGGGTCACAAAATGTCAAGCACTTCTGCAGCAGAGAATGACATTTTCCGACCTGAATTTGGGGCCCCGTATCTCGCGGCCACTTGGTGCTAGGAACCCCAAATTTGGATATGTTATAGTGTTAGTCCAACCGTGTTAGCACACCAAATTCAGGGTTCCTAGCACCAAGTGGCCCTGAGATATGGGGCCCCAAAGTCGGGTCGCAAAATGTCAAGCACTTCTGCAGCAGAGAATGACATTTTCCACCCGACTTTGGGGCCTCATATCTCGGGGCCACTTGGTGCTAGGAACCCCAAATTTGGATATGTTGTAGTGCTAGTTCCACGGTGTTTGCATGCCAAATTTCCTAGCACCAACTGGCCCCAAGATATGGGGCCCCGAATTCGAGTCGTAAAATGTTCCTTTAAAAACACTTATAAACGCAAACACGGGCTAAACGCGGTACCGGTGTTTAGCCGTGTTTAGCCACGTTTGGCGTCTGAAACGTGGAAAACTTTTGCGTCTGAACCCATTTTTTTGCTTCTGGAAAAACGAGGTTAAAACGCAACTGCCTAAAAACGCCAAAAAACGAGACTGTGTACATGGACACATAGGATAACATTGAATGGGTTCAGGGGCAGTTGAACAAAGTGTCCAATTGCCTCTGAACGCGAGTTTAACAGCGTCTCGTGTGCATGAGGCTTACATGACTAAGCCTGGTTTCACACATGTGCGGTGCGAATTGAAGCTCAGGTTTCACTGGGGAGATAAAAATCTCCTGTTCAAAGGATTCATTGCGTTTTTGCTCAGGATTAAAGAGCAGGGAGAGGGGGAGGGAGGGGGGGGGAGAGGGGGAGGGAGGGGGGGGGAGAGGGGGAGGTGTAGTGAGAAGTAGAAAATCCTTGTTCAGAACGCAATGCATCTGCGAATCAGATGCGTTCCCATAGGAGATAATAGGCTTGTAGTTCGCACCGCAATGCCCAAAAAACGCACACGTTTTTTGTGCAATGCGCAGTGCGAATGCAACGCACATATGTGAACCAGATGCATTCATATGAATGTATTTTAAAATGTCCTGCGAATTAGATGCGGTGTAAGCCACATCTAATTCGCACAGGTGTGAACCCGGGCTAAAGAGTTGACATTGTATACTTTCAGATGAATGACCTACCAAATTGTGACCCAGGAATTTTATGGGAAGCACATAAGTCAGTTCTTAGAGGTGTTTTTATTAAGCATGGGGCTTGTGTTAAACGAGAACGAACGAAACAGCTTACTAAATTACTTGATAAATTAGCGATTGCGGAATCTAGTTATAAACATGCCCCTAATAAGACTCTAGAAACAGACTTGGCGGTACTGAGGAAGCAAATTACCGACTTGCTTCAATACAAGGCGAAAGCAGCGTTACAGTTTTGCCATAGGGTGAACTACGAATCGGCTTTCATATTTAGGGGGGGCACATGGGGGGACAGGGACAAAAGTGGGGGGGCAACTATAAAATGCAATTATATACCCTGGGGCCCTTTACTACGATCCCACAACGGCCCTTTCACATGTTCTGCAGTGAGCTCCCTTCCTACTGTATTGGGGCCCCCCAGGGTGGCAGAAAACAAGAGATATATGTCACCAGCATACCAAGAAAATATAAGGGTTCAAAGCAGTGGGAGAACTATCAGGGTTGCAAAGGTTGTCTTGCCACCGGGCCCTGGTGTTCTGCCACTGTGGGGTTCCCCAGCCTCCTCTTGCTGTCCTGCCCCTGCTATTGACTGCTCTGGTCTGGCATCTCTTGGAATTTACAGGCTGGTTCTCCTGTCCTAAGGACAGGAGAAATCAGTCTGTTTTTTCAGTAACTGAGAGTCCTGGTGGAGTCCTTCCTGCAACTCGCTCTTCTCCCTGCCAATGAGGATGCAGGGGAAGGGGCAGATTGGGCGGCCGTGGTTGTGTGAGCACTCGCATTATGCAGTGTCAGCGAGCAGAGGGAGGGGGGAGGAATCACCCGCAGGTGCTGACTGGGGACTCTCTCCCTCTTAGACATTGATTTTTTGTAAAAATAAATACATTTTTTTTTTAATTGGGGGGCACAGCATAATGTTGGGGGGGTCAGGGCCCCCTCTGGCCCCCCCTAGGGACGCCATTGTAGCCAATAGGTACACAGAGTGCACTGTCCATCACTGAAGACCCTCATGCTTCCTGCCTTGGTGGGACGGACAGAATTCCTCTGTAATGGCCCGTACACACTATCTGAATATCGTACGAAAACGGTCGTCCGAGGAAGGATCGTACGATACTCGGATTGTGGTTACACTACTTACGACAGCCGATCACGACCTATTTTATTCGATCGGACATACACAAACATTTTCCTCGTACGATTCCAGATTGTACGATTTTAGTTTAGTCAGTACAGTTGTCGTACGAAAATACAATACAAATACATTACAACACGTGACATCACTTCCGATTTTTTTTTTTGTCTGTCGTACGAGAATTTCCGTGACTTAATTTAGCTATTCAATTTCCACTTGCGACTATTACGGTCGTACGATTGGTCGTACGATATTCGGAACGTGTGTACGAGGCATAAAGAAGCTGCTGCAGAGATCGAGGTAAGTGAAAAAAAAAAAAAAAAAAATGTTTTTCCTGAAGCTGCTAGAAGACATGTCCAGTGCACAGCCTGTGCTCCCCTAATATATATCACTGTATTACCAGCCCTATTGCTGTCCTTTTAACAGAGTGAAAGTGAAAGTAACATTACACATGCGCAGCATAGGTGCATCTGGCCGGATCAGAGGGCAGTTGGGTGTAAACGGACGGCACGAGCAGACACAGATCTGTCAGTTGCCCGCTCAGCAAGGGATCCACAGACAGATCCCCTGCTGAGAAAAACTGGATCGGCCCGTGTGAAGATTGCAGCTAGAATGCAGATAAGGCCGGCCATAGATGGTGTGAATCTCGGTCTGTTTAGCAGAGACTGGCTGAGATTCAATCTATGTATGGGCGGGCTGAATGTAACCAAGTTAATCGATCAATCAACTTGAGTACGACCAGCCTGTCAGATTTTACATACAATTATCGCTGGCAGCTCTTGTAGTCACTAGCAATAATTACGGTGTTCTCCTGGCGGGGCGGTCCCACCCCCCCCCTAACTGGGAGAATACAATGGCTCCGCAGGAGGGGTTCCCCCATCAACACTGTCTGTGTTAATTGGGGAATCAAGCAATATTTTTCCTGCAACCCATGGGACACAGATGGGGAAAAAAATCATAATTTGGCCAAAATGGGGAAAAAAGTGCTTGCTTTATATATACTTTAGTATGATACATAACTAGAACGAACATCTAACAGGGTCATGTCATTGCATGAGATTTCCCCTCACTTTCT